>NC_139985.1:18875778-19475778 GCF_963993115.1 Abramis brama | reverse complement strand
TTATGAAGCATTAAGGGTAATGCCGTCTCTGTATAAGAGGAACATTTCTTCTTGTCCCATATCCCTAGGAAGTGAAAGCATAAATTGTCTCTAAACTTTCATAAAACTCTGTTTTAAAATTCATAACATGCTGAAAGCAGCCACAAGATTGAACAAGATGTTTTTGTATATTGATTATCAAAAGGATGATATATTGCAGAAATTTTCCTTCACAGAGCAGTCAATACATATGCATATGTATTATATGTATGCATATATACAAAATCAACTGTGGTTTGTCTCTTTAAATATCAGCTCGATTGACTCTTCCTGTCTAAGTGTGTTCTTGGCCAGAATACGCTGCAGTGTGAAACAGACTTTTTGCCATTCATTTTTGCCATATGCAAGATTAAGTAGTTTTGATTAAGTAGGGTTTTTTTTGGGTTTTTTTTAAGTGTTTGCCAGTAACATAAATGTGAATGTGAATGTAAATGTAAACGAGTTTCTCTCTGCCAATTCAGACTTCTCAATGCATCATCGTGATTATAAGAATGCAACCCCAAGAGGTAGAAAAGTTTAATCAGCAAATACACTTGGATCAAATATTTTCAGTCTTGAGCTGATGTCATGAAAATAAATTATGTGGAACACAATATCTGGAACACGAGATTCTTGAGTGAAGTACAAGTACAAAACTGTTGAAAAGCTCAAGCTTAACTGCTTAGTAAAAAGGTGCTATTGTTATGTTACATTTAATTACTGCAGAAAACACAAAAGCCTCTTATCCTCCCAACCAACTCAACAACTCAACATTACCATTTAGTTAGCCTCACAAACACATGATACTTTCCAGGACAGCCAGGAAGTAGGAGTTATCTTTGACAACCAATTTATTTATAAAGACTACTTTATGAAGAGTACTGTACCTTGTCATTCAGATAAATGTTAAATCAGGAAAATCATAAGACCGGCTGCAAAATAGTTATATATATTTCTATCTGGGCAGCAGTAGTAGTTTGTAAAAGACAAAACAAAAAAAAATTCTAAAAACTCAAAATAGTAATCAAAGAGGATAATGGGTCTCGAGAACCAAAGCAGTGGCATCTGAGAGTTAAAAAAAAAAAAACTAAAATAAATGTTCATGCACAATAGGATATGAATATTAAAAGGTAAGATTAGATGTTCTATCAGTATATTATTATTTTTACATTTAGATACCTATGTACAGTATGGCAAAAAAATGCCAGTGGAAAAGGTTTCTTTAGATTAATTGAATGTTCTTCACACCAAGAAGAAGTGGTTGTTTTAGGAACTCATCACTGTAAAAGCCTCCTTTTGGACAATTTGTTTTTAAGAGCTTATACTCTTACCATGTACTGTACAGGTAGTTTGTTGACTCTGTGTATTAAAAAGAGTGTCTGCAAGCATCTTTCATGCTAAATGCCCAGGGTCCAAAATCAACACTCGCCAAGCATCAAATTCAAATATTGCACTTTCATAAAGGGACAAAAAAATATATGTTTTTAAATAAAAACGATGCTAAATAATAAGCAATAAATGAATATAACCAGAACGTTTTTGGAAGATAGACTGTATACCTTCCTCCCTACAGCCCATATGTCCACAAGTGAAAGCCCTCCCATGCCTAACGGACAGTGGAGACGTTCTGTCCTGTGGATTTCATTCTTAGTTCATGATACTTAAAGTGTGCAGTGAGGACTCAGGGTGACAGGAGGCAGAGGGCACCTGATCTCCAGAGACTTCTAATGATTGCTACGATGACTCTGGAGCTGGCGCGTCCCACGGGCCTGACCGGCACAGATTGAATTCCTTTGATCTCTGCTCAGTTCAGGCTCAGCTGAGTGCATCCGTGAGACAGTGTTACTGGAGTCAGGAATGAAGTATTGATCAAGGTGTGTGCTTCTCTTTCTGTTCTCTACTGACTGAGATGCTCATGTTCCTGTTTGTGCAAGTCATTCATTTTGAGAAAATAATTACTAAATGGCCATGACTGACAACTTGACTTAGTGCGGTTGCAATGCTGTAAAAACACACAGAAAGAGTGAAAAAATGAGAAATAATCACACTTTTATTTTATGTGGCAAGCTTCTACATCAAAGTACAAGATGGACCTAGAGTTTTCTGATGTGAGAAAACTCTGATGAAAGGAAAAATATCACCTCCTGTCTTCTGTGTTTGAACTCTGTCTTTGTAAATTTTCTACAATAGGTAAGCTTACTCAGACTGCATACATCATCTTGTCAATCTTCTCTGAAAGATGAAACTTTTAGTGAACCTTAGCAGCTAAAAAAAACCTACAACCTATAACCTTCCTCTCAACACAATATATAATATATTCTAGTTCTATATTCTTTATAATCTTAATCTCTATTATAATCTTTATAAATATATAATACAATTAAAAATAAATTATCTTTGGGAGATTAAATCAATTATTTCATATTTGTATAAATATTTGTATAAATACATAATTATATAAACAAATAATTAAAAAATATTACATTACAAAAAAATATTAAAATTTAAATAATATTTTGCCATCAATAGAGGACAAAAGTAATGTGAAAGCAGTAATTGTATTGGGCTAGAGCCCAGTTATACCTATCAGCAAATAGGAGTTACATCACCTAATTAATATTCATGAGCAAAATTGATAACATTTATAATGTGCCTGGCCCAGACACCCCACCACCGCCCAAGGGTGCCAGCACTTTTAGCTCACTCTGCCAATGTTAGTCGCCTGATATTAAAATATCCACCTTTTCTGGCTCACATTAAAAACACTTCTCATACAGGCTAAATTATGCAATGATTTTAGCACCTGATATTATTCAAAACAGGTTACCCTAACAGGTATTTGTACCTTTTTGCTTTGAAGATCCAAGCCTACTAAACCTACTAAATTCCGAATCAATGTCATCTCAGTCGTTGTTCAACATTAGCTACATCAGCTAATTAAGGCCGGTGACACACTGGCTGCGTGGCGTGAGCGTGGCGTTTCTGTTGCGTGTCAGCTGCGTGGCATTTTCCATGTCTTTGCACACCAGAAGCGTGTCTGACGCGGCGCTGCTGCTGCTAGGTGACATGATAAGCCTCATTGGTGAAATATTTGACATATGGGGATAGAGTTGTGGAAGGCCTATACTTCATGTTAAACATAAATATATAGCAGCAAAGACAACGTCGGCAGTGTTGACGGCAATATAGGCTACAGAATATTTCGTTCTGTATTGACAGGTGCAGTATTTGAAAATCAATAATATTTTTTTTAATTGCATTTATATTTGCATTTATGTCAAACCCTAGACACTTTCAAACATCAAAATGACATTTATTAATATGTATTCGTGTCAAAATGTCATATAAACATCTTTTCCTATTCAATTTTGCTTGGAAACGCTTCCAAGACGCTTGCGTGTCGCGTGAAAAATAGGCGTCGGTTCTATTTCTAGCATGCACGCGTTTTCCGCGCGGCTCAAGCCGTGTCACGTAGGCAGTGTGCAAGCTCTAACCTGTTAACATGGGAGCCGAAATAAAAACGGACACGCCACGCAGCTGAGACGCTTACGCCACGCATCCAGTGTGTCACCGGCCTAATATTCATGTCCACAGGCTTCTCCATGCAGTGACATCATAACCCACCAATCTTTGTCCCCTGTCCACTCTGAAACTTCCTCCAGCATTACTGCCCACACACACTTTCAGATCATTCTTATGTCCCTTTTGCATATGCTTCTGCAACACTGAGCTGGTTTGAGAGGCCTACAACATTTCCTTATTCACCCTGTTTCTCCTCAATAATTACCTGCCATTCTCAACTCTATGTTAAGTAAAAAGAAGCAAATCACAAAATCAAAAAGTTAACACACCACCAGAGCTCATCTAAACTCACAGAAAAGAATGAGACAGCCTGCCGCAGAGACGGTGGATATGTCCCCCCATAACTCCCTCGGTATCTCCAGCATCACAGCGTTATTTGGTCCCTGACAGATTGTTTGTGACCAACCATCTGCCATTGGTGCAGGTGTCCTACTGAAAATGTTAAAAATACAAAGAGTATAATAAAGAACACCTCTCCATCCTGACTAAATAGGAGATGAATTTCCAAAGTGTCAGTTTTACTCTGGTGAAGCTTTACAGTATTGGAGTAACTCCTCTGTTGTGCTCACATTCATTGTCTTATTTACTTGTATTAAGAAACTTGAGAACATGAGACTCAGTCATTGATGCCCATCTTGAGGGAGAATATAAGTAAAGTTAAAGAGACATCTGTATCTATCCATTAGGATACTATCCATTTACTATCCATTAGGATAGCCACGGGAAAGGATTTATGGATAGCAGTGAAGCGACGCAACTGATGCTGGTAAGTTAGTAGGGAAGTATGCGATTTCTGATGCAGCCTTAGTTTCTTCACTTCATTGTTCCATGGCTGTCTTTAGACAAGTGGTTATGTTACTTTGCTCTCCTGCACGTTCTCTTTTATCAGATTATTATTAAATGGACAGGGGCGGACTGGCCATCTGGAGCACCGGGACATTTCCCAGTGGGCCGCTGGCCAACGTGGGCCGGTCCACTCGGTACACAAATATATTTGTAAAAAAAATGACAGAAATCATAATATTACATCTCATAGGCAAATGGATGAGTGAGTCGATCGTGCGGGTGCGGGCGCGGCGGACAAGGAGTGTGTTTTGTGTGCATGTGAGTGTATTGCCCCCCCTCCCTGTTAATTAGTTTGGTCTACTCCATTGTGTATCTTGAAATACGCCCTCTTTCACGTCTCATTTACAGAGAGAAAGAGATTGATCCGTTACAGCGAATTTCTCTGAGCAGATAATTACAAATAATTGTCCATGGATGAAAAGGTGGAAGAAAAGAAAAGGTGGAGCTGAAAAGTTACGTGAAAAAAAAAGAAAAAAGCATCAGTTTAATGTCACATGATAGCCTAATAGTATGCCATGAGGATTTGTGTTCATGCAAAATAGTTTCAATCTTGATTCAGGAGTTGTACAGCTGAGTGGTGCAGCCTACTCTGCTGAGTAATACACTGCACCAAGATGATACCCCCTGACTAGCTGATTTGCTGTCTTGATAGTTTTATATTAATAATGTTGTATGTCTTAATGTTTTTCTGTCTGTTTCCCTTTGTTTTACAACTATGACCTAATATATGTTGTGTTACTTAAAATACATGTTTAAATTGCATTTATTTTTGTATTGTGTTATAAAATATAACACAATACAAAAATAAATGCAATTTAAACATGTATTTTAAGTAACACAACATATATTAGGTCATAGTTGTAAAACAAAGGGAAACAGACAGAAAAACATTAAGACATACAACATTATTAATATAAAACTATCAAGACAGCAAATCATAAAATATGCTATAAGTGGTGTTAAATATTATTCTGCACATTAATGAACCAATGTGTTATGATGTGGGATGTGGTGGGCTGCTGTGGGCCAAAAAGTCCAGGGCCACTTTTTGGTCCCAGTCCGCCCCTGCTGGTAAGTCACATGATAATGACAATACGGCGGATGTAGTATGTCCAGATTATATTCATACTACAATCATTCATACTATATAGAACATACTTTTTTAGCAGGCGCTGAGTAATTACTTATTCAAAATAAGTACCTATGTGATTTCAGCCTATATGGGTATATAAACACATGGGGAGCTTATTAACAAGAACAGAAACAGGTATAACTATAATTTAGAAACATAGGAATTAATGCCAGTGAAATAGGTGAAATACACTGATGACACCTGTGACATAAATTACTTTTTACAACAGGGTAAATGAAAACAAAATTATGGCTTATATGTAATGTAACAGTAATTACAACACGATTACTGAAAAATAAAGAGTAGTCCCCTCTATAACCTCATTACAGATACAGTAATGTGATTACTGTAATGCATTACACACAACAGCACAGCTCAGCACCAGTTCTATGCTCTTATCCAATACATTGTTACACATTCAATTGAATAAAAGTAAATAAAAATAATGTTATAATTATAATAGTATAATTTAAAATAGCAATTAAAACATACATGATAAAATTGTATTTAATAATAATAATAATAATAATAATCATTTAATTAATATAACTAAACTAAAAATTATTTTGATTGCATCTATGAGAATGATGCTTCACATGCTTCTACAACAACTGGAATAAACACTGACAAGCGCATAAACAATGAGAACTGGAGCCAAATGCGTTACAGATGATTCATTTTATCAAATGCGTTACAGATGATTTCTTATCTGGCAAAACAAAACATAACAATCCTGTCAGTGTGATCTAGGAGAAGAGTTCAAAATTGAAGGGCAAATAAAATAATGCATTTCACTGAACTGATGGATATTTGTCTCATGCATTAGTGGGAGAAAATCTCTTTAGTCAGGGACACAATTTGACTTTCCATCCAAGAATCTAACTAGACACATAAACCAATGACTGCGCAAGAGATTAACTTAAAGGACAAGCTCTTAAGGTTGGAGAAGAGCGCATACTTTGGATGCTATACTGTAAGTCTCAGAGTGGGTAACTCTTAAGTTCCCTTTCAGTCAGTCACTACGAGTTACGTCAGTGACTGACGAAATGGTTTCGCTAGAGAGCCCTATCACCTTCGAGTATTAGAAAACGAACCAATAGTATTAATAACCAATAATTTGCATCGCAAACTCCGCCCCACCACGTGGGTATAAAAGGAGCCGCGAGTGCAATCTCGCATTATGTTTCTGCTTCGGAAGTGTTTATGTGCTTCTCTTCGCCTTCATCAAGAGCAACGAGCGTCTCTCTTCAGCGGTGTTGGTGTGACGGCGTGTTTCAGCGGGTTCACGGTCCTGCTGCTCGTCTGTGCAGTCACTTTGCACACGGCTCATGTTCTCCCCTAGGCGTTTCGGCACTGCTGAGAGAGCTTTTCTTTTTCTAAAAGAGCTGCACGGACACGTCTTTTTAAAGATGTCTTGCCCGTGTGTTTCTGGATGTGGGCGCATGGTCCATCTGCCTGACGGTCACGAGCGCTGCCTAGCGTGTTTGGGCTTTAATCATGCTCAGGCAGCGCTCGTGGATGAGTCATGTTCTCATTGCGGGAACATGGCCATCGCGGTGTTAAGATCAAGACTCGACCTCCGTGGAGGTAGAGTCCCCTCTGCCACACCCCAATCTATCTACTCCTCGAGAGGGGATACTTTGGCTGGTGGCAAGGGTGATCTGAGGATCCGGTGGGTTATGGTGTGGAACAACCTGACTAGTCTTCCTCGGTCCACACCCCCCTGCACATCGCAAGCCGTGGAGCTTCCGGGTGAGCCTGGTTCCTCTCGGGGACCCAGTGTCTCATTCGGGGCTCCAGCGGATGATGCTGTCACTCACAGCATCACAAGGCGGGCTTGATTCCTCTGGGGATGAGGATTCGGCTGCATTGCATCCCTCGGGAGTGCCAGCGTTGCACGAATTGGTCGTGAGATAGCATTGGAAAATTCATTCAGTGGCGAGGAAAGAGTAAAGTAGATTTGAAGTAAATTCCTTTGTACGCTACCAGTGAACAAGCCTACACAAAATTCAGATACTCAGAATTAGGGACATCTGTTTTCTTTATAAATCAATGTTTTCAAACAATGCAAGTTTATGAGACAGTATGCAAAACTTTGTGAAAAAAAGTATTTAATAGGCTACTCAATCAAAAGAGTAAACACAACTACAAGCCAAGTGTACGTAGAATACTTAATTATACTTTTAAATATATCTCAATCAAAAGATTGAGTACATGTATAGTCCAAATATACTTTATACTGACCTTTCTATCAGTATAAGTCAAGTATATACTAAAGTACAAATTTAAGTATATTTCTGAGAAGTACATAAAATATATTTCTAAGAAGTAAATAAAAAGTGGACTGAAAGTATAAAAAAAAAAAAGTATACTAATAGCAAACTTGAATAAACTTCTTTTTCGTAAGGGTAGGCATGGACTGAACAAGCACCTGCAGTCTCTCCTACCTGGTGGAAAGGTATGTTGGACTTAGATGTCATTAATTTTGCCTTGAGCTCAGATCCTATTAGTTCAGTTCTTCCTACTTCCACGTCCCACGCTGAATCCTAAATCTATGGTCCCCACGTCTGCTATCATGGTCTGCTATCATCTGGGAGATCATGCATTCTCACCACAGGCACCACCATGCATACTCTTGCTCTACTTTTCAAAAGGAATAAACTTCTGGTGACGTGCTACATATGTAATTCCTGGATGGTTGCATCACATCTCTTCTTGTTACATCACTTAGTTTTATTCATTATATGAGTTCAAACGCACATAAAAATATCAGGGAACATGTTCTATTATGCTATTTCTGGAAGACACATTGTTAATTGTAAAAGTAAAGCAGATATTAAAAAAATTTGAATAATGTGTTTGACAGTGATTTGTATCATAAAATATATGAGTCCTGTTTTTTCATTTGTTCTGTCATTTGTTCCATGATATATTTGAAAAGTGACTAGTAAACTTATAGCAAAAATATTTATTTTCTAATTGTTTAAGTTATTATTCTCATTTATTTATTTGTAAATGTATTTGTGACGAATACACAGGGCAGGGCTGCAGTAAGCAATTATGTTCTAGTTTAATTTAAATAACTTGAGTTATTTAAATTGCAAGAGAGAATTTAAATGAAGATAGAAATTGAGGACAGAACATACTGTGCAGAGCATTAGTTATATTGAGTAAAACGCCACTTTTCTCTTTGGCTCTGGAACAATGGATATGCATTCCATAGTGTGGATGGTGAGACTTTACATGGTACATAGCTGAGTGAGATTTTAGAGGAACCTAAATCCCAGAGGATGTGGATTACTGGCACTGGCAACTTAAATCACAGTTAGGAAATGCATATAGAAATACAAGGAGCACAGGAAGAGAGCTTGAGAGACCAGCAGAGACCGAGACAAAGGCAGAGAGAAAACGATTGATCTGTTGCAGACTGGTGAGGGTTTGCAGGTTGTTCTCTGTATTCAGCCTGTCATATTTTACAGTCCCACTATGGGCTTAAACACCCAACAGCTGCACACACTCTGAAATATATCATAGCAAGGAATGCCAACACACAACATGGGCTCTGCCAAACTACCCCGTTGCGCTTCTGACTTGATTTTGACTTATATCTATCTATAAATTACAGGAATGTCTTTCTGTCTGTCTGTGTGACTGTTATTCGCATATCTCTCGAACCATTAGTCCGATGGATTTCAAGCTTGACAGGTGTCTCGCTACGGGCACGAGTAAGTGCAGTGCCAAGTTTGACGTTGTTTGGATTAGAAATGCAAAATATATCGTTAAATATATCAGTAAAAGAAGCACACATTGGCTTTTGCCGCTCTAGCTGCTGGACACTCCCCCTCTCACACTGCACACTGGTTGAGCACAGCGCTGGACCAGAGGCCACTCCCCCTCTCACACTTGACACTGAGTGAGCACAGCGCAGGACCAGAGGCCACTCCCCCTCTCACACTGCACACTGAGTGAGCACAACGCAGGCCACTCCCCCTCTCACACTGACACTGAGTGAGCACAGCTGGCCACTCCCCCTCTCACACTGACACTGAGTGAGCACAGCGCAGGACCAGAGGCCACTCCCCCTCTCACTTTGCACACTGAGTGAGCACAGCGCAGGACCAGAGGCCACTCCCCCTCTCACACTGACACTGAGTGAGCACAACGCAGGCCACTCCCCCTCTCACACTGACACTGAGTGAGCACAGCTGGCCACTCCCCCTCTCGCACTGGCCACTCCCCCTCTCACACTGACACTGAGTGAGCACAGCACAGGACCAGAGACAGAGAGGGTCGAAGAAAGCAGCAGAACTTAAGTAGCATTTTCTCGGAGTTCACTGTGTAGCCTGCTCCCTGAATCTTCGCACTTATTCATTTGTGGATGTTAACTGAATCTGTAAGTCAGCTACACTGTTTACTTCTGATTATTATATTTTATTCTGGTGCACTTAACGTTATCGCTACTGTGTAATAGTAGCCTATGCTATTCACCAACTAAACATATCCTATTCAATGTGTTCACAGTCTCTTTCACTGCCATCATTTGTAGTAGCCTATTCACAAACTGTTTGTTCAAGCATAGCCTGGTCTCAGTGCTAAGTTATTACTGTGTCATTCGCGCTGAAGTTAGCCTGTAACTATGTGATGTTGAATATGCTATGTTAAATAGTTGCTCATGTAGGCTATGCAGGCTTAAACGAGGTTAACTCTCTTCTTACCGATTGTGATGGCAAATCCCCATATCCTTACTGTACACCATACCACTTCATTTTTACTTGACAAGACGCGGCACTAAATAAAACGGCCGATTTTGTCAAATAGGGTGTCAAATTTTGTTCGACCTCCCCTCTACTAGATGGCAGACATGTCATATTTCATCCCCGACTCAAAAAAAACGAAAGAAAGAAAGAAAGAAAGAAAGAAAGAAAGAAAGAAAGAAAGAAAGAAAGAAAGAAAGAAAGAAAGAAAGAAAGAAAGAAAGGATTGGTTTCTGAAGGCGAAACTTAGAAAGATTCTTGTAATACTAATATGTTGCACAGCTATTGGAATATCATGTGTACACAATCATTTCGATCTTCAAAGTACCAATTTATAGAGACCAAACATGGTATAAGTGGGGTACATTGACCGTTGGTTCTATAATAAAATACGTTGACAATATTGCTCCGATAAAATGGCTCACTAGCTCTGCTTTTGTTCGCACTGATTCAATGCGCTCTAGCTCGAAGATTTTGTATAGAAGCATGACGTTTTTTTGAGTCGGGGATGAAGTATGACATGTCTGCAATCTAGTAGAGGGGAGGTCAAACGAAATTTGACACCCTATTTGACAAAATCGGCCATTTTATTCAGTGCAGCATCTTGTCGAGTAAACTCGACCGTGGCGCCTAGAGGGTTAAAAGACCTGGCACTCATAGTGACCTAAATAAAATTAGGAGTCATTAACAATTCTGTACTAGAAGATCTTAAAGGCACAATACGTAAGATTTTTGGATTAAAACATCCAAAAACCACTACACCGATGTTATATATTTATGTACTTATATACTTACAGTATCCCAAATATTTTCAAATGTTTAAATACAGATAAATCTGCAAATTTAACAAGTGTAACGACCCATATCATTGTGTCGCCTGTCAATGCATCACATGAAATCACATCCTCGATTTCCGGTCTTGCTTCCATAGAATCCATGGAAACAACAAAGGCACTTTATTATGTTGTTTTAGGAGAACTGTTGGATACCTTCATCGATAGAAAACTATTCATTGTTATATGTTATATATTATGTAAGATTATAACATTTCATAGTATTTGAATTTGAATTTGTCAAATAAAGTGACCTGTATGAGTAGTAATTCAGCACTTGCTGCGATTTCATTAGAATTAAATAAAATCATCTGAATTTAAGGGATCAAATGTAACTGTAACAAAGTTCAAGTTCAGGGAAGATGGAGGCAGCCGGCAAATGTTAAACTCAACACTCAAGTCTTCTTCGTCAGTTAGGAACCTGGGTGTGCTCTTTGATACCAATCTTTAATTTGAAAGCCATGCTTCTAGCATCAGTTAGTTCATGCGCTCATGACCTCAAGGCTAGATTATTGTAATGCTCTACTACTGGGTGTTTGCCCTGTGCGCTTAATAAACAAACTCCAGCTAGTCCAAAATGCAGCAGTTAGAGTAATTTTTTCACCGGAAATTAATCAATCAAAAACTTACTTAAGCTCATAGTACTTAAGACAATGACTTTCTTCCAGAGCTGATGTACAGCCAAAACAATCTTTGTTGCATTCATTTCCTATTATCACTGTAAAGCTGCTTTGAAACAATCTGTATTGTAAAAAGCACTATATAAATGAAGGTGACTTGACTTGACTTGTTAATTACAGTGACAATGAATGAAGAATTTGCATTTATTCCATTAATGTATTAACTACTGTTAATAAACTATTGATTAACTAACTAATAGTTTTCAAGTGATTTACAAGTGCTTTGTTACTGTATACTTATTATAAAGTGTTACCAAGCTGTCTGCACTCTACCAATGTGAGCATTAAATGAAAGAGTGGAATCGAGAGGAAGATTTCAAACTGTCGTAGAGGGCATAATCCAGATCTATCAGATGTCCAGATAGTTTAAACACAACAGATTTAGAACCAATCAGTATCACCTCAGTTAAGTTTGAAGTTAAATTTAAGGTGATTTGCCTCCAGCCAAAGCTTTAGTTCCTTTATGCAATATGGTAACATTAAAATTATAATAATGATATTGGTAATATTAATTTCAATGTTTGGTTGATATTTATCTTCTAAATATTCAGAAATATTATGGATTTGACTGCACTGACACTTTTGGATGAGAATTGAACTGAGCTGGATGAAGACATCACTGTTTTCTCCAGAGGTGCTTTATAGCTGAATTTAACTCATTTCATAATTGTTGAACTTTACACAATTATTGAACGGAACTGAATCAACTCTGATCTGACTTCAGCTAAACAATGACACTATTGTCATTTTTTAGAGCTGCTTTAAACAATCTGTATTGTATAAGCGCTATATATAAAGGTGACTTCTCTTTTGTATGGAAAAACAATTCTGGTATCCTGTTGGGTTGTCACTTGATGTCCAATGTAAAATGTGGTCCTGAATCAAACCTAGTTGAGGAGAACTGCTATAAGTGTCCAAAATGCAAAAATAAACCTGCTGTGAACTCTGCCGTTTCTAGACCCTGTTCCACCAAACAAAGGCAAGTTCATTAGCGGCTGCCGTTCCAGTCAGAAAAGCGGATCAGTGGTGAATGCTATCTGCCCTCTGTCTGCTGCAGCTGCCGAATCAAAACACGCTGAGATTAGTGTGTCTGTTCCACGGCTCTGAGAAACCATCATTTAGAGAACACTCGTCACAGGCCCACAGAGCCACCATAATGATAATGAAAATTACACCTTTATTTCTGGCTTAAATAATTCATAGAAGACTCCACTAGTGGGACATTACTACACTTTAAACTATTCATAATTATAAAAAGCTACTGAAACCAATATAGCAACGAATATAAATGTCCAGCCATTGTATCAAAGTATCAAAATCCATGAGGCTCAGGTGATATTATGTTTATGAATAAAGCAAAGTTTTTAAAACTATAGATTTTCAACCAGTACTGTATGTCTGACAGGAAACCCCAAACTTGAATGTTACTTAAACATTCCTGTGTTAAAGAAACAAACCCCTAAAAACGAATGTAGTTACATATACTCATCCTAAAGGTACAGTAGCAAAACTAATGAAAATGGGACTAATGAAAAATGACATAAAAGACCTGTGAAATTGTTTTTGCACTCATACCAGTAAAGATATTTGATTGATTGATATCGATATTGACTTTAATTAAAAAGTACAGGCACCTGACAGTTCATTTTCTGGAAAACAGAATGAAGGGAAAATGCTCTATATACAGTACATTAACCAAGACTTACATTTCATCACATAATGGTGTAATTTGTCACAGAATTGCTGTCATGCTGTGAAAAATTACCAATTCATAATTTATGAGATTAAATTACATTCAAAAAAAATAACCTGTGGTGATGTACTGCACCACTGGCAATCAAGGTAAAACCTAAATGACAAATAGAACACTGTACCGGTTCTATAGAGTTCAAGCTAAATGACATGTTTCTTCCATAGGATCCCAGTGTTATGAATGAGAAGGTGATGTTTAATTTAAACATGAACTTTGATCATTTAGATTGATTTTAATCATCTGTGCAGCACTTTTCATTGCAGACTGATTTGTGAAGGAAGTGAAGGAGGCATTTCTTAAAGGAATTCTCCCCAAAATGAAAATTCTGTCATCATTTACTCACCATTAAGTTGTTCCAAACCTGTATGAAAACCAAACAGTTGATGGGCCCCATTGACTTCCATATTTATTTATTTTTTTGTCATACTATGGAAGTCAATGGGGTTCATCAACTGTTTGGTTACCCGTTTATACAAGTTTGGAACAACGTGAGGGTGAGTAAATTATGACAGATTTTTTTTTTTTTTTTTTTTTTGAACTATACCTTTAAAGATAGTAGTCAACCGATATATCGCCAAAATAGTTTCAATCTAATTGTCTGGGAGAGGATGGAAAAAATGTCAACACTTTACAATAAAATCTCATTTGATAACATTAGGTAATGCATTAATTAATGTTAGATTATACAATGTTAGTTCAGATACAGTCCGATACAAATTTTGATTTTAAAAGTGTATTTGTTGAGATTAACCAATGTAAAGGGTATTTTTACATAGTTAATTCATGTTAACTAGCTAACTATTGTTAACAAATGATAAATTATTGTAAAGTGTCACCAAATATATGTTTTGTTTTTTTTTCCTTTACTATATAATTTGACCTCAGGGAAAAATAAATAATAGGGAAAATTAAGAGCCACTTTAACCTTCTACATTATGTTTAAGCTCTCAGCAGACATTTTCCTACCAAAGTGATTTAGTGTATAAAGTGTATTAATAAAGTCAATAATTGATGGGGCATATTTGAAAAGTATTTCATTTGTTGCATTTTCCTTCTGTACCTTCAAATTCATTCTCATCACACAGCAACCAAACATGTGGCGCTCTATATTCTAAGCTATTTGGCTGTGACCTAAGATGCATTAACACACTCATGACCAAACACAACTATTTAAAATCTCATTGAGATCTTATACACGTCTGTCCACATCACACAATCAAAGGCTGCAGTGCGTCACAAATTAAGATGAGTCATTTGAAGCTCTTTCTTCCTTTCTCAAGAACACCTCAGCTGAGACTGACTTTAAAAACCATCCCATCATGCAGAGTGAACAGGACACATGGACAGATTGAGACGATGACTTTTTTCTTTCTCTCTTTTCTTAAATTTATCTTTCTCGGATTGGGCGCACTCATCCCTCAATGCCAGCACTGACATTCTGGGAGATAAAAGAGATTTAATGGAAGATTCCACACCTTTTTCTCCCTCTTCTTTTTGTAATAAGAATGACTATGCTGAAGTGTAAATCCTTTGATATTCCCACAGACGCTGAACACAGGGGTTCAAGGACAGAAGGGCGAGAAAAAGAAATAGAGGCTTAAAGCCCTGAACGCAAATACTGGATCCACAGAAAGCCGCAAACACAGCGGAGAAGAATAAAGAGTTTTGCTGGATTATAGACGAGGTGTGTGTGTTTGTTTGTGTGGTGTTATGGATTATGATAAGTGTTCTGGATATCTCAGTCAAGACGACATGAAGTGAAGTGGAAACCTTTTTTAAGCATTTTTAGTTGTTAAACCAAAAAAAAGCACCAAGACCAAAAGAGCACAATTGAAAAACAAACCTAAAAATCATTCCATATACATTTACAAATTACATTCCATGTACATATACAAACTTATTGAGCTACCTATTTAGACATTTAAGACATAATGGCAATATTATGCTGTCTTCTAACATAGTTTGGGGTAAAAACAATCCCAAAATGCATTCCAATGAGATGAATTCAATACTGATAAAACAGTTAAATCTTTAAATCTGTATTCAATGCTTATATTCAATATATGAATATAATACTTATATCATTATATGAATATAATGCTTTCAATGTGATGCATATTGTGATGCATATATGCATATTGTATAATTTGCATATATGTAATACATTTTTATTAATTTATTTATTTTAATATTAATATTAGATTTTGTATATTTATTGATATTGATTAATAAATTAAGAAAATAATTGACAGTACAAAAATAAAACAATAAATAAACAAATATAACAAAATATGAGATCAAAGTGTGTAACATTTTCATTTATCCAAATCAAAACTGTCCAGAAATTACAGCAGTGGATAACGTTTCACAAGCAACTCTATTCAATGGACAGAAAAACATCTCAGGTTATGATTGTAACCATAGTTCCCTGAGAAGGGAACAAGACGATGTGTCGATGACGCTTGGGGAATGCCTCTGCATAATTACATCTGAAACACGTGTTTAAACTAGTCCAATGGCGAGACAGAATGTCACAGGTGGGTGACGTCATGACCAGGAAAGCATAAAAGCACATCCAGAATGATCGACGTTAGCTTCAATTAGCCGAAGCAAGTCGATCACAGGGATGAAGGAAGTATGGCAGGGTGACGCAGTGTCTTGTTCTCAGGGAACTATGTTTACAGTCGTAACCGAGACGTTCCCTTTCGAGGGAACTCGCCCTGCGTCAATGACGCTTTGGTAATGATAATGCCCAAAAGCCATGCTAACATGTGCCTGTCTGTGTGAAAACTGTAAGCACAACTAAGACATGAGCACCTGTGAACCTGGGGCAGCATCCAGGACCAGGTTGTAGAACCTTACAAATGTGAGCGGAGAGCCCGCCGCATCACAAACATCTTGAAGGGAGACACACTTGGAGGCTGCTCCTAGTAGAGTGAGCTCTGACAGCCAACGGTGATGGCTGACCAGAGACCTCATAAGCAAGAGAAATAGCCTCGATTATCCACTTGCGGACTGTTTTGATGCAGAGAGCCCCTTTTTAGACGATCCCAAACAGACAAACAGCTGATCTGTTTTCCTCCACAGGGTAGCTCTGTGGACATAAGTATCCAGCGCTCTAACTGGAGACACAAGGTTCAGCTTTTCCTGGTCCTGATCTTTGAAAGAAAGAGGGCAGAAGGCTTGCAAAATGATAGGCCGTGGTACGTTGGTCGGCATCTCTGGTGCGAACTCAAGGCACGTGGGGGATACCGACAGGGCTTGAAGATCTCTTACTCTCTTTAGAGAAGATATGGCTAGAAGGAATACTGTTTTTAAGGTCAGAAACTTTTCTGGGACCGTATCAAGGGGCTCGAAGGGAGTCCCAGATAAGCCTTCTAGAACAATAGCCAGGTCCCAAGCAGGAACCCTGGTACGAATTGCAGGCCTCAGCCTCAAAGTGGCACAAAGAAAACATCCATTTTGACTGCTTTTTGATCCTACTCAGAGGGCACTTCTTTCGAGGGTTTCGAGGCTGGCAGAATGGCCTCCTGAGGTGGTGTGGGCAACATATACTGAGGTGTACACTGCTCCACTCCGGAGGGGGCTGCCCTCAGAAGTCTGACAACGGTGGCATCAGGACTTCTTTTTGGCCGAAGCCTTCTTCGTGAGAAGAAAGGTCCTCAGATCCGCCTTCTGCTTAGGAGGCTTTGGCTGAGAGTGTGTCATCCCAACCCCCATGATTTCTGTGGCGGGGTACGAGAGGCGACACTTTCCTTTTGTTGTGCTCACGCCCAGCAGTCCCAGACGGTTGGGAATGGTGAGGGAGGTAGCGCTTAAATGCTACTGCATGCTTTTTGGCCTCCTGTGGAGGTGATAGTAGAGCATCAAGCAAAAAAGCTCTAACTTTCTCCTTCATTTCTGAGAGATTTAGCTAGATATGTCTCTCTGCAGCCACCAGGGCTGCCATAGACCGTCCAATTGGTCTAGCGGTCTCCTTGGTGGCTATAAGAGACAAATCTGTGGCATTCTTGAACCGCGTCGGGCCCTCCCTCCTCGCCATCATCCAGGTCCCTCAGCAGATCAGCCTGATATGCCTGCAGAATTGACATGGTTTGCAGACATGCACCATCCTGACCTGCCGCCGTGTACGCTTTACCCACTAGTGCTGCTGATGTTCTCAGTGGCTTAGTGGGCAGGGGACACCTTCAGGGACGATGCTGAGCTAGGGGACAGATAGCACGTAAGCGTCTGTTCAACCCTAGGCATCGCCCCATAACCATATTCTTTCAACCCCCTTATATCAGAATAAATGTGCACTTAGGGGCTGAAAAGATGGGACGAGTATGGCTTATTCTATGATCTCGATAACTCATTATGGAGATCAAGAAAAAATGGAAGGCCCCATGGTGGATGTGGTGTATTTGGTGACAAAAAGCGCTCATCCAGTTCGCATTTAGGACAAGCACCCTGTTTCTCGGCAGGCCAATTAATGTTTAATTTAGATACAGCACGAGTAACAACCTCCACCAGGTCCTAGTATGCTGGGTGGCGAATCCTCTTCTATTACAATTGGGTGTAATAGAATATGTTAACATTCTTAAATGTTAAAAAAAAAAAAAAAAAAAAAAAATCACATTTACATTCTGTACATTACTGTAGATCCTCTATGCCTCTATGTCTTTCTAAAATGCGTTGATTTCTACAAAATCCCTCCTTACGAGAAGCGCAGTGTGCTCTGATTGGCCAGCTGACCCAGTGGGTTGTGATTGGCCATACTCCTCAAGCATATGTCGGAAATATAACGCCTCTTACCATAATCGCAAGCTTCGGTTTCCAAAGACAGTTAATAATGTCGTCAGTTATACAATATCAGTCCGAGCCCGCGTCAGATTCTGAAAATGCAGATGACCTAGCCTGACTACGTCAGACTTCGTACTTCCGCTCAATTTCAGTTCGCTTCTGTACTCAGTCTGAGATAGCGACCGTTTTCCCCGTTTTCCTCCGGCCTCAAAACAGCCGGCCAATCAACGAACAGAGGGCGGGCTGAGAGCCGTGATGTAGACCCTGATTGTACCGTGGATGCGTAGATTTACTTCACATAATCTGCAAAAGTCGTTCACAGCCATGTTCACTCCGGTATTTCGCTCGATGGTTTTGTTTTCGCATCATACATGTGTTTACAGTGGAAGTTAGATGCGGCTGAGCATGCGTATAACACACGCCGTTATGTGATTGGCTTACGGGTAACCAATGATTTTAAACTTCAGACAAGCGCCCCCCCGCGAGAAAGAAAACGCTTTTCAATTATGCCATGCCAGACTCTTGTCTACGAAGCAAAGCGAAGTAGCAGAGTTTGGTATTACCAGGCTACAGATGACCATGCCAATCGAACGAAACCTGATACTCTTCTGTATTTACAGTACACAAGCGTTTCAGCTGCACGTGACAAATGCCACCAGTGTGAAAGCACAATGGGCGAGTGCTATGTTCGTAAACATAAATCTATCTCTGCAAATTGTATCGTAAGAAAGACAAACAATATGCGTTGCTTTACACTGCAAAACACTCTGCATTTGAACAATCAATAGCAAATACTTTAACAAATAATAAAACATACTTACAGGCTCTGATTCAGAAGCGCCAGATTGCCTAGCAAAGTTGGAATTGCCCCAATTTATTTATTTTTTAAATAGCCTTTGTGTACAGCCGGCCTTTGTATTCTCCTAGGTTCAGAAAATTGTCCTCCATAAAATGTGCAGCCAAGCCTTCTGTCTTTGCGTATGCATTTAGGCGGCATTATGCAAGAATTTCCACCTAGTGATGTAGATCAGTGAGGGAGAATTTGATCGAGGCGTTTTAGCTAGGCCTGGATCTGACTTCTAGACAGAATAAATCTTTTTGTGGAAGACTTTGAGCTTTGTAACTTTGCAGATCTAACTCATGCACAAACAGCTACATAACACACTAAAGAAAAAAGGAAAACACGAAAGCGTATCATATGACCCCTTTAAGAAGGGGTGCATGATTTGGAAAAAAATATAATTGTGACTTTTATTATAACAATTTAAATTGTGATTTAAAATGTGTCACGTGCATCAATGACGCATCCTGGTACACATCTTCAGTGATATTCCTGAGGTCATCGGGCGTTTTGGGCCTTTCAACATCATACACCCTCACCCAGGTGATCCAGCCAGGGTTGATCAGACCCTGGCTTGTGTCCCAGCAGCACTGCAGAACTGGCTGATGTTAACACCACGTATGGCCTCAATGGCCAAGATGTGGACAGAGAACTTGAGCTGCCTCCCCAGATCGAATTGAAGCTCCCAGTCCGAAGCCAAGGTGAACAGCCCGGTTGCCAGCTTGGGCTGTGAATGTGGCTGCTCCCCAGTCCTGACAAACGTGAAGCAGCCGTGCTTGTTGTTGGCCATGGCTTTGGAGATGTACTCTGCAATGGACTTTAGCATCTGATCATGCCGGCAGCGGTAGCCTCCCAGGGCACAGAGGATGTGGAGATTATCCGGGCTAGGAAGGACATCAAAGACCGCTTGGACCAGGAACTTGATCTGCTAGGGATCTGTCTGCCAGATCTCGGTCCAGGAGATCTTCTTCTCCAGTGTGCCCTTCTTCTCGTCCATGCTCTCTGTTGCCGCATGCCCATCATCCTTCAGATCCTTTCCTCTTCAGCACCAGCCTGCACCTCCTCCAGGACTAGTTGGCTGCGGTCCCTATCGTGGGCCTTGTTATAACAGGGTTATGGGTTGGCTCCTGACTCTTCCCGGCCTGTAGCTACCGTGCCAACCAAAGCCCTGTGTCTCAGCAATCTCCAGGCCATCCTGTGCTCTCTACTTCCTACCTGTGATGCCTGCTGATGCAACTCTCAAGTCCTTGGAGTCCCAATAGAGTAGTGCACCTCTGGTGCGAGAGCCCTTGAACTCTTTGTCGAGGCTGCTCAACGGGTTGCACTGCTCACGCTGCGTGGAAGTCCCAGCCACCTGCGGAGGTAGCCACTGACCTTCTTCTCCATGGTCTCCACTCTTGATAAGGTTACCTCATACAACAGCAGAGGCCAGAGGACTCGAGGTAAGATGCCACGTTGGTATATCCAGGCCTTATATCCTGGTAGGCCAGACTTCTTGAATGTGGTGAGCCAAGATTCAAGCTCCCTGATGGTGGCCTGGATGGCCGTTGCATCCCTGAGGCTGCAATCAAATATGTTGCCAAGGCTCCTGCCAGGCTTCTCAGTGATGGATGGGATTACAATGCCACCCACCTGGTGGCATAATTTGGAGGCAAAAAATTTAATTGTGACTTTTATTATAAAAATTTAGATGTGACTATTATTATTATTATTTTAAATAAAAAAGCTCAAGGTTTGCTGTGCGTGTTTGTAAGTCTGCACAATTTCACCCAAAACTTTTGTGATTATATACTGTATTAATATGACTACATATTACAGTTTTTCTTAATCAGTTTGACACATTTCTCCTCACTGTTCTCAAAACAGTTAACACAGTAATCTGAACGCTTTGCAATTATCCTAAACAGGTTGTAAATTTTCCTTCAGTTAATGCAAATTACAAATCACATGCATAATTTTATCAGCATAAAATTCTCAAATGTTTTCACAGTAGTTCATACAGCCAACCAAAACTTTAATATATCAGGACAATACAAATGCTTTTTTGCTTTACAAAAATCACAATCATTTGTGCACCATTTTTCCAAACACAACAAACAAAACTCAGTTGCACTTGGAATGTTCTCAATTAACCACAAATAAAGATCTGCTGAGTTAATAATATACACAACACAGGAAATACAAATGTCCTAATGTTTACCCAGCTATCTCAATTACAAAAACTATAAAAGGGGAAAAGAAAAAAGAAGAAAAAGAAGAAGAAGAAGAAGAAGAAGGATTTAGGAGAAGCAAGAAGAGCTGAGAATAATGTAGAAAGAGGAGTAAATGGAGAGGAGATGGTAGACTGGAAGGCAATGGTATTAGTGGAAAGAGCAAGAGAAGAAAATATAAGAAGACATTTTTGATAAATGCATTACTAGAATAAAATGCAGTGCCTCATTATGCAGTGAATATTGAACTGTTTCGCCAACATAAGAGTGTGGTTAGTTTGCTGTGTTAATTGCTTTGAGAGCAACCACACTTATTTGGAGAAATGTGTCAAATCGATTGAGAAAAACTGTAATATTAAAATAATAGTAATAATTGTTGTTATTATTATAATATTATTATTAATGTATTACAAATGTTATTATTATTAAATAAAATAATTAAACAAAAATAAGAAATATTACTATTGCAATATTTTACTGTGAAATTAATTAATTGTGTAATGTAATATAATATAATATATTTTTTTGTTTTATATGTAACTAAATTATTGAACTTACTGAGGGCCAGCAGGGGCCCTTTGTGATGTCATTTCCTGTTTTGTTTTGAACTAATGAGGCCTTTTTTCACCCTGACATTTCTGCGATGCTGGTGTCGTTCTTTGCCGTGGTTCTGATTTCAAGTCTCCACGAAGAGTGTGCACAGATCATGTCACTGTTCTGACACTGTGATTGATGAGACCAAAGATCAACCGCTGCAGCCCAATGCTTCATTAGACAAAAGGGGAATCAATCATGACAGACGCAAGCCCTCTACCACAGTGGAATGAGAAAGAACCATGTCAAAATCTGATGTAAAGTTTGTCTTAATCAAAGTTCAGTTCAAAGAGGTGAATGATGATTCTGACTTGTGGAGAAGAAAAAATTCACTGATTAGTGAAAGAATCTGCCAGAATCCATAAAGCTCAGATATATTACATTTGCTGTCATCACTGGTATGGCTTTGACTTGTGTCACAACATGTGAAATAACATGCAATTCAATGGACAAGCAAGCCGGGAAGAAGAAGAGGAGTAAGGATGTGTGGAGGCAAAACAGAAGTGCATTTCTGATGAAATAAGGACCACTATTGTAGACCATGTTCCCAATCATTAACTTACTGGCTGAGGTAGGTCGAAAGCTGCAGTCGAATGTTGGGAGAACAACGTTTCCTCAATCATTCAAGCATTTCGTAGAAAGAACAGGTATGTATTTCAACAATGTGCACCGTGCTCTATTGCTGTATACTTACTGTAATGCTTCATATTACGGTAGCATTTTACAACTACAGTAGCATTTTTTTTTATGCATTTTAAAATCCACAGCTCAACATATAACATGTAAACTGAAAATTCACAGTTGCTTGTTCGTTTTTACACTCTCTATTATGTCTTCCCCTAACGCCACCACCACCACACATTCTTGCATATTTTCCTACAATACAAATGTATTCATACAGTACTGCTGTAGCTGCTGCTGTTCAGGGTTGTGGCGTTCCTCCATGTTTAAAACTGCTAGTGATTGTGCTGGGCAAACTAATGCATCCAAAATTGATTGGTTGATTGCAAGATTGTGGTTCTTATTTCATATTCATCCATTTGCCAATTTAGCAGTCATTACAAACATTCCATGTCAGATGTTTATGGAATATACGTGCATGTCTGACAGATTTTGATAATTGAATGGATCATTTTGCATGTGATTTCTCACATGATGAAAGAATGTGAAGAAACTGTGAAGAGTTTTCGAATTTCACTGAGAATCAACTCATCAGTTTTGAGTATAAACTACATTTGAAAAAAGATATTTTAATTTGTAGTAATATTTCACAATATGACTGTTTTTACCTTATTTTTTTAATGATCAAATGAATGCAGCCTTGGCAAGCATATAAAAACATTTTTAAAAAACTACCGACCCCAAACTTTTGAACAGTAGAGCACATAAACGTTAATTATTCAATAAAACAACAGAGGATAAAATAATAAAGTGTCTCGTACAATAATTTCAGTCGTTTTCATGCATTAAGGTAGGTTAATTTTATATGTTAGATAATAGCTTATCTAACATACTGTATCTAATAGTTCTCGCACAAGACTGAGAGATCACTGTGCATCACAAACGTATCCAGAAGACAAAAGTAAACCAGACAGAGAAGTGTTTCGGTTTCACTTTATTTTGATGGTCCCTTTAACACATTCTGTTGACTATAAGTAACGTTGCACCTACATGTCTACTAACTCTCATTAGAGTGTTAGTAGAGTATTAATAGACTGGTAGGGTTAGGGTTAGATTAAGTTGACATGTAGTTGCAAAATTACTTATAGTCAGTAGACTGTCTGTTGGAGGACCATCACAATAAAGTGTTTGCAGATATTAAGCAGACAGTCTACTTATACACCAGTGAAAGTTAGTTGACATATAGTTGCAAAGTTACTTATAGTCAACAGCATGTTCAAAAGGGACCATCAAAATAAAGTGTTACCAGTGTTTCCATTGTCAGATGATTCAGTCTGTTGACACAAGAAGAGATTCTGCTACAGAATAAAATTATTAATGAAAAAAAGTTATGTATTAATTAATTTATTTTCTAGGTATTTTCAAAAAAAAAAAAAAAAACATTTAATACTTTCTTAATATAGGTCAAGCAAGTTCAAAAATGATTTGACGTCATCCATATTTATTTCTTCTTAGCTGAATGCTTTCTTCCCATGGCAGAGCTAACTGTTTGAGAGGCCATTTTATCATTTGTGCTAAAGGTTTCAGCATCTTTATTGAGGAGGTCAGTAATATCTGGAGAAAGTTATCCATTAGCTTTCACATTGATCTCACGGCAGTTGTTCGGCTGGCACAGACCGCCTTTATATGAAGAAAGTCTTTAACAGTCAGGCGGGGGTGCATGACTGTTTCAGGGGTTGTAAGCAGCAGGAGGGTCAGTGAGAAGTCAGTCGCACCAGTCTAATAAAGAGAACTAAAGAGCAAATTAGGAGCTATTTGTTGGAAGATCTGGATTTTCTTGGTTTCAGCTTTCATGTCTCACTGTGTTAATAATAAACCCTGTTTAAATGAGACAAGTCTGTGTTCACCATCATTATGTGGGCTCTAAGGATATAGATGTGGTATCAGAGGACTGCTGGTTCCGATGTGCTTTCATTATTGGGCCTTTGAGTAATCCCTGTCTGCTCCACAGCGGCTGCAAAATGGCAGTATCTGTGTTTCCCTCAACCTCTCCCATTTGGCTATAGTACAGTGGTCTTTGCAAAGAGCTTAAAGAGGGCTTGTAGAATAAGAGTGCTAGAATAGACCCTGTTTTTATTTTTAAATGTTTTTTAACAATATACAAATTAAATAAAAATTTGAATTGTAGTTAAATCTTACTTTTATTTAAAAAAAAATATATATATATATATATATAAAATACACTACTGTTACACTTTTATTCACCAATTACACATTTAATTGATCAAAAGTGATAGTTAACCCTCTGGGGTCTGAGGTGTTTTTGGGGTCCTTGAGATGTTCTGACATGCCCTGACATTTGTGCTTTTTTCAGTTGCTTATAAACATATCAATGGCAAAGGTGTAATTACACTCTATTTAGCACAAACAGGACTACCATAATATGTGAGCCACATGTATGTACATGTTTTCATTTTTGAGAGAATAATGTTTATGCATGGTTATTGAAAAAACTAAAAATGAAAGTTTCTGAAATAAGGCCACAAAACACATACTAAATATGTGTAAATAAGACTTTTGACTAATGGATGTCGCCTAGAGTTTTTTTCTTCAAAATGATGTGAAAATCATCCTGCCTAATCATTCACATAAAACGATACATTGATTTAAGTTTTGTGAAACACTTTTAGTTTGGAAAGCCAATATGCGGATGGGGCGTAAACGCTCCAACAGCATCATGCATATTTAGTAGTTCACACCTGATGAGACAATGCCCCTGCATACTTAATGAGCCATTCATTCAGGTGTGTCACCTATAGCCACAAGAAAGAATACAAGAGCAATATATATATATATATATATATATATATATATATATATATATCCCAGACAGCAAGCCAACATTGAATAAACATTGTTTTTCCATCTGAATCATCATTATGGTTGATATTGAAATTTCAATGTAAAATAAATGTTGAATCACCATTACCATATTGATGAAAACCTGATGTTATTAATGTTGATGGCAACAATATTGGAACAACATTGATCTATAGTTATCTTTAAGATTGATTAAGCATTGATATTTGGTTTACCGGGCGATCGCTGAATGTGTTGAAAAGTCATTGATTTATAGTTGACCGGGAAACGACGCATTGTTGAAAAGTCATCGACATATAGTTGACCGGGAAATGTGATTGAAAATCTATCGATATTTGGTTGACCGAGAGATCAACACCAACGTACTGCACCGGACACAGCTCATTTCTGGACCCTTGGCACAAGCGTACAGGTAAGCTTGCTTAATGTTCGATATGAATGAATTGTACCTAATCAAATACTGTTAGGCTGATCGTTAACATGATGGTTAGTGTAGTAACCGACGCGTGCTGGTCACTGAAATAGATTTTTGTTTTACCATGTGTCAACATCTGCCAAACGTATTTTGTGGTTCTCTTCTAGGTTATAAAGTTAGCAAAACCTCAGAGTCCAGTCTATTTTTGTGATAGCTCAAAATACATGTCTGTACCCATTGCTAGTGTCGTGAAATCTATTAACACAGCACCGCCACGAAATGCCGATTAGACCATCTCGTCGTAATACAAATATAAAATATTAATAATCCTTGAGCAGGGCTGCGATGTGCGTGCGATACAGTTTTGTAACTCAATTGTGTTTGTTTTCAGAAATGATAACAGTCGTTTTATACTAGTGCTTATGCGATATCACGATTTTTGATGATCTTCTCCAAGATCTGCTTTTGAGGAAAACATTTCACTGGCGTTCTGTTCTGACATGCACCTTTTCTGAGCGCGGGGAAGCACGCGCGCACTGTCAGCGCCTGACAACCAAGCCTGGTGACTGGCCTCGTTAATTTTAAAGACATAGCCTATTTATTATTATTAGCCTGTTTTTGCCTGAGATTTGCGGTGAGATTTACGCATGTGCTCGGGCGTATATGCTATATTCCTCCATGCACACAGTATTTAAGCAGAAATTAATATAAATGTGCAATTAGTCGACCGGAAAAATCTTTTGTCTGGTAGCCTAACTCTAATCAATACATTTACTATTTACTTAGTTATAAGTATCCAGTTATTTAGCCTATATTGATTTGAATTTGAATTTGTTCCAAGTGTTTAAATATGTGTTCTGTTTAACTTAAATGCCAATTTTTTGCATTGTGATTTTATTTTCTGTTTTAGATGCTCTACTAGCAGATGGGGACAGCCGCCGTCACCCACAGGCTGTGCAAAAGTGTCTGCGCTATAATGCGCCAGACCGGGCAGGAGGGACTGGACGACAAAATATTCGGCATCAGAGGACATTGAAGTGTAAATAAAGAGCACAAATAATCAAATAAAAAGGCTAATAAAAATGAATTTGTTTTAGTGTGGTGTGTTCAGTGTTTTATACATGTTCTATTACTACTGGCTGTAGATAAAGCAGGCTATTTAAATTATGGCATTACATTTAAAATTAACATTTAAAAACGATTGAAATTCCATTGAAATCACGTTGATCCTTAGTTTAGTTGAAATTTCAACATTGTTTCAATATTCCTGATAATTGAAATACCATTGAAATTCCGTTGATCTATGGACAGGATTTCAACGTTGTCTCAATATTAAAACAGGGTGCAAAATGATGTAGAATCAACATCAGAGTTCGATGTTGATTCAATGACTTATTGTTGAAAAAGGAATGTTGATTTAACATAGTTTCAATGACTGTTTGCTAGAAATTATTGAACTTAAAAATATACTCAGTATAGCAATAGAGTTTGCTAAAAGCTGTTCATTCAATACAGCAGTATTTGAAAATAGATAATATTTTGTAAAATTACATTTATATTTGCATTTATGTCAAAACCTAGACACTTTTAAACATCAAAATGACATTTATTAATATGTATTCGTGTCAAAATGACATATAAACAGATTTTCCTATTCAATTTTGCATGGAAACGCTTCCAAGACGCTTGCGTGTCGCTTGAAAAATAGGCGTCGGTTCTATTTCTAGCATGCACGCGTTTTGAGACGCGCGTCTCACGCAGGCAGTGTGCAAACTCTAAACTGTTAACATGGGAGCCGAAATAAAAACGGACACGCCACGCAGCTGAGACGCTTGCCACGCATCCAGTGTGTCACCGGCCTTATCCAGCTGATGTGGGCGTTTCACAGGTTTGTATGGATCGCCTCACATTTGCGTTCGTATAGCGCGGTCTCCATGGGCGGAGTCACATTAAAACTTAATTAGCTGAGATGAGAACAACTGACATCTCTCTCTTTACATACATATTACATAAACTGTGAATATTTGTTTTTTATAAAAATTACTTCATTTAAAAGAAGAGAATTCAAGCTTCATGCCTGTGTGTCTGTATGCCTGTTTGACTGAGTGGTGGTTGTTTATGATTTCACTTTTCTAACTTTAGTTAGAGTGTAACTTTGCTGTTTGAGCGTAAACAACATCTGCAAAGTTATGACGCTCAAAGTTCAAAGCAAAGGGAGATATTTTCTTTTAAAGAAATAGTTTTTAAGGACTACAACAAACGGCTGGTAGGGACTACACCATATAGTGACATCACTAACCCTAAAATTTACATAAACTCCGCCCCCGGAACACGATTTATAGATTATCATGACAGCTAATGCTAATTAATGACTAGAAGATAATGACATAAGCTTCATAAATTCATCAACTAACCATTCACAAATGTTGTCTACACGTTGTCACTTATTCTTGAGACTCTCCATCTTTGTCTAAAAGTTTTTGAAATTTTCAGTGCATGTCTGTGTGAGGTAAAAGGACACAAGCTGTTGTAGCTCCGCCCCCTGTGCTGGGAGCAGCAGCTCATTTGCATTTAAAGGGACAGACACAAAAACGGTGCGTTTTTGCTCACCCTCAAAAAGTGTCAATTTTAACAAAATATCTGTGGGTTTTTTTAAGCTAAAACTTCACATACACACTCTGGGGACATCAAAGACTTGTTTTACATCTTGTGAAAAGGGCATTATACCACCCCTTTAAGACTTCACATATGAATGCCGTTCTTTTGAATTTTAGAATCATTGAAGAATCTTTAAAAAAATATATCATGGTTTTCACAAAAATATACTGTTTTCAACATTGATTATAATAATAAATGTTTCTGAAGTACCAAATAAGCATATTAGAATGATTTCTGAAGAATCATGTGACAACTAGATAAATGACTGCTAAAAAAATGAGCTTTCCATCACAGGAATAAATCACATTTTGTTACTGTTTTACAGTATTTGTAATCAGCTGAACACAGGCTTGGTAAGCATAAGAGAAGTCTTTCAAAAACGAAAAACCGCACAAACAAAACAAACAAAAAAAAACTTACAGACCCTAAACTTTTGAATGGTGCATGTGTGTGTGATACAATTTAAGGAAAACTGAATTTCTGTTCAACCCAATTTTACAGCTATTTCCCTCTTTAAAAATAATGGTATAATATTGTATAATATTTTGACCTTCAAATAACAAATATGTATTGAAAGAGAAATGTAATGGATTAACTGTGTACTGTATGATACATTGCAAAACTAAACATGTTATTTTCAGTGCGTTTGTCACTGACAAAACCATATTTGTTGACCACTGATCTGTATATTGCAAGATGGACATGTGCCCCATGGTGGACCGCAATGTCTATTGTATTCCTGGCTCTGTTACTTTGGGCTTGGAACCGGAAAACATGATCTGTTTAATCAAGTTTAAGCATTCTTCCGTTAATCATCCAAGCTGGCATGTTCATCAGAGGATGCCAATAATCGCCAAATATTTTCTGATTTTACCTAATTAGCTTGGCAATGAGAAGGAGGAGATCTCAGATAAATATGCTTTGAAGAAAGCCTGTGGTCTGGTCAGGAGAGCTAAAAAATACTCATTGCCATGAACCTTTCATTAAAACCCATAATAAACGGTTATAAAGCAATAAAGAAAAAACTCTTGTAGCGCCACAGAGCGCAACTCTCAATAAACATCTCATCACTGAATGGCTCCATCTTCTAAATTAGAAGTTATATATCACATTAAACAGTACACACCACACTATACCACAGTAAATTGAACCATGTAGTACTGCAATGACTGAGCTGAGCCCAAAAGAAAATAATCAAGGTTTTCCCTGAGCCTTCTCTCCCCAGCTTGCACCATGGAATTTGTTTGTTTGTTGTTGTTGTTGTTTTTTGCAGTTAATTTAGTTTAAGACTCTTTGAGGTGACAGGTTTAGGCTTCATTAAAATAATCGCCTGTCTGAAAGTTCATTTTAGGACTTCCATTTAAGGTTGAGACACTTTGCCGCAATGCAGTTGTGTAGTCACACAAACTTTGCAATATTCAATTACTATCTAGACTGGAGGGGGTGGGCTTGTATTATATGAATATTCTAGATTCAATATCAAACTTAATGTAGGTGGTGGGGGGGGGGGGGGGGTTGTATTTCAGTCACACAAGGGAGCTGAATTGATGGCAGGCAGTAACGTACAACAACGTTCAACACAAGAATCGGAAACCAGGGAACACAGGGAACTGAAACAAGCACCATCTAAAGAAGACATCCACAGTAAACATCGACAGACCAGGAACAAGGGAAACACAAGGGGGAAAATCAGGGAACTAATCAACATGAAAAACTACAAGGGACTACAAACATGGCACAGAAATCCATTTTCTTTCCCATCTCATATTTTTCCCATCACCATATCCCTTTAGAAATGCTCTATATAAAGTTGGGGTCATTTCTGCAAGATGTTCTGGGCAAAAGAAAAAAGGTCCAATGTCAATAGTGTAGCGATGTATGAATCAGCTCAGTCAATTTCAAACCAAGCAGCTTTCTATTGGTCAGCGTGGTGAATTTATATAACCAAATTGAACACATACGGAATAAGCATGTTAAAATTTTCGCATTAACTCGAAACTCTTTATTATGCGGATTCTTATTTAAATGACTTGATTTCGGCAACAAAAATTTGCTGAACAGCACCTTAAGTGTCTCACCATAACTTTTAAAGAAAACAAGGGATGAGTATATTGTATTGAATTCGCAATGCTAAAATTAAACTGCTATTTTAGTGTTTGATAAACCAGTGGCATTTTATAGTTACAATTATTTAAGGGGGTCCTTGGCAGATGCATACCTTTGCCTGATGTTAAATCCATCCCTGCTGTTACATCGGTCAGTGAAAAGTGGCTTGTTGAAATGCTCGTCACAAGCATCCGTCATCAGCCGCTTTATCCTGACAGTCTATTACAGCAACTGGGTCAGAGCTGCCCCAGTTTAGCACAGCCTCTGTCAAGACCCCTGGCAGACAACTGCCGAAGACATGCAGGCGACCCAGACTTTGACGCATCAGAACAGAAAATGCCGGTCACGACCCAAACATTAGGAGCACAACATGACAAAGAGTTGGATAATATCAGAGCGCTGTGTTGGGAGACAAGGCTTTGGCAGGCTCCTCTGCCCTGCTGGAATCCAATGAGTCTGTCGCCTGCCAAAAGATGGTTTGCAGTCTGAGTGAAAAACAAAGGATTAGTTTTAAAGGAGGGCAAAAATGCAGAGCCCATCTCACGCTTCAACTTGCCAAAGCCTACTCAGCTGAACTCATTCATAGAGAGAGCAGAAAAGTAGATGAATAAGAAAGAGAATCAATGAGTAATAGAGTGGATGAACAGAGAATAAGAGTGCATGAATGGGGGGATAAGAAAAGGCAGAACAGAGGAAATGAAAATGAAAACTCATGGGAATTAAAACATTAAAAGCAGGGTTATCTTGTCGTTACAGATTAAGAATTAGTATGCAGGTTTTATCCTAAAAAAGGGGAGTCTCACACAAAACAGATTATCAAATAATTGTATACAAATATTTATTAGTCTGTGCAATGAAAGCCAACTGGATTCAATATTGTTTTGGAGTTCACTGATTTTCATTGTATGGACAGAAAAAGTCACTTTGTGTGAAAGAAATTCATATCAATTTGGAACGACATGATGGTGAGAAAAGCATACTGTAGAATGTTCCTTTTTAGGTGAATTATTATAACATATAACATATAAATATATGAAGTATTTATTTGTTGGGTCACTTGCTTTTATTATAATTGTTAATCAGTTACTAAAACTCAAGAAACTCCTAGCCCATCCAAGTATAGAGGGTATGCGCGTGACGTCACCGTCGGCTGGAGTGACTGCAGTTACACCCACTGAGTGGCAAAAAGACTTGGTTTTCAGCGTTAATGTCGCGAAAAACACACAAAACACATCTAAAACAGGAAAGTGCTTTGAAATTGATTGTACAAATAGATTTGACAAGAAATCTGAAGTATATTTTTACAGACTGCCGAAAGCTACAGAAAAGAGAAGCAAATTATCCCTGACTCCAGGCAGCGAAACGTGTCAATATGTTGAATTTTGGAGTAAAATCATACCCTATTCTTTTGTTATATATTGTACTGACAACTCGTCAATTAAATATTTACCATCTTATATTCTGCATAATTAGATCTTTTTAGATAAACACTGACAAAAACGACACAAGTTATAGGGCTGGACGATATGATGATATGTATAACATTGATATAAATAATGACCCGGATTTAGACCTACTTATATTGTTTTTTATATAGCTTTCACAGGAAAATGTGCTTTATATATTTCCCCAGTGTCGAAATCAGGCACATATGAATGTCAGGAAACACGATTCCTGGCTGCATATCAATATCCATGGATCACTGGATCTTTGGTAGGTTGTAAGGAACACTAGATCGAGTCCAACCTTTAATTTAAACTGATAATTGTTTGTTTTACTCACATTTTCACAGTTTCCCCTATTAAATCCAGTCATGCAGCAGCTCTTTTGCCACTCAGTCCGGCTTAAGGGTGCGTGTTCCGGCGGGAAAGAGACGTCAATGTTGTAAATCACTGCTTCACTTAAAGAACAGCTGTAATTGATAAACATTTTCTCTCCCGTGACAAGACACTTCAGATTGATTCTAGTGCTTAATCTGAGCAAAAAGAAGCATTGTGGTAGATAAATGCTTCTCTTGCTCTTGGTCTTTTAAGGACATTATCAAGACTAAGTATCAAGCTTGTAGACAGCAGTGGGTAAGCGGCCAAATTATTTTTTTTCTCTCATTTAGTACGTAGGTAATTTATTCTAGTCATTACAAGCCACTTTGATGCCAGAAGTGGAACCAATTTAAACCCCAAGAAATATCAAGTCAGCAGTGAGCAGGTAACCAATTGACAAATTTCTCAAAACAACACAAAATGGAAGAGGATCTTAAAGGAATATTCCAAAATCAGTGCAGGTTTAGCTTAATTGTCATCATTTACACTTTTGCCTTGATTTTTTTGACATTCCTTTAAAACATTCCATTAAAACATCCTGCAAATTTAATATAATAAAATGTCCTCCTCATTACAAAATAAAGCATTTATTTAATCAAGCTCCAAGAATGGCTCATTTTGAATGGATCTGTGACATCACATGGGCAAAGTTCTCGTGAGAGCACAATTTGAATTTGTTCAGCGAGTCGCTCTGGCGTTGAGTAATGATGCTCATTAACTATGCCCTTGTAGCCGAGCTGCACCAATCACATCGGTGTATCTGATATAGGCGGGCCAGAGGTGAGCTAAACAGATGACGACAGCGCTAGTGACAGTGCAATCACGACAGTGATTAGTTGTAGTGTTATCCAATTGCATGCATTGAGATTTTCAAATGCATGCTTGGTGCCTTTCGAGTTGGGCGATTTCCATTACTCAATGCCAGACCCTTAATCTTTCGGATTTGGGTCTGGATTTCCTGGCTATCAGATTATATGTTTGTTCTGAGAATCTGACTGCAGATTGTTTTGTAAGTGATGCACAGTGTAATGGAGAGTTCACAAAAAAAAAAAAATGTTGCCAGAAGCAGCCAACTGTATTGGATCTGACAGGAGCTGCATTGCAAACCGTATAAGGAAACAAATTCATAATGCATTGTCTGTAAATGATGGTTTTATGTGGATAATGTTTTCAAAACACTCAAGTGCAATAGCGAGTGGGCGTTGATACTGTTTCCAATGTTAGCCAATCATAACAGTGGCCATTTACTGACAAGCCTTAAAGGAGCCGCCCCTTAAAAACGGATAATTTTAGAAAGAGGATCAGAATGAAGGTTGACAATAATCGTGTTTCTGCATATATATATATATATATATTTTTTTTTTTTGTGAACCTCAAGGAACATTATAATAATTAACATAATTCATTAAAAAAAATTGTAAATATAGTAATAAATTAATATATTAAAATAATAAATAAAATAAAAATATAGAAGATTTCAATGAAATGAAATAATAAGCTTCACATTTCTGCTTTTAAATCCTACAAAAATTGAGACAACGATAGCTGTATGTCGGTGTAATCGGCTAGCCAAAAGGTAGCGGCGTTCTGAAAGGTACACAATGCTACAACAGCATTTATTGTTGTTGATTGGATTTTGAGATGCAGGTGTTGCACTGCAAGCTCACAGTCGATTGCAAGACAGGGGCGACTTAAAGCTGACTAAACGATTGGTTGGCATATGCCACCTCTGTTGTTTCACAGGAAGATAGACTTAAAAAAAAACATACATGGATGATTCGTTCACAACAAGATACATAACATGCATTTGCAATATAGATAAGATGAATTTTCATTTCATGTCGATGTTAACGAATTAAACCCGGAATAAAGTTGTTGATGGTCAAATGTGCAAGATGAAATCTGAATTTCTCAGTCGTCTGCTTTTGTTCAGCCAAGAGGGAATGGTTCTTTTGATAGGCCAAACATTTAACAAGCATATGTTCTGACAAAGATTCATGCTAATTTGCACATGTGCAAGGGGAGTTAAAGGAAATCGCTGTTAAACTGGCCCTTTGGGTTCTCTCACATTGCCAGTATAACATTAGCACAGGCCAGAACATTCCCACAGAGGCCACACTGTCACTTCCAAACGCCAGGGGTGAAAATCTCCCGGAGAAGTCTTGTACCCAGGAGGCAAGGCTGCCTATCACTGTCTCACACCTGTGCACTGTTAGAACTTATCTCTCTACGCCTCTACAGCCTCCTTTTCTGGGACTTTTTTACTTATCAAGTCACTGCTCATCAAGTCTGCCTCGCTCCAACACAGCAAGCCGTCGCCACAGATCCAGACAGTAGACAGAGCATCAGGTAGAGGGGAATTACACAACTGCAACGGTGTGGGAATGTCAAGGGCACAGGCTGTAATTCGAAGGCCAGTCTTGTAAGTCTAGGACCGTTACAGAAGCCTGTCTCAGTTTGCTAATGTTAAATCTGTATTTCTATCACGATTTACTAATTAATATTATTCCAAACAATTTTTTTCTTTTCAAAGCAGATATTTAATGTCCATGAGACCATGAAAGCACCATCTAGTTTGTTCAATCCCATTTTAAAATTATGATCTGACTGATAAAGTATGATTTTACAAAATATTTTTTATGGCTGTCAGTTAACATAAAAAACACTAATTTGTTATTATCATAAAATACACTAATTTGTTATTATCAATGTTTCAAATTTATTTCAGAGGACTTGTTGTAAATCATGAGATTAATTGTGATTTTTTTTTTAATTCAGTTAATTGCATCTACAACATTAGTATTTAACAGTAAGAAATAAAAAATCTGCATATTGTTGGTGGAAAATCTTTAAATCTTTCTGAACTATTCTCTTCAGTTTTTTCTTTTTCTTTGATGATTATAAGGTATAAATTATTTGACAAATAATGTTAAAAACAAATAATTTTAATAAGACCAATTTTTTTGTCTCCATAGGCTTGTGTATTATACACAAATAGATATTAATTTAATATTTTAAAGTTGAGTTGTCCAAGTACAGTGACAATATAAAACGTAACTATTTAACTTTGTAAACAACATCTTGTGTGAATAATATGAGGCTTATTTAATTTCATCTCACAGCATAAATGGGATTATGTATTTTTGTAGGCCAAAACCCAGAAATGAGTTCCGGTTCCATCGTTCTGATGTTTTTTGAGTTTTTGGTTAAATACCTGAAATAAAGTCTGTGGTTAAAGTCCCCCTATAGTCAATAATTTGATCCCTTAAAGCTCAACTTTGATCACCAAAATGACATATTGAAATGTTTTTTCCTTAAAAAAAATCTTGTCATGCCTTATAATAACTGGAATGTAACTCTACACCCTTGCCTCATTTAGTATAAGTGGTTCTATGAATATGCAGATTAGCCCCGCCTCCACTCACTCACACCAGGGCTGCGTTCAGCCCCGACAAAACGTTGCACAACGTTTTTTAAACAGAAACGGTGATGCCTTGAACACACTGTTCTGATGACGCAAGAGTTGCAACTATGGCAGCTGAGAAGGCCATTCTTTGTGTTCTTTGCGAAGAATTTTCGGAGCCTGATGAAGTCGGTATAAATATGTGTTTAATACTACAAAATATGCCCGATGTTACTGCACTTGCCGCCCAGAACAAAAGAGAACATCCCAATCGAGGGAAGGGATTGCTGAAACTGAAGCACACATCTTACCTAATTCAGACTAAAACACATCTATTTAGCCTCACATACTGACTTTATTTGTAGTTCATACTGTTTTAATACCCTGTATTTTCTTTCTCATTTTTAGGAAAAGCACTTAATTATCATTGTTTATTTCTATACCAAATGTCATACACTTGCAATGAAGCTAAAAATATAAACAACTACATCATTATGTTGATATCCTATATTTTTACAATAAAACTTACGACAAACATGTCTTCTAATATCCTCAGTTGTTGCGTATACCGAGCTGCATCGAACACATTTGTGAATTACTTTCCTTGAACCCATTGTGCGAGTTCACTTTAATACCTCGTGCTTTATGTTGCTGCTGATTGGACTGCAGTTCTGACACACCCACCAAACAAGAGAAAACGTATCTCAAACCCCGTTGCACACCGTTTCCAGGAAACATGACGTTCAACCCGGAAACCGTAGCACCGTTTTGAACTTGAATGTGCCCCAGCTCAGAGATCCAATCGTTGACGATCACATGCTGACATGATTGGTTACAAGGTAGTTTGTGATGTCAGAAACACCAGCGATTTCAAACTGCGTTTTTGAGACTGTCTTTGGTTCAATGCAGTTTTAAGGAGAAAATACAAGCAATGGTGTTGACATATTATAAAAACACCACATAGATATAAACAATATTAAAAGCTTGATTTTCACCACATAATGCTACAACTGTAAGATTTCTTGTCTTGAAAAAGGTGGTTGCTAACAAGTGGCTAAATGGGACTACAGAGTTTGCAGGGGCAGTAAACATCCTCATACCGAACAGGTAAACTCATCTACTATTTTTGCAGTGTTTCGTCAGCAGAAAAATCCAGAAACGCATACAAATTTTAGTACCACCCACTGAAGAGATGTATGTCTATCCCTTACAGCCTCAAAAATGGCGCTGCTCTGAATAAGGTTTATTGCCTTGACTGCTATCTTTAACTCGACAGCATTGCAATTATGTTTTTATGATGAAACGTAATCATTGTTTATTAGCGAACTAGACTGCACGTAAAACGAATCTTTGCGTATAAAATGGTGTGACTGTTCTTTCATATACAAAAAAAAAAAAAAAATGCTATTAATTAATTTATGCATGATAAACACAATATTTGCAAAATGGCTCACCACTCATCTTCCCGCAAGTAGTTTCTTGAGTCGGTTGGGCTGCGTGTGCAACTGATCTCATATTAGAGGAGAGGGCGTACGTTTCAGTGTTCCGCGCCAGGTTTAAATGTTGCGTTTACAAACAGTAAAAATCCTGCATAGTGCATCTTTAAAAACTTTCAAAGTTTGAAAAACCCTGGACTGTAATACATTCCAAGTCCATAGCCATTAATTAGCCATGTATTATTGTGATGACATAAAACCACATAAATCAAAAATTCATTATATCACATATTTCACCAGTGTACAATTTTCCAGGGTTTTAAAAGCATGAAATAGATTTTTCTTTTCCCTGTCTGCTGCCTTTTCACGTCACAGCTCACACATTAGCCTGGAGCAAGAGTTCTAATACACTGCAAGTGAAGAACTCAAGAGTGTGTTCTCATGGTGCCATCAACCAGCCATCACACCATTTTCCTCCATTGTGATCAGTCACATGGCATGTAGATCATGTGGGCTACTCCCATGCCTGAATAAGAATGCTAACGGATAGCTCACTCCAGGTATTTTAAACCTCTTTGATCTATTTCTTGTCAAGGTTTAAGTAAAGCTGTGGATGAGGGAGGCTGGACGTAAACATACTTAAAAGAGTATGAACATCTTTGACAGTAGATGATCTCTGAAGGATTGATGTAGTTCCTGCTGGTTCTCTGACTGCAGTGCTGAGATACAGGTATGGTTTGTTCACTTTACACTGAGTGCTGAGGTCGTGGAGTGTGTGTATCCCTCCCCATTAACATCAAGTAAAGGAGCACACTCTCTTCAACACACCGTATCATCCTGCCTATAATAACTGGCTCCTGGAATGTTTATTACATTCACATCGATTTCATATCTGATCTCTGACTCAAATGACTCCTGAAGCAATTGCAACATATTTTTAAATTGGAGAGTCATTTCAAAAAGATAATTCAGTTACAACTGAGAAGCATTAAAGTTTGGTGATGTTTTGCTTTCAGAGCAAACAGAGCAAACTTTTTCTGCTCTCACTTGAACAATTTAAACATTATGAAAGAATGAAGCCAGCATATGAACAGTCTCAAAATACTTAAAAGACAAAAAGTTAAATGAAAAGCCAAATGCTTGTAAGTAAAAATTCTACTTGTGGTAAGTCAGAACAAGTAACATGTAAAATTGCATTAAATCATCAGCTGAGTAGACTTTATAGAGTGCTTGACTCTTGCATTGTCAATACAAGATCTTGACCAAACATGTATGCACCTCTTGATGGAAATAAATGTTGTGATGTTATTTCTATAAAGAGGTGCATACATTTTTGCTCAAGATTGACAATGCAAGAGTCCAGCACTCTGTAAAGTCTCCTCCAGCACATCCAAAAATCTTTCAATGAATTTAAGGACTGGACTCAGAACCACTTCATGTGTGAAAATGATTCTTCATGCTCCCTCATTACCATTCTTTCACAATTTGAGCCTGATGAATTTTGACATTGTGATCCTGGAATATGGCCATGATGTGTTTTCCTACATGGTTGTTTAGGAAATGAAAAGCTACACACTCCATCAATTAAGGTTAGAAGAACCGTTGACAAACATATAACATGCTAGAAACATAACAATCACTGGAATAATGATCCAATCATAGACTCTAATTTGCCTATTTAAATCCAAACAGAAACTTTCTTTTTTTTTGGTCTTGGCAGTGTATAACACGCAGAAGAAGAAACTTAGTCTTGAGATATGGGAGGGAAAAAAAACACAAAGGAATTTTAAAATAATGTGTAGATGTGTACTGTCATGTTAAAAAAATACATATTTACCAAATAGCATTAAACTATAATTAAGAATGAACTGAGACTACAGGATATAGCTAAAATATAAAAACAAATTATATTGAATCACTTATGTTTTTGTTTTAGTGTTGAAAGGGAAATTATTGAAAAAAAAAAAAAAAAACTTTTTGTTTTGTTTACTTTTGTGTGAAATATAATGGTCAAAAATATAAGCTTAAAATTATAAATAAAAATAAAACAAATATAAAAACACCAGAGTCACACATGATGAACATAATGAGCTGATGGTGGTTTTACATTAATAACATATGAAATTATTTCTAAAAAAATATATGATTTTTAATCTACATGAAGTGTTGATTTACAATCTGAGATTGATATGTTATTTTTGGGAGTTAAAATAAACAGTGAAAAAAAAATGATTGGCCATTTGCGTAAATAATAATCTACTGATCATCTCTGATTAATATCAAAGTGGAGTTGTTGCTATTTTAAAAACGAATGGCAGATACAGGTTTGTTTTTCCCTCTAGAATTAAAGAACAACATTACACATTATCGTAACATAATGATAAGCAACATTACTTTTATCTAAAAAGCTCCACAGTACAGCGATCACAGGGTCAGTCCCTCTGGACCAGCGCAAAGTTAAGTGCTTTGTTCAAGGTCACAATAACGGAAAGATTGTGATCTCAGTAATTACAGTAGTTACTGTAGGTAGCTCATGGGATTCACCTCTGCCTGGGATTGATTTGTATTAACAGCCCAGATTTTTATCCACCAAGTTACCAGGCTATCCATGGAGGTTAGGCTATTATTTGGAATGGGGAAGTTTAGTAAATGCAGTGAAAAAGACAAAACAACATAGTTTGAAACACTTTGGCCTGGTTTCACACAGGGCTTGGATTAAGCAAGGAGTGGGCTTAGTTAAATTAGGACATTCAAGTAGCTTTTATAAACGTGCCTTAGAAAAATAACATTATGGTGTGAATCTTGAGACAAAACAGTGGTACTGATGTATTTAAAGATATGTCAGTGCAAGTCAAGCTCAAACATGCATTTTAGTCTGGGACTAGCTTAAGCCTTGTCTGTGAAACCGGGCATTTGAATATTAAGTTCAATAGTTGTGATTTTTATGGATTTTTCACATCAAACAATTGTGAATTGTTTCAACAAGATGTGAGAACAGCAGGAGCCTGCAACTTTAAGCTCCTGGGACAGGATACCATTGTATCCACCACTAGTGTATATGTACTTAATGTTCACCTTGCAATTTTGCTGTTAACATAAAACCTATTTTATAATAATAAATGACCACTAGATTGTATAAATTGCTGATTTTCTTTATGTTTAACCAACAATCAGCAAAAGACGACACACAATGCTTGCGCTTACTGCTGATTCTGTCAAGTAAAGTTTCTTTAACTGTTCAGCAACCAAAACTCCTTGAACAGCAGACTTTATCTTATTAAATGACTTGGAATCCTTTGCAATTTCTGCTTCGATTTTGCGCTGTTTTAGAAGGGACCTGGATTCTATTAACTTTAAATTCATGGAGCAAGTAATAGTCTTGAGTTTTGCCCAAGGGTGACCTTTAAAATCTCACATTTCGTGTTAAGCAAACTATACATGGGACCTTTCATACACACATTAAGGATTGGGCTTCGTCTTAATAATCTTTGCTGATGTGCAGAGACAGTTTCTAATCAAACACAACTGAGTACTGCCATTTAGCAACTGCCAGTTTAACAATTCTCTTATAGGATTCTGATCAAATTGATGGTGCTGTGATAAACTGTGATAAAATAAAGCGACACTTTTATGAGCTCTGCAACAGTCAGTGCAAGCTCTTATGGAAGTCTTTATAGAACACTTCCACACCATGACAGTGCTACAGCTATAAAGGTATAGACTCTACATAATAAAGAGCTTTGGGTTTTGGGTCTGCGCACTGGGTTTCTCTTTCATTTTATAGCATCCCCTCTGGTCTTTTTTTTTTTTTCTACTGCAAATTAGAGACAAGAAGGAACATTTGTTGTTTTAATCAAGTTCATGCAAGCAGAGCTTGGATGTTAGTCCAGATGGGACAGAGAACAAATATATCTGTACAATAAATAATAATAAATAATAAAAATGTCCTTGGACCGTGGAAGCTTGTTAATCGTGTGTGTGTGTGTGTGTGTGTGTGTGTGTGTGTGTACTACCAGTCAAAAGTTTGAAATAATTAAGTTTTTTTACTTTAACCCCATTGAAATAGACATCACATGGTTTTTAGTTTAAACCAATACAATTTTATGTTTGTATAATATGAGTACTGCCTGGTCTCTGATTGACCGTTATAATCTTAATAGTATCAATCAACTGATAATATTCAAAGTTAATTTGAAGATCTTTCAGAGCTGTAGATCACAGGGATTTTTTAAATCGCAATGGGCATCAGATCTTGAACGATTACCAGCAGGAACCTCATAACTGTGTAGTGCCCGGTTGTAAAATTTGTGCAAGCATTTCAAAACAAATTCTAAAGTTAATGTTTTATGACCTTGAATGTTTATATTAAATAATATTATTAATATTATTAATGTGATTTTATGTCTTCAATGCTGTGACCTTAATTCAGTTTTTCACTAGTTTTAATGAAAAACAGCAACAGTAAATGTGAAATGAGTAAATACACAGCAACACATTCACACACACACACACACACACACACACACACACACACACACACACACTGATGCCAACAAAAAGAATCAACGTTTTTTGAGACTATTCTATCATACCTTTTTTCTATATTCTTATTGCATTACCGTTTGTTACAGTATGTGTTCTTTGCAAAATCTTCTATATATATGGGGATGATTAAGCCCACCGGCAACTATAGTTGCTGCAGTATATAGTTGTCATTTTCCTTTTGTAAGTATTTTTCTAGATGTTATCCATGTTTTATGTCTCAATGACATGCAAGCAAACAACCAAATAAAGGATTTCAAGAAAAAAAGACTTCCTGTCACATGAGGCTGTCAACTTCCTACCCCTACTTCCAGGAAGCATGGCATCGGCAAACCCTCCCAAAGAAAGGTAATTTTCATGTTACTAATAAGTATTTTTTTGTTGACATATATATCATTAAGGTCTCTAGAATCATCCAAACAAAACAAATCTTACAAGAGATCTATAATTTTGTGTATACATAAGTCAAACGTTCAAGCGGCAACTATAGTTGCCGGTGGGCAAATGCCTTGTAAGTACATATATCATGGGAAAATGGGGTATACTGTGTTAATAGGTTAATAAATCAAGGTTATTGGTCTTGTTTAGTGCATAAATATAACGTAACCCTTTAAATTACATCTCTACTGTTCATAAATTGTCTGTATGCACTGTTATTTTTGTTATTTGACTTTTTTTTTTTTTTTTTTTTTTTTGGTTATATAGATATATTTTTTTCTTCATTCTATTTATTTCTATTTATTTGTATTTATTTATTTATTTTCATTTAACTTTTTGATACACAATGCCCTGTTATGGCTGCACTTCCTACACTATGTTCCACCACTTTAACCCTTGTGTGCTGTTTGTTTGCGGTTTGGGGTCTCAGAGACCCCAGGCAACAAAAAGTAATTTTACTCAGTTTATTAATGTTTTACTCCACATTTGGATATTTTTACTCCACAAAATGTATATGAATAAATTATAGGTTTTTATAAAATAAAAAAATATGTAAGGTAAAATTCACATTATAAAAGACCCACATTTCTAACTTTCATTCATGGGGATAACATGGATCATTTGACATGGTTTAGTGTACGATTTTGCCCATCTTTTGGAAAATGCAGTTTTAAAAGTAAAAAGAATATGACTTTAACCAATAGATGGCTGCAGAGCTCTAAAAGTACTAAAAGTTTAAAACTAAAAGACATCTTTTCACAAGTTTTTCCAGTTAGATTCATATCTACATATTATGATATGTACAGCTGCTTGTTGTTTTGCGGTCGCCATTTAAAACATTCCGTCACTTCCGTCTCCTTGTAGACTTGTCTCTCATTGGCTATTGTGGAAATGAAAGCTTTAGCGTAAGTTCTGCCAGGAAGACTTAATTGTTACATCACTTATTACCTTCACATCTAACCAATTGTGTTCTAATACTTGTAGTATAAAAGATTGGTACTTACCATAGACTAAACAAATATGGACGTAGTGTCCGTGACATCACCCGTAGGTTTCTGAAGACCGTTTTTGAAACCTAAAATGGGCGTGGCCGACAGTCGCCATCTTGGCAGCGCGTCACTCCCGAATTTATTTATTTTTACAGTCAGACAATTAGCTGAGGTAAGGTGACGGCTAACAGACAGCAGACAAACGGCTAATGGTGACTAATGACCACTGCAGCGGGAATCCACCTGTCACTCAAAAGTGGACACCCTTAATTATGCAGAACTTTAAGGCTTAATATAATGTAAACGGATGAGTTATAAAAAAAAATCACCCCCCTCACAGTTGTCATGAAGGGAAAAATAAGCTATATAGACCAAAGCCACTTTTTGCACCAGGCTGTAAACATGTTTTTTTCTGCTGTAAAGTTGGGTATTTTAACATGGGGGAGATACAGATTTGACTCACTTCTGCACCCAGCCTCAAGCGGCCAGTCGATGAATTGCCGTTGAATTCACTTCCGTGTTGGTTTCAAGAGAGAGACAGGGAGGTTGCCGCTTGGTACTTACACATGTCTGAGTTCTCAGATGCTGACGCCAACATTCACCTCCATCCACCCCACCACCACCAGGATGGTCCCTACCCATACCTCCCATGGGGTCGGCTGCGCCCGTCTTCGTCTTCAGGCAGGAAATGCAGATTCCGTACCCTCGTATTGCGAGCTATGGACGGGGCCTATGCCAAAGAACTTTATAACACAATACTTGCTTGCTGGGCTGTTAATAAATTAATGCTTTGTTACGTCATTTTAACTCCCGAGTCTTTCTGGTAGAACTACTGACGGAATCCTAGTCGTAATCATCCCGATTTAAAATCCTAAATATCAAACATGTTTGATATTGTCGGGGTGGCCCCGATGTGTCCGCGAGCAGATTGGGAGGTTTAAGATTTCATCTAAAATTGCCTCATATTACCAGATAATGTGTGCCAAACATTGGAACCGACCGATGCCCTGGACGTGATTTTTTTCTCTGATTGTTGGGAGGCGTAAATCGGGCAAAAATCGGCCTGAAACTCCTGTAGTCTGAGCCTGGCTTAAGGCACCCACACACTACAAGATAACCAGGCCAATTTTGGGCCCAATTCTCCCTTTCTGACAATCCTAGGTGAAGTCTCAATTATCTTGATGGTTCTCAGATTATCTTATCAGATTCTCCAGTGGTGTGAGGTATGTTAAGAATGATTGAATGTGCTCGGAAATATGTCGGGCCGCACCGATCTCAAATCATACATTCAACATGTTGGATATTTACAGTACGATCAGAAATCCTGATGCGCTAGCATTCTGTAGTTCTGTAGGTCAATAAGTGTCTTAAGAGATCATTTGACCTTTTCATGACAAGCCAGTGTTAGTTCCGGTTGTAGAATGTCATGTGGTGCGACTTTCCAAATGTTTAATGTTATTTATGAATTATTGTTATTCATAATATTTGTTTTTTTAAAAAGATAATATGAAAAAATATGTTATAAAACATTTTTGAAAATAATAATCGAGATGTATTCACTCAAATGAATGCAAGGTGTAAGGGAAAACATGTTTTAACTTTTTTACTTGGTGGTTACACCACATTTTTAGAGGTATAAAAATCGCTATTTATTACATTGAACAATGCTGTATTGCAATGCTGAATCTACCACTGATTAACTTCTTATTTTTCCGTCATTTTTATTTCTTTATATAGGCCTACTTCTAATTGAAACCCAGTAGGCTGAGATAACTGAGGCTTGTTTTTTGAGGGGTCTGTTGTATTATTACAAAGTAGGCATGCACTCAGTTTGAAAAGCCATTGTCATCCACCACTATAGTAACATTGTTTCTTTTTGGGGTCAATTAAAAAGGCCCTGGGGTCTTTTGGACCTCTAAGACGAGAACACGAGAGTTAAAGCTTTAAAGTTGATGTACTAGAACCGCAACATCCTTCACAAATCAAACTGTGAGGAATAAAACAATGAGAGAGAAAAAAAAAAAACTTGCACTGCATCACTGCCCAGTGCGCCTCGCTCTAACAATTGATGAACAAAACACAAGGCAAAAGCCAGCCTGCTGAAGAACACACGTTTCTCCTCAACCAGCAAGATTAGCAGATCAAGTGAAGCAGGATCCAAGCGGCTCGGAGCTCCAGAGCGTCCCATAAGCATTACAGCAGCAGCCAGTTCACAAGCCCTATTATCACTCTGCCTTTATTTTTGCCTGAGCGATGTCGCACACTAGAGCAGAGCGTTGTGAGCTTTTACACTGATTGACAGATCCCAGAAGGACATAGACATACAGCCTCTGTCATTGTCTGATCTATCTGTGACGGTTGTCCGATGTCAGCATCATGACTCAAGCGTGTAATAATCATTCAACAGTGGACCACACCGTGTTAATGCAGCAACATCATCTGGACTGGAGGTCCTGCTTTAATCTAAGACAGTGTCCTTGGTGAGATCAAAGTCTTTCTATTTAAAAGGAAAGACTTGATGTGCAGATTTTCATTGGACCACATATTTGTAGGGTTAAGAAGCCCCCATTAAAAGTTATTTTAATGGATGGATATTAAACAAGAGAAATGTATGCGTTTCCCAAGCTGCCTGTAAGATTTACAGTATTTTTGCCCGCTTTTAATTTCTTAAAGTACCTTGTGATGTAAGCACTTTTCAGCCAGTGGTGCATGCCAAATACACCAGAACATGAAGCTTCCTTCTGCAGACAGGTGCAAAATATTCAATATATTCAAAGGAACTTCATAATATATCATTATGTATGCCAAGAATTCAGAATGATATGGCCTAGAATACATTAGGTGCATAATGAGATTTGCATGAAGCAGCTGCACGGTATGAATTTGATTGTATTTCTCTCATTTGTTCATTGTCATGTTTGATTCAGCAGCGTTTACTCCAGCGTTTTAGCAGAACAACTCATTTGACACTGATGTCTCTGAAACCGTCTCAGCATATGACATACCTGACTGAGTGTAATGCAATGTGGCATATATTTCTGCTTGAGAGAACACACCTGTCAGAGAAATAGTTTCTCATATAGAGCAGGTGCATCATAACAGTCCGAACACAAAGCTAGCACACAAGGTGAAGAGATCTGTTGTGACCTGAGGGAAAGATCAGCTAGTCCACGTGAAGCTGCCATCTCAGAGCGAAGCCAAAATCTCCACACAAAACGAATCTCCGTTGACATCAAAGAGAGTGAGAAGAAGAAAAAAACTCTGAATCATATGAGCCATTTCGGGTAGCACATAAATTGAGGGCATGGTGGTTAATTAGTTGGTCTTATATAAACTGTTTTACAATCACCTTGGTTTAGAGATTATAATAAAAAAGAATATTTGGAAATTTGTCTTGTGTGTTGTCATCTATCTAACTACTCTACAGATATCATCTAGATTTGTATAATTCATATTTGAACTATTATTTTGTTAAGTAGATAGATGATCCAAGGTGAAATTTGCACTGTCAAGGACATTGTCAATCATCTGCATTGTGCCATCTCATGCTAAATGTAAACATTTTAACACATGTTGAGATTAAGTTATGCCTTTAAAAACATAACAGGGTTGACAGTAACAGGGTAATGAATTATACAGGTCATTTAGCCATTACTGGCCTTTTGTTCAAGGTCATGACAAGAATGTGCTTATTAGGCCTACAATGATTTAAATCATCGTATGTCTATTTTTTACTGCACAAAATCATGGTAACATGCTTGACTATTTAAGATTGTCCCCTACTGACAAACCTAAGAAAATATACAATAAAGTGATGAAAAAGAGGGAAAACTTACACGTTCTTGAAGAATTTGACTTTTTTTAACTATTTTTTATTTATGGAATTTTCCACTATTGTGTTAACAACTAGGCTGTAACAACTTTAGACAACTACTTTAAAAACGTTATAAATAAAACACTAACTTATTATTTACTAACTTCTTCAATAAAGTTATAATGCCCATACATGGCACTGTCCAATAGTAATCTTAATGGAAAGTGCCCGAGCTGCGAACTGTTGCTATGGTTACATGTACCTCCTTTTTTTGCGTACAATTAGCATTCTGACAACTTTTTTGATTACTGGAACGTAGTTTGAAATAAGAGTTGAAGTGCATATGTTAAAAAAAGAAAAGAAAAGAAAACATACACACCCACAAGGTGTTTTGATTTTAATCTTTTTGGTAGGGGTCAAGCATTAATTAGGGGGCATTCAAGCCTTAATTATCCCTTGCCTCCAAACGCCACACAACTCGCACAGATTCATGTGCTTTTGAAACCAGTCAACAGATGCATGAAAGTCGAGTTTGTATAAGGTTTGCGCATAAAACGCATCACAGACGCAAGTTGCAAGTAGCCCTACGCGTTAAAAAGTCAACAAATCACCACATGATTTAAAAGAGGAGCAGCTTTGTTGCTTAAATGAAACGCGTTACCTGAGTTTTGAGGGGTTCTCCGTGCTCAATGATGCTTATAAAAGGAATTTCCAAAAAAGAGGACATAAATTCCATTTGTACTATTTCCTCCTGCGTCTGAGGGAAGGCGAGCACAGCCGAGACCCCCTGGACCACTATATCCTGACACACACACCTGAAGAGCGACTCGGGGTCTCCGCTCGGGGCTTCCCGAGCCACCACGTCCAGGCTCAAGTTGTACGGAAGAAAGTTGTTGCCGCTTTCGGCGAGACCGCTGAGGGCGCGGTGGAGAGCCGCCCGCACCCGGACCGACTGGCGGGGAGGCAGGAGGGCACCCAGGCGCACGGTGTGTCCTATCCGCGCTAGGATGTGGCAGGGCTGCGGATGAGAATGAGCGGGCTGGACGAGCAGGGTATGGAGAAGGAATATTTGCGATCCCAAATAAAAGTATGCCAAGAATGTGTAGAAGATGAAATTCATCCTGCTTCACTCTCAAAGGTGGTGATGAGGCATTGTCAGAAGATAGCATTGCTCGCCTTGTTGTCTGGTCTTTTCTTTAACGTCCTTTTTTTTGTTTTGTTTTTTTTGTTTTTTGTGCAGGATGGTGTATGAGGAGTGATCTATGGAGTTACTGTGTGAATGTGATACACTGCTCAGGAGAGGTGGAGGTTTCTCGAAAGGCGGGGATGTCGTTGCGTTCACACCCAAAGAAGCGCTGGAGAGGGAGAACAAGCGCGCGAGAGAACAACTCTGTTATTAACACCTCTTTTGGACCAAAGTAATCTTTTTACACTTCAATCCTCATGTTGTTTTAGAGAGGCATATACATGACTTAACATACCATGAAACTGATTATAAACAAGAACTTATTTAACAAAAAGTATTTATTTTTTTATTTTATTTTTATGAAAAACGATACGGTAGATGGATAGGATAAAGCAAGTGTACACACTTAAACAATTCTATGCCATGCCTTAAAGGAATAGTTCAGACCATAATAAACATTTGATTCATCATTATACTGAAAGCTTTCCCCTCCGCTGCAGCTCTTAAATATAAGTCTTTTCAAACAAGAACCACAGGTATGGTGTTAATTTAATGGCGCACATTTTGGTTTATTTGTCATAGAAAACTATCACATCGTATAGAATTTAGAAGACTTGGAAAATAGCCCCACAACTTGTAATGTTACAGTGTTTTGTTCTTTTTTTTTTTGGAGCTTGGCAGATTGTGGAGATTGTCATTCTTTGGTCACTGCTTACTGTGGAAGTATGGCATTTAGATCTGCTAAAATTTCTCAAAAATAAAAATGCTTGGAAATTACCTGGAACAAAAAGGGGTGAGTAGAAATAATGAATTATCAAAGCATTGGGTAAACTATGTTTCCTCCCTCTTTTAAAATTGTCCTAATGCCCTAGGTGTAAAAGCCTCAATGCATTTTCACATACTAAGATACTCAAATATGATTCAGTCATGTAATTTTTCGCAAATATTACAACATTTAGTGTATTACAACATTTAAATATTACAACATCAAATAATCAAATCTGCAGTTATAGAAAAAAAAAACAAGATGGAGGGATAGAAGCGTTTAATTTAACATGAAAAATAGAAGAGAGAGATCACAGAAGGCAGGTGATGGTAAGTGGGTCACTGTTTTGGACCCATGTATCAGAGATTCGATACGGGCCAGTCATGCGGTAAAATGCAATCTGATGGAAGTGGACTGAAGCCTCGTCCAATCATAGTCTCTTTTATACGCTATTTAGAACTAGAGTAGCATGGAATGTGAGACTAATGTTGAATTCCCCTTAATTATAATATTAAGCACTAAAAGCTGAATTGAACAACAACAAAAAAGTCACTGTTCACACATCTATGCTGGTAAATCCTTAGGTGTGGTGAATGAAATGTCAGAATATAATCTTTGGATTTAAAGTAACAAAAAACAAATAAAAAAACTGTCAGCAAATATGCTCAATTGTTTTAAGCTGGACCCTTCATATTTTGAGGCGCTATATTTGGGGAATATTTTTCTCCAACAGTAAGAAATAAAATCCACTATTAATATTCTAGAACTTACCCACAGAAAGGAAAATGTATGAAATATGGATTACATCAGTCATAGGAAGGTGCAAATTTACTGTGACTCCCTCGTCGGCTTTATTTGAAACTGTATGTAAAGACCGTGTAGTTGAAGGTATGTAATCACTATGCAATGCAGTTAATACTTGTCAGCACTATGGAATGCCACAATTAGCATATTGAATTTCTCACAGAACATTAAAATAAGACTGCTGATTCATTTATTCAGGAAACATAAAACCTAAATAACACACCCTCATAACTGAAGAGATAAATTCATAATATCAGGCTTTTTATTTTGTATTTTTTTTTAAATCCTTTTCGTTCTTTAATCAACAAGAAACCATAAAACATTAGGCCTACAAGCCAACAAATAAAATAAAAATTACTGGGGCAATTACTAATGGTTAGAGAGTCAGACTGGTAACCTGCAGGTTCAATTCTCAATACCAGCAGGATCGACTGATGTGCCCTTGAGCAAGACACCTAACCCCCAATCGCTCCCTGGGCGCCACCTTGGTTGAACAAAACTTGATGTTTTTTTTTTTTTCAATAAGGCCTCCCTGAAGTATAATTGGGTTGATTTGCAACATCACCCAGCTTGCTCGGACACTCAGCCTCATTAGGAAGCTGTCATGCAGCTGAACCTTTTTCTTTAGCACAACTACCCCAGCCAATTTCCTCAAGACCGTATATTGATCAGCGTGCGAGATCAACTGATCTGAGCTGGGTAATACAACGCAGAGAGGTATCCTTGTCTCTAAAGGTGTTCTGATAATAGGTGAACATCCACTGTCCTTTCAACTGCAGAGGAAATGAGACGAGATTAACAGGGAGACTGTGATACAAAAGCCAACACCAATTAAATGAAAGACTTTAAGATGAAAAAAAAAAAGAGCCAGGGCAAATATGCAGACTTTGTCATTGTTTAAATAATGTCTGAACCTAACAGATAACTCCCTGGCTGTAGTGTGTGCCCTTGTTCATTGTCAATTTCACAAACATTTGATACTAAGCAGAGAACACAAGCAGTCTCAAGAGGCTCAGGAGGGTGTGTTAATTACGAAATGATGTATGACCTTAAGAATGTAACTTTCAGAAGGTGAAACAAGAGTGCGGATGAAATGTGTAAATAGGGTTGATTAAAAATAAGTGTCGAAAATAGAAAGCAAAATCTTTACTTAAAAAAAAAAAACCCGTCAGGTTCCAAGAAATGTACTCTTTGAATTAATTTTTGTTTTAAATTGTTCCGAAAAACTTTTACTCTATTTTTAAGAAAAGTTTAATATATTAAAAAAAGTAATAATATATTTTCCTTACACACTGAATACAAGTTATTTTATTTAAACCAAGTCGGAAGCCGGAAGAGTAATTCGCCGCTGGTTCCTTCGAGATTTTCCTATGGGTTTTATAATGTTTTTTTTTTTTCTATTTATGTCCATCCATCCATCCATCTTCAACCGCTTATCCAGGTTGGGTCACGGGTGCAGCAGCTCCAGCAGGGGATCCCAAACTTCCTTTTCCCGAGCCACATTAACTAGCTCTAACTGGGGGATCCTGAGGCGTTCCCAGGCCAATGTGGAGATACAGTATAATCTCTCCACCTAGTCCTTGGTCCTCCCAGAGGCCTCCTCCCAGCTGGACGTGTCTGGAACACCTCTCTAGGGAGGCGCCCAGGGGGTATCCTTATCAGATGCCCAAACCACCTCAACTGGTTCCTTTCGATACAAAGAAGCAGTGGCTCTACTCCGAGTTCCTCACGGATGGCCAAACTTCTCACCTTATCTCTAAGGGTTTTTCTATTCATGTGTGAAATAAAACCTGTGGTAAACATAACTTGATGGTACTTTGACTTGATCTCCTCCACGCTCTCTCCCGCCTTCACTAACTGCAAGTAAATCGATAACGAATTGTGATTAGATGGTAATTTTGTTCTCCAAAATATACTATGACGACAGGGTAACTGAAGTTGGCGCTATACACTTGCTAGGAATGTTTTTTTCTATGTGGAAGTTTTGCGCTTGGTGAGCTTATAAAATATTAAAACTCAAATCAATATTTTGTGTACAGTTAGGCTATTTAATTATTTAATCTGGGTATCGCTGATTGTTTCATAAAACAAAAGCTGCTGCCATTTTGCAACGATTGTTTTGTACACTGTAATGGATTGTAGGATAACAAACAGGTAAGATTAAAAAAAAAAAAAATTCTTATCCCCATAATTATTTATGTGGCAAAATGCCATGTAATGCCATGTAATAAAGACCCCTCCACTTCACGTCGAGGTCCTGATCACTCTGTCTGGGTTTATTCTGTGATAACAACCAGGCTGGATATTTATTATCTCTTACATATCATAGAAATAATTTTTCATACATTTTTAGAAGTTATACCGCAACCTGACATTTTAGTCAAGTCACTTTAATTTATATAGCATCCTTTCTACAATATATCGATACGATTTTCTGCATGTTGATTGTGTCATGGAACAGAAGATTGCAAACACAGGTAATCTGAATGGAGTTTATTGAATGACACAGGAAATTAGCAGGTGAGTCTCTGGATTGCAGATCGTGATGGTGATACTGGCATGTCAACTTCATGATAAGCCTTATCTTTTGCAGGTAGAGAAGATAAGTGGCTGGTGGACTGAAGAGTGGCAGATGATGACACACAGAAGACTGAAGAAGAAAAAAGGACGTGACAGTTCGGTGCACAGGTAAGTACGCCACAAGCAAGTGGTCAGAAGTTCAGTGTTGAACAACAAGACCAGACACTGATGAGAGTGTGAAGCAGGCTTAAATAGTGTGTGGCTGATGAAGGTGATTGATGGCAGGTGTGAATGATTGTGAAGCGTGTGCGTGTGAGCTAGAAGGGATTATGGGAAATGTAGTGTGAGGTGACTGGTCTAGTGACTGAGGATTGTGCACCACATCAATTTGAATGGTAAAAAAAAAGATATATATTATATATATATATATATATATATATATATATATATATATATATATATATATATATATATAAGTAAGTACTAAAAATATCTAAAGTATGTTGCTTGCAAAAACAAAATGTATTTCATCAAATGGAGAAAGATGCTTTTGCAGTCAGTTAGTGAGGTTATGGCATCTACAGTACTAGCAGGGGCTAATATGGTCATGCTAACCAGCAAAACCTTGACCGCTTTGGTGTTATGAGCAACGTTACAAAATGTTGCCCCTTCAATAAAAGTCTAGCAAATACTCTAAAAGATTAAAGGTTCTTTATTGCCATCAGTGGTTCCATAAAGAACTTAGAAACATGCATGGAACTTTTCCACTGCGGAAAAGGTTCTTTATAGTGGATAGTGTCACGGATTCACCAGGCTCCATCGTCCGTCGCCCGATCACAACGAGCACAGTCTCCAGAATTCTAAGCACCCGTATCAGTCTCCTCACCGCAGTCCACATCAACGATCTCCTTCACCACCTGCAAAGACAGTAAACCTAAGTTATCAACCATTCATCTTCACTATACTGCAAAAACTCTGATTTGCTTACCTGCATTTCCCATTGCTGTTGGGAAAAAAAATCTAAGTTTCTCCACTAACCACCTGTTTTGAGTCTGTGATTCTGTAACAGAAAGAGGTTCTTGAGATTATATTAAAAAAAAAAAACTTTTATAAACTGTTAACTGAAAAGTTATTTGGAGCAACCAAAATGATTATTCTATGGCATTGCGGTGAAAACATTTTTATTTGAATTTTAGTATTACAAAAAAATCATCATCTAGGTGAAAGAAATAAATGACCAGAATCTAAAGGTTGGATGGTCAGTCACCTTTGTAAGAATTTCCCATTTCATGAGTTCCCTTTTTGAGATGAAGAAGAACCTTGTCTTATCCTTCTGTTTTCTGTCAGAGAATCGTGACAATGCAATAAGGCGGTCAGCTTCTTTAAATGTCATGGTGCCGTTTCAACATTCCTGAGACGTCCGTGGTTCCACATGAGCGTGAAATGTAACAGGGGATGAAGGAGGGTGCTTTGTACACTCTCCAAGCCAGGTGACTAAAGCAAGGAGAATCACATATCTTCAAAGCTTATGAAAATAAAGGGGATTTTCCACAAATGCCACAGTGTTTAAATTACCCGAGCTTTCTTTGGGGGGGATGTAGATGATGGTTTTAAATAAGTTGACAGAGAAATAACCTTTTAACCACTTATCATTTATCACTGGTATCCTATCAAACTGTGAAATGTAAAGGCCAATTTAGCATTAATAATGTACAGAATACAGTACCGGATGTCAATATTGTCATATACCACTGTAAGAAGAAAACACTTTGCTTTTGCTGAATCGCCTATGCCAGATGAGCGTCGCTCGCAGTCGCAGCCTATTCATTATCCTCTCAGATTCAGATAACAGTGAATGTTTCTTTCTCTCTCTGTTTAAAAAAACTCTCATTCACTGTGCATCTGTCAGATTCTTCCATCCTTAATAAACAAGCTGTCAGATGGTTGAACCACCTCAGGTATTTTAGTGCCTTGAGAATTTGGCAAGCAATCATGAATATTCTATAACCTACAATCTGAGTTATTCAGTATCAGCATATGGTTTGCTCCTGAAAATGCCTTGAAATGTGTTCAGAGAACTAAAAAAAACATGAATGTAATTGTATTAGACAAAATATCAAAACAAATGGGGTTATTGGAAACAGAGACATAGATACGGGGTAATTTGTGGTTGTCAAACGCAGTGTTGGGTAGTAACTGCTTACATGTAATCTGGATTATGTAATCTTGATTCCAAAAATTAAGTCTTTGTAATTAGATTATATTACATAGCCTACTAAAATAATTGTATTCAGACTACAGTTACTTTTTTATTGATTACATGATTACATGTTATTTGCACAATGTTGAGGACATCTTTGAGTCTTTAATGTTCAGTTCGAGTAAAATACTTAAGTACTGTTAGGCCTAGTTTCACAGACAGGGCTTAGATTAATCCAGGGTTAGGCCTTGGTTAAATGAGGACATTTAAGTATTAACGTGCCTTTGTGAAAGCGTTTGTCCGTTGCTTTCAGTTAAAACTGCTCAAACATTCATTTTAGACTAGGCTTAAGACTTTTACTTAAGTCATATTGGAATTGGTGATTTGTAATCAATTTCACTCACTGTAAAGGTACTTTTCCTCAAGTATGGTTTACATCATGGAGACTTTAATGTATTCTTTCAAAACTGCTGCATCATTCAGGAAGAAAAAGTGTGGCGGGAAAAAGTTATACGGCCTTCCTATTGTCTAAAATGTGAGTTACTCAATATTAACTTTTTGTTTATTGAACATCAATCCTGCTGTTGTAGAAATAACAGAAACATCCAATTACCTGCTGGTTCCAATCATAACTATGGCGTTTTTATTTTTACTGATATTAACAAACAGCACCACTTAAGCTTGTGATGCTGCTTAAATATGTCACATATTACAATCCACAGTTGTTTACTGTAGTCATTGCCAATTTTATTAACCAATCCATTTTGAGCGTGTCTTTCCATGATCAGAACTCTAATATCTCCTTATCGTTGAGGTAATTTCAGAAAGGTTTTCTTGTTTGTGTTGATGCAGTAGCTGATTTATAAGTTCACTGTGCCTGCTCCCTTCGGCCATTTATTAAAAAGCAATTGTGAGAGACAATATTTCTCGCCCTTTGGGAATACACTTCATTTAGTCACCAAAACCTTTTACCCTTAAAAAATAAAGTTCCCCTCTCTCACTCTTGTGTTTCCATCCAATCACCTAAAAATCAGATTTCAGTGCTCAGTGAAACTGGATCAGGGCCAGAGGTGCTTGAGGCAGATCTCGGTAATGCAAACTTGATGCCAAGTCTTTCCTTCCTAATTCTCTGCCTCATTACATGGGAAACTAACAAGACAAAAACCATGAGATCAAAAAGGTCTAGACACTTGGACACTCATGACTGGTTTGAGACCTTATGGGTAATGGGTGAACCCAAAATAATGAGCCACGCAGGGAAACAAAGTTAGCACAAATAAGGCCAGCCTCTGAAATACAAATGCAGTTGTTGTAGAAAGTAAAAAAAAAAAAAAATGTTTCATTCAAAGCACAAAGCACATTCAAAGTCTTCTTGGTTCAGTATTTAGTAGAAACACGTCACATGACCCACTGAATAAAATATTTATCTACAGAAATTTTTATAGCCATACAGTATGTGTGGTCTTTTGGAAATATCATGCAACAAACTAACAAAAAATCTTACAGACATATTCCACTCACTTCCTGTGCTTTGACATGCATTAAAAGAAAGAAAGAAATCTGATCAGCAACGAAACCACATTCACTCTCTTCACCGGCCTCTTAAATGTCACAGTAAGGATTCAGGCTGTAGAATTCTCATCACGGTCAGGCCACGCTGTATGAAACTGAACCAAGCGAAGTAGGTGGATTTGTTACTTTTCTTTTGTGTGAGCTCTAGAGAATTCTGGATTAACCCCTTTATTATATATTCACACACCACTGCTTTGCCCAACCAGCTGAATGACAGAGTAAAATAACCATACATTGAAATTCCTCCAGTGTACACACACATGGAGAACACCACAGCTCATTCCACACACAATTATATTCTTTTAATTTATTGTCCATCCAAAGCTCCCTCTCTCTCTCTCTCTCTCTCTCTCTCTCTCTCTCTCTCTCTCTCTCTCTCATATATATATATCAACATTCAAACATTTAGGGTCGGTACTTTTTTTAAATCATATTTTCGAAAGTCTCTTAGTCATTTATTTAATCAAATATACAGTATAAACAGTAATATTGAGAAATATTATTCACAATATATATACATATATATATATATAAATATATTTTAAAATATTTTAAATGCCATTTATTCTTATGACTGCAATGCTGAATTTTTAGTCACATTTCCCTACAGAAATCATTCTAAGACACTGATTCTAAAACACTCATTCTAAGACACAACATTTCTCATTATTATCAGTGTTGAAAAAATTGTGCTGCTTAATATTTTTGTGGAAACTTGTTTTCTGGGTTCTTTGGATTTGTTGTATATTCACTGACAACAAGGAGAGATTGTTGAGAAGTGCAAGCATGGCCCTGACTCCTGTATGCATTAAATACATGACTACTCTTATAAAAGACACCATCAAGTTTTATGAGTTTACAGCTCTTCAAAAGCCTTTAGTTTTAACAACAAGAGTCTCAGATGCATCATGAGACCATTAGTCAAGCCTCATGGGAAGTTTGGTCCACACTATGCATTATCCACTATATGTAAGTTTTTTGTTTTAAAGTCCCCCTGAAGTCAATAATTTTATCCCTTAAAACTCATATTTGTTCACCAAAATTATGTATTTACATGTTTTTTCCTTAAAAACATCTTCATGGCTTAAAATAGCTTGAATATAACTCTACACCCTTGAAGGTTCTATGAATATGCAAATTATATATATATATATATATATATATATATATATATATGCAATGTTTTATGGGAATAGTAGTTCATTCCCTTTTAAAGGATATTAAATCTTTGTGTATACCGTTGCATTTTTTTTCTTTTGCTTTGAATCAAATGTTGCAATGTTATGATTATTTGGATGGATTTGATGGTTTGGTTCAAGGCTTTAAACTTATTTGAAGAAAATCAATTAGGAAAAGTACTTGTACTTGGGTAAAGTGAAGTGCAATGAAAGCAGCAAGCATAATTAGTCCCACATTTCTAATTATATTTGACGTATGAAAATGTGAGGGTATGAAAAATGGTTTAGCAAGACTTAAAAATGAAAGAATAAATGCACATATTCACTGTAAACCTGTGAACCTGTAATTATTTACTGCATGAGGACCCAGCCCTTAGCAATTGACATTTAAAAGTAAGCTAACCAAAAGGACATCAGGATCAATTACCTTTTTTGCTCATTTGTTTCCCAGAAAACATGGATATATGGATTTTGAGGCTACATGACATTTAGTGTTTCAAAGAAAGAGCACAAGACAGAATTCTGCTTAACACATGGCGGTAAATCCGCTAAATCTCTTGACATTAAATAAGCAAAGTTGTAAATAAGAAGACGCGCTGGCATTGAAATGAGAGCTCTGCTTGAAAGGGAAACAGCTCTCAGTGGTAAACACAAGCGCTGGCTGTTTTCGCCTCGCATAGTCTTCAAGTCTTCATATGCTGCTGTGACAAATTTCCCAGCAGCCCAGATGGGTCATCTCATCGCAACATTAGCAGTTTAACAGAGGCCATTTCAATTATTCACATCCTTCTTGAGCACGTTGAAATTCGAGGGCTATATTTGCATAGGACATTCAGAAAACATTTGATTTGGTCAGCATGCAGAAACCAGTGGAGACTTTTAAGTAGGCTATATTCTGCAGCGCTGATGACAAAATGGCAGCTGCATGGAGCGCCGCGGAAATCAACACAGATTTGAGTGCTTTAATGTTTGAGCGATATTGTAATCAAGACTTTGAGTTTCCTTCCATTCTGCTCTTTTAATTTCAAATAAGTTCAATAATCACCGGCTCATGTATAAAGCACTAAAAACAGACACGTCTAAGACAACAATAAGGATGTTCCAACTGTTTTTACCTAACAAGTGAATGGGGTCAAAATGGGCGTCACATTTTTTTCAAAATATCTTCTTTTGTGACACAATGATTGATGTCAAAATTTTCATTTTTGGGTCAAATATCCATTTAATAGACTTAAATTTGTCTCAGAGCAACTTTCAAGCTATCAAAAAATCACATCTGATGATCTAGAAAAAAATCAAGGGAGTTTAAAGTCAGCCAACTGAATTATCAAGGAGAAATTAAAATCTACATTTATAGAAATTGATCAAATGTGCTGCTTTAAACTGCTCTATAAAATGCCAATTTAATTTTTTCAACAAGCCGATCCACATACAAGGGATTGTGGGATATCATAGGATATATGCTGCCACTGAAAATCACCATACTTGGTTTCCAAAGAGACAACAAGGTCAGTGAAGTGCATGCTTGATATGAGACATAATGTGTGAAAAAAAAATTCAAGGCAAATATCACTTGTAAATTGTTTTTATATAAATAAATGCTGATAAATAATTTTTTACATTTTAGTAGATTTGTAATTATATATATAGATCCTACAAGTTTGATTAAACCATCAAAATATGAGGACAATATTTTATATATTTTTAATATTTCAAACATGAGAAAGAGCAAAACACTAAACTTGGTACAAATACACAGAAAAACAAAAAGCTCAATGGAAAAAGCATACACTGACTACAACATAATTCAGTTATTCATATTTAGTTGGTTCTTGCTTGTTTTTGCATGTGATAATTTCTTTGTATGTCAGCCTTGGCAAAAATGATGTCTGCACAATTTGGCGTTACATTGCGTTATCAAACAACTGATTCCAAGCACTGCAATATGCTTACAAAATCTTAAACAAATTTGTTTGAATAAAGGGTATATGTGTGTGTGTGTAAAGCATTTAAATGCATTACATTGATCAAAAGTGTAAAGACATAATTTCCAAAAATTCTGTACTTTTGAACTATTCATCAGAGTCCTGATTAAATGTATTATGTCTTCAACAAAAATATTAAGTAGAACAAGTGTTTTCAGCATTGTTAATAAGAGCATCACTTGATAAGTGATGAAATGGTCATTACATTTTGGAAAAAAATGTTTTGAAAAAGTTCTCCTGATATATATTTTGGAGATTGTGAGCGGACAAATAAAGCTTGGGAGAGGGTCAAAGAAAAAGTGTGTTTCTAAGAGTCAACAGGTCAAAAACACAAAAACAAAACAAAAAACACCCTTACAGCTGTGGGACCAGGTGTTTCAAGTCTCACTCTCAAATCACACCTTTCCCTTTCAGCCAGTGAAACAAAATAAGCTCTTAAGAAGCTGTTCCTCCATGATCCCAGTCTCGAACAGCTAGCTTACAGCGCTTCCCACAGCTGACGTGTACAGAATGACTCTGTCAAGGTGAGGGAATGAGTTTCCACACGATGATTGGAGTGTGTGTGTGTGTGGGTAAGGAACTGTTTCTCCCTCTTGTGAGCAGGAACAGCTGAAGTAGAACAATCTTCAAAGAGGAAGTGCTGAGAGGTAGTTGTAATTGTTATCAGTGATTCCCTCTCTCTCCATCCTAAGATGATGATACTCAGATGGGTCTTATCTGCATCACGTGGTCTAAACGAGTTAACTAGATAGAAATCAAGCATTCTCTGCATTGGCAACAGTATGCAAGTGGAATACTGATGATTCTTTTTTTTTTCTGGTTGATTCATTTATTTGAGTTTTTAAAGTCTATAATGTTTCCTCTTTAAGATTCTGTGGATGTTTCCAGAATGTTAAATCCTGAGAGACGTCTGTGAGGGTCACAGCGAGGGCAGCTTTACTCTCCTGTAACAAGGAATGAAAATAAGCTGCTGTGCAGGGGAAAGGTGCTTATAAAGTTTTAGATTGCACTGCAAAGCAGAAGGGAGGCACGCGTGCAGGGAGTGAGATGGAAAGCGTCATTTAAGCAAGTATATGGTGTGAGGCTGTATGAACACGGCTAATCTGGTCAGCTTCAAATTACAGGACAATAACCTTGCTGACAGCTGCTGGATGTACAGCTGGGCACACTTAACTGAGAATGACCCATGTTTGGTAACAGGTGGGACGATAACAAATATCACAGATTGTGTTTTTTGATGATGAAGTCCATGGGAATCTTCAGTATGTGCTTCTATTACTTAATACTGATAAAATTAACAGTATACTACTAAACTTGTTCATATTATTTCATACATTTATTTGGTGCACAAAAAAGTAAATAAAATGAAATATGATTAAATATAAATAAAAAAAATCTAATCTAATATCTAATAAAATAATAATAATAAAACACTACTAATAATAATAATAATACAAATTAAAATAAAATAAAATAAATATATCGGACAATTTGTATGCTCCCATTCATCACCATTAAATTAAAATTGGTTATATACTTATACTTTTTTTTTTTTTTACATGCATTTTGTAAAAAATATATTCTTCATTTGCCTTTGTTCAGCCCTGTTATACTGACATTTTCCCTTATATACTGTGGGATTTACATTTTACAAAGCACACCAAAAATGAGCGATATACAGTTATCCATCAAACTATAGTATATAATTTATATAAAGTATATAATTTTCAAATTTACCATTATGGGGTAGACCATAGTAGCACTTAACGATTAGTAACAACAATTCATATATTAAAAAAACTTGCAATTTGTTAGAAAATCCTTAATTTGTCTTTATTCAACCCTGTTATGCTCTGACATTTCCCCCTTTAATAATAAGAGAAATGTTATTGGATATTATATAATGTGTAACTCACATTTTACGAAGCAAACCAAAACTGAGTGACACTGCAGTTATCAATTAAATTATACGCATATATTTTCCAAACTTACTGTGATGGGGTTGAACTACAGTAGCACATAAAGGTTAGTAACTAAATAATAATAAAAACCCTGTTGTTCTTTGACATTTTTCCCTTTTAAAAATAAGAGAAATGTTATGAGTTATAATTAGATATTAATGTGTGATTTTTTGCATTACACAAAGCACACCAAACCTGAGTGTTAAATATCTATCAAATTATAAGTATATCGTTTCCAAATTTTCTGTGAAGGGGTAGAAGTAGCACTTAAAGAAATGAATAAATAAATAGAAATTTACTATCAGAATTTTTAAAGAAATTCCCTAAATGTCTTTATTAAAATTAAATAAGAAAAAAAAAAATCCTCTACATAGATTCAGACTTTATTTTATTTTAAGATCTGTGCCTTAAGTGATGATCGGAATGGACAGTATTTAGAAACCTAACAAAGAAGCTGAAAAATGGTCATATGGGTGAATGATTTTTTTTTGACTGAAATTTTTTAATAAAGTGTACAGGTCAAAATCTTTTATAACATAAACAGCAAACATTTCAAGTTCAGACTCTTTTATAGGCCTACAATAATGCAAAAAAAGTAAATGTCATCAAACAAACACACTACAAATATAATTCCGGTCCGTGAGCTCTAAGGGCAAAACAAATTTTGCCCTTAGAACATAAAAATAGGGCAGGAAAGAACGGTTTCAACATTTTTCAGTGCATTGCAAAGAGTTTTTTAAATGCATTCTCCCATCCTGTTGCTCTCAAACTGGCACGGTTGTTCTGTTGGAGGACCTCTGCAGCTGAAAGCTCTTCTAGTTGGGTTTGGTCAGGAGCTGAGAGGAGAACTCATACAGATCTTTATTGATCTTCTTCAGGGTCCTCATCTCCTCCTCTAGTTCAGACACTCGTACCTTAGTGTTCTCCCCATCACCAAACATGCTCTGGCAGCACCACAGAGAGAGAGAGAGAGAGAGAGAGAAAAAACAGAGTTATCATGACATATCTTTTTGACAGACACAGAGTTCCAACACTTTTTTTTAACATGACTTTTCATGACCTTTCCAGCCGTTCACAATAACAGAAGAAGGATTTTTATAGATTATTTTGTTAGCGACTGTTGGGGTGGACATTCATTTGTATGTGAGGCACTAATCTTCAGAATGAATAGGTTTAAACAAAACTTGTTGGTCCCGATCAGCCTGTCTGGGCTTATTCTACGATAATAACCGGCTGAATGTACACTATCCCTTGCGTATTGGACTGCAGAACACGGCTCCAATCTTCCACACTCCAGTCCTCATGTTCTATGGCAAATGAAAGTTGTTTTTCTTTGCAGTAGAAAACTAATAAAATGGCTTATTTACTGGTAACACAACCTCTCAGTCCAGCCTTTTTTTTTTTGCTTAATGTTCAAGATGAAATTGGAGGTTTCATCCAGGTCTTTAGAAGCTGTTTTGAGGTGGTCCCAACATTCAGGTGATTTTCATCCTCCTGTCAAAATGCTGACTAGTGTTCCTTGACCAGCCACAGCACTTTTCATTCTGCATGGTAGTGGTCTGTCGGTGCTTCAAAATAATTATGTGGACATTATGACCATTCACATCCAGCACATGAGCAATATCTAAAACCAACTGACCATTTTTAGTCATTTTTTGAAATATCCTCCTTGGTTGCAGAGGACAGCTCCTTCCATCTGGCCATTTACACACACACAAAAAACACAAAATAACATCTAATAATATAGCTAAATCACTATGTGGCAGGTCTACCTAGTGATTACTGAATTATAGGCTGGGAATAATAAGTGCAAGCTTAGTATGACCACTTGGCCGAAAATGACGTCTTCAGAATTTGATATGTTTCATTGAATCATGAAAAATGATACAACTGAAAAGTGGAACATGTACAGTACATTAGTTTTTTCACTCCAGGCACAACTCACAACATGCATACATGTTCAGCAAATATATAATAAAAAGTTAGAAGCAGACAATTTATAATATAATATAATATAATATAATATAATATAATATAATAGTTGTTATAATAATATAACTGTGAGAGCATTAATATAAACCGATTTGTGTTTGTTTTTAATATCTAGGTGAAGAGTCTAATCATTTTTTTGTGGTTATCGACAAAATGTCACAGATGTCAACTGCGCTTAACTTATATTGAACCCAGAACATTCCTTTAATCTAAAAGAGCTAAATCTCAAGCATATACAAGCCAGAAGATGAACTGTGTGTAAATGAGGAGGTGAGCTTTTTTTCATGTCAAGAATAAAAACCCTGCACCTGGGTTTAGGATTCAAGTTCCATCATAGATTTTCGCTGAGGTCATCAAACCCCGTTTTAGAACATCCCTAATCTAGCGTAGAAAATATTGACATTCACTTTGTGCTTGATTCCCCCGTGCAGGCGAGCGCCGAGTGACAGCGATGCACATTTCACCCAGATTAAATGGGTGGGGGGAGGGCTGGTGGGAGGTTAAAAAAAAAAACTCTTGGTCTCCAGTTATTTATTTATTTACATGCATCTCCTGAATAAACAGCGGGCTCTGAGCTTGCCGGCGGGATCCAACTCCCTTTTGAGTGAGTGAAACTAATCCACTTAATGGTCCTGCCAGAGCCGGACTCAGTTTAAAAGCGTCAGGAGATCCATGAGGATGAGAAAACAACCTCTGTGGTGACCTGAACGTGTTCATAGACGGATAATGGCAACAAACCCCAAAACACCCCTCAGTCCCTCCAGATGGACGGGACTGCGGGGACCATCTGGACTCACTGTACTTTGACATTTTAAAGAGCCTAAAATAATGTATTTGGACAGAGTTATGAGGAACACAGTCTGTGCTTTGCTTGCAGCTCCCTGTAACTAATTCTCTAAACAACTGACGTTCAATAGGTCGAAAGCGCCGACACCTTCTTCTAATTAAGGGGGTGCATAAAAAAAAACAAGTAGACAGCAACTCAGTCCCGCATTTTCAGTAGAATGAGGTTCCAAAGATCCCACCTCTACTTTAAAGGCTTCCTTTTTATGAGTGTTGAGATCAATAAAAATAAACTCTTAGGCTTTATGTGTTAATCAGTTCAGCTTCAAGCCCAGTCTGATCGTGTTCTCCTCCGCTGGCTCTCAAATAGCTCGACTACACTTTCAACATCCCACGGAGAGAGCCCGAACCCCCGGATAAGAGCGGCCCAGTGGAGCTGCTCTATCAGCAGTATAAATCAGAGTAGACTCTGACAGAGGTGTGCAAGTGGCTCATTTCCTGTAGAAGGAAGTGAGTGAGATGCTCTATATAAAAGATTATAGTATTGAATCGATCGCCTCTGTAAATCACAGCATGCTGCGGTCAAATATTTTGTATAATTGAGTGTTGACGCATGCAACCCATTCCTAAATCTCTGCAGTTCCTTCTCACATAATGAATTCATTTCAAGTCATTATTCATTCATTTTACATTCCATTACATTATAAACAACAGTTCTGGTTCTCAATTCTGACTGGCTGAGAGCCTTTTCTAGCCATGTGATACCAGTATCACCACGGGAACAGTTTCACCATTTGTAACACTCAGCTTTGCAGCATTTCTGTCAAAGCGAGTGTCATGGCAGACGAGCAAACACCATCATTTTACAAAGACTGTTGTTGTTATTGTGTCACAGAATGTAGAGTTATTTAAGCGAGAATATTTAGACCTCAAATAAGCAACTTATATATAAACATAGCACCTATTTGAAGCTCCAGACCACCAGCGGCCGTTCAGCCCTCATGTACCCGCAGAGAAAAGCTTTATCTTGGCTAGTCCTTCGGGAATTGGCCACTGGCTCTTATGTAGATAGTGTTTAAACACAAGGTATAATTAATTTTGTGCATATCAAACGGGCAATCTTTGGCCTTATTAATCTATTACTCGTTCCAGAGCAAATCAATTTGGCTAAGGGCAAAGTTAAGTTTCATAACTTTATTTTTTAACTGAAATCCTGCACTATTAACTAGCGCTGCTTTTGTATTTTTGCTTTTTAATTTTCTATTGTACAAATTTCTTATATTTTTATAATGGCTAATATTATTTATTTAATTATTTTTCAATACATATTATTTTATGCAAATAACATGCCATATTTGGTATAGGGAAGGGTCTGTTAGTGATTGTGATTTCAAATTCAGTGAAAGTTAGCTACATTATTACAACATTAGATGTCAGCAAAGACTTTTATATTTATATTTTATATATCCCCTAGATTGTTAAAAGGAAAAAGACAAAATATATCGCTTTCCTCAGTGGACATTCAAAATGATTTTGTGATTATGAATATAAGATTGACCTGAAGAATAAGTTTCAATGAAGCAACTCAGCATTCCTTCGTTGCTAGTTCTAAAATGACGTTTTAGAATCAGTAACGGAGGCTTGTTAAACTATTAAAGTGTCAACTTGAGATTTGAATCAGTGGCAGAAGGAAGTAGTTCTGCACAAAAGAGGGTTTTTAAAGACACTCCGTTGTCGTTTCTTATTTATTTACAAACTTGTGCCGTCGAACTGTTGTATACATGCAATATCACACTTGTGATCAACGGTTTCACAACTTAAAAATGTCAGTACCGACTTGGTACCGAAGTCGGTGCTTTTTGACAACTCTACAGTACAGTATGGTATATGATCTGGGCCCGCTCACCAACTTGTGACCTCAGATTGAACCCATACATATGTGAGCCTAATTTTGGTGGAAATATCTCATTCCGTTTAAGAGTTATTTATATACATTTAAGTGAAATTTGCCACAACCACTTTAAACGTTTTGTTTACCACTATGGTTTCACCATTACATATGGCTGTCCCTTCAAATAGCGCCCTATTTGAGGGTATAGGGGATGATTTCGGATTCAGCCACAGTGATGTTTGCCTTAAAAGAAGACCCCTTATGGCTCGTTTCCACTGAGTGGTTCGGTACGGTACAGTACAGTACGGTACGCAATTATTTCCGTTTCCACTGTTAAAAGTTGTGAATGGTACCAAAATGCCGAACCGTACCGTACCACTTTTTCGGTACCCTTCCGTTGGGGTACCTAGCACAGTGGTATGGCACTAAAGGGTGGAGCTAGACTTGGTTGACAGATATCGTCACTTGCGCGTGCTACAAGGGGAATGACAACATAAGAAGCACCATTTTTTTAATATACAGTTGAAATATAATACTACTGTTATTGTGTCACGAAATGTAGTTTTAAGAGTTTTTCAGGCGAGAATGTAGTTGTTTAAAGCTCGAATCTGTGGTTTATTTATAAAGATTTATGAAAATTTGATCCAGGTTGTGAGATCCTGGCGATCACCGGGCGCTCGACGCTCATGTACCCCACCTGGAACAGCCTTTCCTTGGCTAGTCGTTCTGGCGTTTGCCGCTGACTCCGACGTCTCAGTAGTGGTTAAACATGAGATATAATTTGTCTTGTGTATATCTAACGGGCAATATTTGGTCTCGTGAATCTATAATTTGTTCCCTGGCCAATCGTTTTGGCTGAGGGCTAAGTGAAGTTTCATAATTTTATATATTTAAGCTATTTAACTTTACCGTTGTAAGGTTAGACTGGAGCGCTGTCTTTGTATGTTTGATTGAATTGTTTGCTTTATTTCTTATTGTATAGCTTCTTGTACCTATTGTAGCGTTTATACGCCCACGTATAAATATTATTAATTATTATTCATAACGAATTATGATCAATAATTAATAATTTAATTATTTTCAATTATTTACTGTAACAGAATCAATAATATGATAATTTATCAGTTCATCCAATGAACAGAAAGCATAAACAATTATTAACTCTAGGAAATATAATATCTTCCTGGCCAAGAAAGAATAACCCCCTAACAGTAAATTAAGAAATAGGGTAACAGCATAGGTAACTTTTGATCGAAGTTCAAGACAATAAAATTTTATAAGCACATACACAAGCAATCTCTTTTCAAATACAAACAATACTTTATTGATTATATACTAACACGTACAGCTAATGTCTAACACAAACACACACACACGCACACACACACACACACATTCATACGAGTTGCAGAAAGGAAGAGAGTGAGGAAAGAGTGGGTTTAAGAGTGAAAGGATGAAATCTCACGATTCCATAATGCACTTAGACATGACCTGAACGAACCATCAAACATTAATTTAACCCTTCTATCGTTTTAGGCAGGTTATTAAAGTTATATAAATACACCAGTTTAGCTTTCAGTCTGGAGGTTACTTGCTTGTCTTCTCGTTCCTTTTTTGGAATTCCCTTCGTTGCGTAACAGAGGGTTCCCCCGGGTTCGTTCGTCGGCTGTGGTCTCCTTGTGCATGGATAGATGGGGCGAGAACCAGTCACGTGTGGCTGGCGGTTGCTGATGGTTGAATGAGTCTTTGAAGTTGAAAGCGTGCGTTGCAGCCGCGAATCGTGGAACGAAACTTTGCAGCAAAACTTAACTTAAAACCGAGACTTTCAATCGGAAAATAAAGGAAGACTTAGAAAAGAAAAGAAGACTTAGACGAGAGTAGTAAGACGGCTTGAATGAAACTGTTTAACCCATGTTCTACAGATCTTGATTTGGGTTATTTCTGCTCGTTTGTTACATGGTACTAGTCTGCCGGAACTTAGAGAGCTTAGAGCTTTTAGAGCAGCGAGAGAGCTTCGAGAGCAGCGAGAGAGAGAGCTTAGTTTTTGGGTTGTTTTAACTAAAAGTTTGTCCCCCCTCCTGAAGAGAGCGGACCAATTAGACACTGGCTTTGTCTCATCGTAAATCTGGAGTGTTGGTGTGTTCTCTAACTTTTAAGCAGAGAGGACAGAGGCCACAGTTTAGACATGATTTCTAATTAAAAGAAGATCAAAACATATTACACCGATATCATTCAAGCCATCTTGCTAGTTGTGTTCGTAAGATAGCATTGATATGAAACAGTACACACTGTCATTCACACACCTAATAATTATAACAATTACATGAATTATATGGGATTAAAGCATATCTTATTAGAATATGCATATAAGTGGTGGAAACACACAGGATTATGTAGTTGCGTGATTGTTTGATTGTAAGTCCATTGAGAATTGTTCTTAAATGATTTTATGTAGTTTATTGGTAAGAATCAGTTCTCTGGTTTGAAGAGACAGAACACTGTTTGTTCTGTTCAGAGGTCTTAAGGAGGAGGGGTCAGGAATGCTGTGGTGTCATTTCTGAACCAATTTGTCTTTTAAAAACCCCCTCATATTGACAAGTTCTTCCTTTAGCTGGGCTCATAAAAGTTCTTAGTTGGGGGGTTTTCGTTGGTTTGGTCATTAGAAGGGTCTTTTGCAGACTCTGTGGCGCCAGGATGGGTGACTTATGGCTCTGGACTGTGAGGACACTGTCTTTATCTTAACCAGTCCGTAGTTGGCCACAAAGCTAGCCATTGACCAGTTATTTAGTTAGTGTTGGGGGAGGCTCTTTTAAATAGCCAGAGTGATGAGGATCATTTGACGTTCTGAACCAATCTTCTGTTTTGTTCGGCAGGAAGTAGAGAGTTTGAATTAATTTTCTGGAAGAAAATTAGTCTGTGGTTGATTTCTTCTCATTGTCGTTACACTATACTTATACTTTTATAATGGCTAATATTGATAAAACTTAAATTGAACAAAAAGAGACTGGGTTGAGTTTTGTCATTTTTAATTTTATTACAGTGAAGATGATCACTGTAATGTTGTTTCCTGCAACATCTGTTGTTTAGTACAAATGCGCATATTTCCTGGACCATATTAAAATGTTTAATATTTTTATATTATATTTAAACGAAAAGAGGTAGGGTTGTGTTTTATATTTCGTTTTGTTATAAATAGGCTAACGTTACATGCAGTGAATATAATCAATACGCGTTGCCTGAACCACATTTGTGTGGCTATCATGTTTAAGATTTCTTTAAATGAAAACGAAAAGAGGCAGTGAGGTGTTTTATAACATATTTCGTTTTATTGTAGCCTAAAATATACATACAGAGATAACCGGAGTAACAGAGCGAGCTGAGTGCCGCTTTCAAGAACGCGCTGTTCCATTTGCAGAATTACCGGACTCGCGTCCTCTGGAGTCATTCTCCTGAGTCGGACTTGGCATGTTGCATACTTGCTATTGAGAAACGCCTAATGTCGGCGCTTGGCTTCTTGTGACAAACATGCAGAGAAGCAAGAACAAGATCTGCTGTATGTCATCCATTGTTGTTTATGTTGCTATCTTCTTCACGCGAAAATGACGTTGATCGCTTCTTTCCGACATAGGCTACACCACGCCTATCAAGTAAGGGTACTGTTAGGCAGTGGAACCGACCCAAACCGTACCATACTGTACTGTACCGTACCGCTCAGTGGAAACAAGCCATTATTATAGCTAATTAAATTGGAGCTAAATTAAATTAACAAATATAAATTGCTAAACTTTTAATTTAAGCAATGTTTTATCAAAATTATCAAAAGGAAGTTCTGTTAATTACCCAGGATTGGCAAAATAATTAGCCATCTTAAAATGGCAATTATGGGTTGATTACTCTGCAAAGCCAAGCACTAGTCAACACTACATGTGACCATTGCTCTGTCTCCTCTCTCTTCATGCGGATCATTACAAGAATCAAAGCCGACAGGCTATAAACTGTCTCCGCCTTGAAAGCCTTGCTTAAATTCAGCTCACAGCAATGACTGAATGGTACGCTTCCCTCCTTACCTTGTCTGTGACGGCACACATCAGAGAGTAGAGCTCGTCTGCTTTCTCCAAATATGTCCCCTCCGGCTCCTGAGAGAGTGAAAAGACAAAGTGAAACACTTTAAACATCATCACAATAGTATGTTAAGCTACAACAATGATTGAGTGTGCCAATAAGGTATTTGTGTGTAGGTATTTCCCATGACGCAAGTGTCCTGAAGAGGCTGTGCCAAATGTGAGGGTCCGTTACAAACAAGGTCTAATCATGGCTGTCTCAAGAAGGCTGATCACTACTGACAGTGAGTAAGCGGCCGGGGGTTTGTGGAGAGCATGACGTTGTTCCAAGGGTCCAACGAGATTATTAAGGCTGACAATGAAAATCCTAGCAAGGTCAATCTCTTTTTAACAGCCCTTCCCAGATTCTGCCATCTAACTCTGCTGATTTACAGACCATCAGTGCACGTCTGCGGAAATTTACTATTCCTGCCTCGATGGATACAGTGAGTCTGCTGATTTCACAGGAAGATGAGTAAAGCTGGTGCCCAGCACTATATTTTGATTCTGCTCTCAATGGATTCCCACAACGCTCACAAATTTGAAATATTGTACTCATAACATTGTAATGGTACATCATTTCTCAATGTGGAGGATAGGTTGATTTTTTTTTATCATTTACAATACTTATGGGGGTCAGTAAGATAAAAAATAATAATAATTATATATATATATATATATATATATATATATATATATATATATATATATATATATATATATATATATATATATATATACACTTTTATTCAGCAGGGATGCATTAAATTGATTAAAAGTGAGAGTAAAGGCATTTACAATTTTACAAAATATTTCTATTTCAAATAAATGCTACTGTAAAATGCACAAAATATGGTTTTCAAAAAATATTAGCAGCACAACTATTTTCAACATTGATAATAATAATAAGAAATGTTTCTAGAGCATCAAATCAGCATATTAGCATGACTAATAAATGATCATGCGACTGAGTAATGGCTGCATAAAAATTCAACTTTTAAATTGCAAAATAAATTCCAATTTAAAATATATTCAAATAGGAAATAGTTATTTTATATTGTAATATTTTTTTTTTCACAAATGTGCTGGTTTTACTGTATTTTTGATCAAATAAATGCGGCCTGGGTGAGCATAAAAGACTTTCAAAAACATTAAAATATCTTAAACTTTTAAACAACGGTGTACGGAAAAAAAGAATAAAATGAAAAAAGTATTTCTTTGTTATACAGTATGTAGATCACTTTAAAATTGCCATGCCTTCATTAATTAAAATATAAATTAAAGAGTGAAATAAACTATTGCAATATTTATTGTGTGGAAATTAGGAATTTGGTCCCACAACTGTGACATACTTTCCACCACAACAAACAATTTGTATTTGTAAATTAATTGTTGTGGTGGAAATTATCCCGGAAACTTGCTGCATTTGTTTTTTAATCAAAAGTAGTTAATGTATGTGGTTAAAACGATTAATCAATAAAGAAGAACTATCAAGGTTAATATTACTGCATCATTTCCAACAAAGCTGTAGTTTTATTAAAAAGTGTAAAATAGTTATTTGTGTGCATGTAGGATAAAATGTGAAATCAGCCTTGCCCTTGAGTCGACCATTTCATTGAAAATTTGTTCAAAATGTATTTTCCATTACCAGCATTTCCACCACAGAATGCTTCTAAACACAAAACATAATTTGAGATGAGGTGGAAATGACACTGTTGTGGTTCATTGTTAGTGGACAAATTAAATAAATTTTCATCAAGAGTCATTGTGGCAAGTGTGTTTTCTAAATGTCCAGGGGCCAAAAGTGCCCAAGAAACATCCAATCACATAAAAGGAAGTGAATTACAACTGAGTTCAAGTGCAACCAAAAGCCTCAGAATTCGCTATGAAAGCCAAACTGCAGAACCCCCAAGAATAGCCTTTAGCCCACCACCATGAGCTGCCTAATTCAGGTCCAAATAATAGATTTCCTATATTTATGAAAAGGTAAGGGTAATAATAACGCATTGATCCTCAAGCTTAACTCCATTAGCACATAGCGGAGCAGACCTAAGCTCAATTGATCTGATGAAACCATTCTGCTTGACCTCCATCAGAATTTAGTCAGCCAGGCTGTTATTAGACACCCACTCCCCACAGGTCACGATTATTTAGAGGGTCACATGGTTTAATTCAGGAGTTTTGCAGCGTGCCCCCCCCACACAGCGGGGTCGTTGATTCGCCTTCCAAGTGAATAACGGAAACAATTCCGAAAGAGAAATTAATTTTCTCAGAGCAGCTTTAATTTACACGCTGTGTGGCACGCCAGTCACACCGAATGTGTGATGTTGGGTGCAGCCTCTGGGTCGCAGTTGGAAAGTGTTATTTGTGGGTCGTGGTAGAAGTATTAATGCATTTATCAAAACATTTGTTTTAGGCTCCCTCTCGCTGTGCAGAGGTGAAAGAAGCGTGTTTTCCAGACAGGATGTGCTCTCCCAGAGGCTGGAAGATTAGCCGCTCGGTAAACAAGCTGAGGGGGAGGGGGAGGAAGAGGAAAACAGCAGATATGCAGGAAGAAGGAAAGATAAAAAAACGCAAAGGTTGGAGCCACAGAGCAGGTGGTGGGCAAATTTTAAACTTTGTATTAGCATTTCATTTATGGGTCTATAATTGATTTTGACATGGGAGAAATTACGTTCAGGTGCTAACAGCTGTAAACATTCATCATGTTTGAAAACTGCTGGTGGTGCGGAGACCAATCCATATTTGCAACTTGCTTTAAAGGTGAACTAAGTAACTTTTGTACCTTAACTGAACAGCTTCGGAGTCACTGGAATGGTTATATTACTTATTTCGGGTTGAATGGTGGTCGTTTCGCACCCCCCTGGTGCCCGTGAGCGGAAAATCCGCACTTGCAACTTTGAGCCGGCGGGCCGCCGGCCGCTGCGTCAGGAAGTATCGCGTGATATCAGGTCTCGCGATGTAAACAATTGCTTTACGGCCAAAAGAAATCTGCTAAAATGCGGTCATTATTGCGCTCCCTCACGCTGTTCGAACCCGAATGAAGAAGACGTTTTAAAGAATGTCCCATCTGCTTTGATGTCGTTGATCTATAGCCTCTGGTGTCTGAGAATCGCCAACGAGTTTTTACAACAGTGTTGTCAAATATCTATTCCGAAGCTGTGGGGGGAGCTCTAGAGAGAAACATGCGAGCAAAAAGCGAGAATACAGCGAAGAAATCCCGAAACTACTGAGCCCAGTAAACTTGTCAAATTGGCATAAAAAAAGAACAAAACAAAGAATAACCCTTTTAAACAATTAAAAAATAAGTCAATATCAAGATATACTGCATGTAAAAAAATATCTCATACGAGATCGATAATATATAATATTATATACTATAGGAATGAATATAAATAAAAATGTTTTTTTGTTACAGCATCTTTAAGACTGTTATTTGTAAATGACCTCTGGGTAAACTTTTGCTAGTTGACCTTTTGCATTTATGAGGGTAGAACAAGTCGCTTCATACTGAATCCAAATTGATAAGTAAATGTAATAACATTGATCTAAATGAGCAATTCTGGCATCTCATAAATAGTCTTAGTGGACCTAATCTTATTTTTTGATTACATATATCCCCAGATGTTACCTGTGTGTTGGCTCCCAGTCTCAGACACATGCCTCCGGTGCCCGTCCCGTCACCCTGCTCGGACGGGTTCAGGTGGCGACTGAACCGTGGCAGTGGGACGGCTGGACGACTGTCAGAAAGGAACATGTTGGCAGGTGCTGGTATGATAGCAGCATTGGTCACAGGACCTGTTGATGAGACGAGGTGGAAAAAATATCAGTTCTCTCTGAAAACTGTAGCAGTTTAGTAAAGGTTTGTGAATACTGAAATTCTCAAATAAAAATTATCCATTTTAACACCAAGCATTTTCTCAGTCAGCCCTGAAAACAATGAAATATGCGAAAACATAAAGTTGTGAAAGAGCTAAACAAATATCTCTGCATCTCTTACATGTGTTCACACAATCAAAGGTTGTAAAAGAAGGTAAATTCATTCTTTTTTTATGACAAAATAAAATATATACAAACTTCTAAAGTAATATATTTTTTTTAATATTGCATATATATTACAATAACGTTATCACTTCTATTTTTCTATTCCAAAAAAATGCTGTTTTTGCTGTGAACTGCTATTTATGATCTTATATTAAAAAAAAGTAATCTTGATAAATCACACCCTTTTGTGCGATTAATCGCACACTTAGATTAAGCATAGACCGTTTTTTCTTGTTCAAGTTCATTTTGTCATCATTAAAACTTCAGAATTCAGTGTAGTATAGTATGTGTACAATGCAACATAAAAGAGCGTATTTACATTTTAAACAAGTCAAGTGACAGAACAAGTCAAGAACTCCTGTACGTCACCGCAATCGTCTTTACCTTGATTGCAATCCTCATCCATCAAAACTTTACTAGCGAGACGCTGGTTTGCTTTATCCAGCCGAGAAACGTAGTTTGCGTATCATCTGCCCATAGGGATGTGGAGGGATGTCTGACAGGGTTTAAATAGAAATTTCCGCCTACCAGTTTTAGAACTTCGATATATATGTGTGTGGTTTTTGGGCGACAAGTCAACTATCCATAAAATCTAAATACAGAAAATCTCAAAGTTATGAATGTCATGATTTTTTTTCCACATCAGTTCTCCCCCCTACATGGATTGGAAACTGAGGAGATAAAACCGGCAGATAATCTTTTACAACTCCAGCACTCTGAAACACTACAGAGCTCTTTACCTCCCGCTTACAATGTCGGACATTTTTATTTGCCCATTACTGTCAGTGTAGAACAAACTAGCACCAAATCACTGAAACCATCTGTCTGTCTGAAACCTCTTTCATACTGAACAAGACACAGTGGCAGGAGAACGTTTGTTTTTGTTTTTATCGAGCTGACGCGGTGTCTACACACTCTCAGGAGTGAAACAATGTTCCTGTGGTTCACCTGAGATTAATTAACAACAACCAGGTCCAACTGAGCTTCTGGCATCTGCTGTCAACTGTCCTCCTTACAAGAGCTCAACACAAATCATCTGCACCAGTGAGAACTGTGGCAGACTCAACGGAACTACATCAGCTTGGGTAATAAACATCCCTCAAAAGCAGACTGAAGGATTCAAACCAAAGCTAGTGTAAACCAGATGATCATGTTCTCCAGCATGATTTGAGAATGATCTAAATGCTTCAATAGAAGCAAAAACATCTGACCCTCTGTACAAATGAATTAATATCACCAGTGTCACATATTAACTCGTTTGATTAGTAAATAAAAATAAAATATTTAAATATAATTAAACAAAAATGATACGCTACAGTTCAAAAGTTGTTAAAATACAATGGAAATAAATCAATTTATTCAGCAAGCACACATTAAAATAAAAAAATGTCAACTATATATATTGCTGTATAATATGTAATACTATATAATAAATTATACATATCCAAACAAACTGGGGTCTTCTTTGTTTTCGAAAGAAGTCTCTTATGTTAACCAATGATGCATTTATTTGATCTAAAATACAGTTAAAACATGAATATTGGTATAGCCTACATCTTCCTGAAAAACCTAAAGCACTATTTATTATATCACCCACCTATAATCGTGTTAAATAATCATGACTTCAAAATTGAGCTATAGTTTTATATTTTATGTATATAAAATATAAAACTATTTTTTCATTATAAATTATATTATTAACATTCATTTTTGAGTAAAAGGTTGAACTGAAAAATGAAATATAAATATGAAAAATCCAAAATAGAAGCAAAAATAGACACATTAGAATCATTTTAGAGCCAAATCCAAAAAATTACTTCCAGAACTCGCAGGTCTACATTAGATTGTGAATCCCAGATTTACAATATGGCCTTTTGGAGCCAATTTAAGGAAAATAAGATGTATACAAAACATGCTTTATTTAAATGCCTGCATTAAAGTCGGCAACACATTTTGGACCAATATATCAGTCTAAAATTATTAAGAATCAAAAAACGGAATCATGCCACCATAAGATCAGACATGCACCATCAAGAGCTCAGATTTCCATAAAAGCCCAGAAAATACCAGTGATTTTCCATCAAAAACAGATGAAACCCCAGCAAACATAATTAAGGTAAGTATCCACACTTCAAAGACGCTGTGGAGTAACTGTTTTCAACAGCACAATTTTGTCCTGTCAGCCTGATATTCTCTAAAGATTAATCATTGAATAATTTCACAGAAAGACACAGAGTGAGAAGATCTATCACACAGAACTGTCTGTTGGCAGATTAGATTAGACTCATAAACTGTGTTGGCGTTTTATAGAAAAATTAAAAAATGAGCTCCATCACTCACTCGTTCTGAGATATTCCAGACGCTGATGACATCAAAAGTTAAAACTGGCCACACGGGAAGCATCTCGCCAGACTGGAATTGTTTGTTAAGGGGTTTTCATTTCCCCTGGCAAAAGTTGCAAGACATCATTAGATTAAAATAAAATAATAAAATATGATAATAATTAAAGAAATAAAATGCATGAGTGTGTGCCCATGTGGTCTAATTAAAAGCAGGGTTCTGCTGTAAGCATAAAAACAAAAGCGATATGGAGATCAACTTCAGGCTGCCTTCATTTTTGTTTTGAAGCCATTCAAAAAAGTCACTTGTCCCCTCTATTTTCTCTCAAGCCTTTCGATTTAGAATTGTTGATTTATTGAGGACAGTCAAATTAACACAAAGGCACTTTCACAATCTGAGCTTCCAAAGCTCCCTGTGCTTTCCGCAAAAGACGGTGATAAATAGGCTTTTTGCAAAGCAGTGGCTCAGTGAACTGTGTGTACATTAATCCCTGTTTCTGAACGATGCCAAGACAATTATGATAAAACAGGTAAGCAGTGATGCAGCGGCAGACTCCCGCAGGACGCGCTGGTCTCTCGGCAGTGCGGATTTGGCGGGAGAAACAAGCCGCTTCTCTTCAAATACAATTAAATTATATGGGTCTTTTCATCAATTCAACCTGGACCAGAGAGGATGCAGAGCTCACGTTTTACATAAGCCCTCTTTTCAGGCCTACAATACCAACATCTTGCTTGTGTAACTAATGTTTCCAGTAACTAGGCCCAGATGAAATCTGCACTTTTTTGGGATATTACGTGGAATGGATTGACCTAAGTTATAATGTGTTAAACAGAGTGCATGCTACACTGAAATTGTTACGCTGACATAGGGCTGCTCAATTATGTCAAAAATCATAATCACGATTATTTAGCTCAATATTGAACTCATGATTATTTAACACGATTATAGGTGGGTGATATAATAAATAGTGCTTTAGGTTTTTCAGGAAGATGTAGGCTATAACAATGGTATTCAGATAAGTAATAGGCCTAGCGTTCTGCGCCATCTCGAGTTGCACAGGAGGCCGCCTAGGGAACAGCGTCTTTTAATAACACTGTTTAATATTAAGCATGTCTGCAGTTTAGCAACAGTAGACTGCATTTTACATCACTCACTTATTCGGCAGATTTAGATTTTAAGTTTGGCTTAGGGAGGAACGAAAGTGCACCGCTGTGAAAGAAAGGAAAGTGCGCTGGACAGAATGCAGCAGCGGCACAATAATCATTTTACCTCGATTATGTTGTTTTCATAATCGTGTGTGTGTGTGTGTGTGTGTGTGTGTACACACATATATATACATACATACATACATACATATATATACACATATACAGTGAGGAAAATAAGTATTTGAACACCCTGCTATTTTGCAAGTTCTCCCACTTAGAAATCATGGAGGGGTCTGAAATTGTCATCGTAGGTGCATGTCCACTGTGAGAGACATAATCTAAAAAAAAAAAATCCAGAAATCACAATGTATGATTTTTTAACCATTTATTTGTATGACACAGCTGCAAATAAGTATTTGAACACCTGAGAAAATCAATGTTAATATTTGGTACAGTAGCCTTTGTTTGCAATTACAGAGGTCAAACGTTTCCTGTAGTTTTTCACCAGGTTTGCACACACTGCAGGAGGGATTTTGGCCCACTCCTCCACACAGATCTTCTCTAGATCAGTCAGGTTTCTGGGCTGTCGCTGAGAAACACGGAGTTTGAGCTCCCTCCAAAGATTCTCTATTGGGTTTAGGTCTGGAGACTGGCTAGGCCACGCCAGAACCTTGATATGCTTCTTACAGAGCCACTCCTTGGTTATCCTGGCTGTGTGCTTCGGGTCATTGTCATGTTGGAAGACCCAGCCTCGACCCATCTTCAATGCTCTAACTGAGGGGAAGGAGGTTGTTCCCCAAAATCTCGCAATACATGGCCCCGGTCATCCTCTCCTTAATACAGTGCAGTCGCCCTGTCCCATGTGCAGAAAAACACCCCCAAAGCATGATGCTACCACCCCCATGCTTCACAGTAGGGATGGTGTTCTTGGGATGGTACTCATCATTCTTCTTCCTCCAAACACGTTTAGTGGAATTATGACCAAAAAGTTCTATTTTGGTCTCATCTGACCACATGACTTTCTCCCATGACTCCTCTGGATCATCCAAATGGTCATTGGCAAACTTAAGACGGGCCTTGACATGTGCTGGTTTAAGCAGGGGAACCTTCCGTGCCATGCATGATTTCAAACCATGACGTCTTAGTGTATTACCAACAGTAACCTTGGAAACGGTGGTCCCAGCTCTTTTCAGGTCATTGACCAGCTCCTCCCGTGTAGTTCTGGGCTGATTTCTCACCTTTCTTAGGATCATTGAGACCCCACGAGGTGAGATCTTGCATGGAGCCCCAGTCCGAGGGAGATTGACAGTCATGTTTAGCTTCTTCCATTTTCTAATGATTGCTCCAACAGTGGACCTTTTTTCACCAAGCTGCTTGGCAATTTCCCCGTAGCCCTTTCCAGCCTTGTGGAGGTGTACAATTTTGTCTCTAGTGTCTTTGGACAGCTCTTTGGTCTTGGCCATGTTAGTAGTTGGATTCTTACTGATTGTATGGGATGGACAGGTGTCTTTATGCAGCTAACGACCTCAAACAGGTGCATCTAATTTAGGATAATAAATGGAGTGGAGGTGGACATTTTAAAGGCAGACTAACAGGTCTTTGAGGGTCAGAATTCTAGCTGATAGACAGGTGTTCAAATACTTATTTGCAGCTGTATCATACAAATAAATAGTTAAAAAATCATACATTGTGATTTCTGGATTTTTTTTTTTAGATTATGTCTCTCACAGTGGACATGCACCTACGATGACAATTTCAGACCCCTCCATGATTTCTAAGTGGGAGAACTTGCAAAATAGCAGGGTGTTCAAATACTTATTTTCCTCACTGTATATATACACACACGCACACGCACACACATATACACACAGACACACAAATGTATTATTAAAAAAATATTTCAGTATAGCATACATATATAATCATGTATAATTTTGAGAGAGTGTGTATAGATTTATCTATTTATAACCTAGATATAGATATTTTGTCACTACAGATTATATTATCTAATAAGAACTAGACACAAATTATATGATTACTATGAATAATGGAATTCAAACTGGATGAAAATCTGTGGGTGCAAATTCCATGTCAGTCTGCTAGCAAGTACATAACAAATGAATGCAATGAATTTTACTAGTTGATAGAAATTCCAAAGAAGATGCACATAATATGCTGTGAGTTTGATGTAATGATAGCAGTCATCTCAAATTTAATGATGACAAACATTTTATATCAAGTAAATCCCCTTTGAAAGACCCCTGCGAAAAAGTTTGGCGTATTTTGAACGTACTGGAATACAGTGAAGCTCCATGATTGTTTGGTTTTTCAGACTAGCAGAAACACACAAGAATATTTTGTTCAGATGGGATTTGGGAAATGATTGATTCCCTTCAAATTTTAATTATTCATTTGTTCGAGACTTTGATTTATATTTAGTTCGCTTCCCGGTTTGCATCTCTTGTGTGGTTGAGTAATCAGAAGGGGAAAATGTGATGACCTCCAAAAAGCTTTTCTGTACAAAAAATAAAATAAAAAATGCAAAAACCAAGGTAAAAATAAAATGTACTTATTACAAAAAATAAAAGCAAACACGGGTTTAATCGCACACACAATGAACGAAAGATTACAGTATGTATGTGTTTGGCACATTAGTGCACTGAACAGGAGTACAATCAAATGTGTGTGAGAGAGAAAGTCATGATCTAAAGATTAAATGAACGATTTTCAACTAGAGATTTTGCTGGCAGGTTCAATTAACATTGGATTAATATTTATAAAAAAAACAATACTAGAGATGAAAAAGATTGTTTGGCGCATCCAACATCGTGTCATGCTGAATTAGGTTTAATATCACTCTTCTGGATCAAGGCTTAAAGATAACATACATGAAGAAGACCTTTTTTAACCAAGCACAGGGTGAGCCTGGCTGATGCATTATTTTGTGGTAGAGTATGCGGGAGGCATAACATGAATGTTAATGAAGGTTTTAAGACCTGTAGTAAAATTAAGGATGCCTGCGGGTGGATTCACAGCACTCAACACATGGAAACGGTGAGGGAACTCCTCACATCATACTTTGGCACAATTCCAGTTTGCTTGCTTTTTTTAAAAATCAGAATCATTTTATTTGACCACCGCATATACAGTGCGTGGCTGCGTGCATAATTATTAAGCAAGTCGATATTCTGATTATATATTTTTTTTTTTCCCCAAGCACATTTTACCAATCCCAAACCACATCAAGAGAGAGACATCAAAGCAGTCAGAGCTAAACTGTACTGAGGGTGAGTAAATTTGGACAAAATTTACTCACCCTCATGTTGTGCCAAACCTATGGGCCTGTTTACACCTGGTCAGTTCATGCCTTTTTACTGATCGGATTGATATCCGATTTGTTAAATCTGTTTATTTACACCTGGCCACACAAATGTGTCTCCGCAAAACGAATATAATTTTCAATTCCCGCGCTACAAGCAAATTCATGTCAACCAAATATTATATATTTAGACTGCAATAGGAAAGAGAGCAGCATCAGCACTGGTAATGAAGATGATTGTGTGTAAAGTTTAGTATGCAGTGCTGAAATGTTTAATTTGCGGCAGTTTGATGCTTGATGAAGAGGTACTCAGCTACTCTTCTGCGGAGGGCCATATCTGTGGCATTGCATCTTGCAGTCAAGCTGTCATATATGGCTACCAGGAGCCGGTACACTGTAACACGCTCTGACACATTTATTTTTAAACTATTTCGGGAGGAGTAAAATTTACATATGTGGCTTCAACAACCAAAAGTGCTTTGAAGTGGTTTGAGTGATTGGATTTAAATCCGTCTTGAAAGCACTTGGGAGGGTATTTACACCTGGTCTTTTCAGGAACATCTATCCAATCACAGAAAACGCATGAAGTGTCCAGGTTTAAATAGACCCTATATGGCTTTGCGGCACATAACACATTTTTGAAGAATGTAGAGTATCAGTCGCACTTCTCCAAACAATAAACCCGGAGTTTAAGTTTTAGAAAAGATCTAGGTTTATTGAAATTTTAGTATTTATTTCTATTTTATTTTTTAATTTGAATTTTCAGTTTTGTTTAATTTGTATTAGATTTTTAACGTTATTGTTAGTTTTTTAAGAGTGTTCTAGATTATGTTTATTTACTTTTTATTTTAGTTTTAGTTCTATTTATTAACTATTTTAGAGAATTTATTTATTTAACTGAAATTTAAAAATGTAAAAATGGTTAGTGCTATCTAGTGGCTTTTTTAACTTTTACAAATGTAACATTTACCCAAAACTAAAATTAAAATGATTTGTTAACAAAAATGTTTTCATTCAATATTATGTTAATGATAATAACGCAAAAACACTACATAAAATTATCTTACTAGATTAAGATATTTGTAATAATTTTTCAACACAACAAACCACTCAAACTCACTGATTGATCCAATTAATCCCTCAATAGAGAAAAAGATTATCAGTGAATATGGTATAAATATATGACTCTAGTATAATGGTATAAATAATATGGTATAATATAATATGATAAATTTATGGTATGAAAGTCATATGGTATAAATATAGGACTGTTATTTGATTTATACCATATTAACTGATAATCTTGTTCTCTATTAACTGGATCAATCAGTGAGTTGAGTGTTTTGTGGACGAATCGTTCAGAATTTTCAGCTTTACTTTAAAACAATGAGGCGGCAGCATAATGAGCAGCATCGCAGCAGGGGTCTGAACACGTCAATTACCTCAGACCCATTTATGAAGCATTTCATGAATTATACACACCACTGAAACCATGATGGCAACGTCTGTTGATGGCCTTGTAATAATGCATTGCATTACGTTACTAGCCATTCAGCTGTGCAGTCTGCACAATCCCATTTGCTCGAATACAGCGTGAAATGCCTTTTAAGAAAAACACCTGGAAGCAGGTTGGCTGAACAAAATGTGGCATGGCTACTTTGCAAGTAATGCCATAAATGTCTGTCTTGGGGAAAGTACCAGACTGGAAGTGACATTTCAAAGATTCTTCAAAAGGTTGCTACTCAGCAAAATGAGAGAGAAATATATCACTACTATAAAAGCATGAACGCTTTTATTTTATTTTAAACCCCATCAGAAGGCGACCAGTGAAAAGCATGCAACCTCCACAAAACTGCTTATGGACGCTTGATCTGAAGAATCAAGATAAATGTGCCAATTTCTGTTTTTTGTTTTGTTTTTTTTGACAAGGGAGTTGAATAATGCATCCAAATCAGGATGTTTTTGTTTGTGTGCGCGGTAGAAATAGAAAAGAGAGGGATAAGAGACAGCGGAAATGAAAAATAAGCACATATATGCACATCTATCTAATATGCTTCGATCAGTCTGGCACAAAGGTTGTTTTTGTTATGCTAATAAATGCAATCCGCTAAGACAAAAAAAGTATTTGCAGAACAAATAGCTAATGAATAATCATGAACTTTCAAGAAAGTAGCTCTGTTCCAAATAAGAATAAATGCACACTTACCACAAATTTAATCAATTTTGAAATATTTTAAAACATATTTTTTACAGATAAATGTCTATATTGAATGAATTAACATTTATAACATTTATCTCACTTTATTTGGGATTTGTTTTACTTTGTCTAAGTGCATTCTGGGATTTCCTTCCCTGTAAAGAATCCATGGTGCTTTAGAATTCTTAGACAAAAATAGATAAAAGAGAAAAAATCCAAGATGGTGGACAAGATGACAAATACATATTTGGGAGGTCCAATCACCTCTGATACTAGGAGAAAAGGCCAATGTAAATTGGCAAGTGGAATTGGCATAATTGGCATATGCCACTCCCCAGAACACACAGGTATAAAAGGAGCTGGCATGCATTCACTGAGAAACCACATGACTAAATCAACCAATGACAACATGACACATCCACAAGGGGAGCACATGGCAAGAACACATGAGGGAAAAGGGAATCACATGACAGGAACCATGACCAGAGGCAAATTACAAAATAAAAGACATGGATGACTGAAACTTTATGAAAATTAAACAAAACCCAAAACCATGTTAGAGATTGCTGGTGTTACGGCGCAGAACAGTGGTCTCTCTCCAAGCCTCACATGGATAAGTGCAAAGAGAGCTTCCCCAGGCCATTTCAGCGATCTGAAAGAGCAAGACGGAGAGCGTCTTTTAAAAGATGCTTTTCCGTCTGTGTGTTTCTGGGTGTGGTTTGATATTTCTCGTCCTCGGCCATGATCTTTGTGTTTGGGTCGCGTTTGTGGGTGGTCCATGTCCTCACTGCGAGAACGTGACCATGGGAATGCTGCAATCGTGACTGTCATTTCTAGTAAAAGGAGTTACCGCATCTGCTCCTCATTCCAGTCCTTCTGCAATGCACAAGGCTGTGGCGGCTAGCTCTCAGGGCGATCTGAGGGCAACAATGGGAACTTTTCCGCCGGGTAAATCCCCACAGACCTCCCATTTCTAATCTTGCATGCCCAGTGGAGTTCCCGGATGAGTACAACATTGCAGTCGAAGTCGCAAAGTCTGCCCATGCCAAGTTAAGGGTAGTGGCCATTCACATTCTCAACTAGCTGATCTCTCTAGCTCACTCTCAAGATTTGTTGTGTATACACAGGGACCTGGTGCTCAGACAAGCTCTACCCAATGCAGAGCATCTCTTTTCTTGGAATAGAGTTGGATTCAGTCGCTATGACAGCGTGTCTACCTGAAGACATTCAGGGAAAAAACAACGGTTCCACTGAAAAAAATTCAGAGGATTTTGAGCATAACCTCTGCTGCAGTTATGTTGCTCAAGTTGATGAATATGAGACATGGCACACATCGCGTGGCCATCAAGCCAAATTTGTCATGGCTTATTCAGCACTTGGACAGACCTTGCATTTCTACGGGCAGGGGTTCCCCTAGAACAAGTGCCCATGCATGTTGTTGTCAAAACAGACGTGTCCAAGACTGGCTGTGCAACCGCGTGCAACGGTCAAACAGCATCGGGACTTTGGACAGGACCTTGACTGTAGTGGGACATCAACTGCCTTGAGTTTCTGGCAATATTGCTGGTCCTGCAGAGGTTTCGACCATTGATACAGGGCAAGCACGCTTTGGTCCGGACGGACAACACAGTGGCAATAGCGTTTATAAGCCGCCAAGGTGGTTTACGCTTACGACACGTCCCAAATCGCCCGCCATCTCCTCTGGAGTCAGCAGTGACACTGCGGGCCACTCAAATTCTAGGTTAACTCAATCGTGCAGCAGATGCACACTTTAAAGCAAACTCAAAGAAAGGTCTCTGAACCACATTTGTGCAATCACAGGAAAAGTCAATCTGGTAAATTTGCGGCAATTTACGGTAAATAAACAAAAATGTTATATGTTCATAGTAGTTAATGCACCATGAACTAACAATGAAGAATACTTCTACAGCATTTATTAATCTTAGTTAATTTTAACATTTGAAGAGTTTGGTTCCAAAACGCGATAAATACATTTTGATTAATTTGAGTAAAAATGTGTTTTCTTTACCAAGAAAGTGGCCAGATGAAAACCACTAGGCTATTTTCTGTTTCAAACTTTCAAAAAGTATCTTTGGGTTATAATAACATAAAAAATTCAAATCCAGATTTTGATTTTCCAAGATTTATTATAAAAAAACGGAAAAAAAAATTCCCCAAAATGCAATAGATCCATTGAATCAATATAAAAGTTATTTGTCATATTGAAACTACAGTATTGTGAAAATACACAACAAAGTAAGTTGATCCACATATGACAGCCTCTGAACTTGATCAATACTAATCTTATACAGGCACCGGACTAAAAATACATACATTCAATCCGCAATCGCTCCCAAAATGAATTTGGGTAGTGACGGGTCATCATGTTAATGCTATAAATTAATTACAACAATAAATTAAAATTGCATCATGAACAACATCACATTAGACCACAGAAATTCCAAAATTACATTTCCTTTACATTCAACTTTGAAAAGTGCATTCATCTTTGCCATGTTACATTCATTTAATTGACTACTGCTATACGCTGTATTAAGAAAAACATTAATGGCATTAATAAAAACACGTGCTTTGTCATATTAAGAACACTGTAAAGAAGAAAGATTCACATATTATAGTATCAATTTTATATCACTTGTAGGCCTAAAAGATTTTTTTAAAGATTTTATTCAACCCATAGCCCTGTTGAGCAAGGTCACCACTAGCTTTTGATAGGTAAAGGAATAGCTATCAATAGCTCACAGTGACCTTGCTCAACAGGGCTATGGGTTGAATAATGCCAGAGCTATGTTTAAATTTTTAAACAATTGATAAAATTATATTATTTTTTAACACACTGAATTGGTTGTCTTGTGCATACTATAAATCCATTGCATTATTATTATATCTAGTGTAAAACTGTGCAAAATAGAACTGTAAAGAAGTTTGAAAACTGATTTGCACATGACCGCCCTATTCTTCTGCATATCGCTGTGGTCAACCTTGGGACGTCGCTGCTGAAGTTTTTTGACGGCAATCAGCTGTAAAATGGCTTGGTCCTGCTCGGTTTTCGTTGACTGTGAGTAAAACAATTGAAAGTTTTTCAAAAGATCCCCTGGGGTCAATGTTTCAGCGTGACAGAAGTTTGATGCTGTCGTGTGAGAACAAGCAACAGCCGGCATTTTTCCTCCTCCCGAGTGCCTCATCTTCTTAATCTCCTCATGTCAATGATTAGATTTCAATGGCTTACGTTTCTTCCCCACCGCAGAAACCACCACAGGTTCATCAATGCCAACAAAAAAACATTTTTTTGTTTGTTTGTTGATCACAAAGTACAAAGTAGATAAGGAAAACTAGGATGCCGGGTGTATTCAAAGCACCACCGCTACTGTTTACAATGCGTGGAATGGTGCGCTGTGATTGGTTGAGCGGATGTTTCGTATTCTGCAGAGAAGGGAGACTGGCATTTGTCGCGGTTTGGAAAGAAAGGGAGAAAACATGACAGAATAACATGGCGGATATCGCATTTTACGTCAAATAAAAAATTTACTTTTCATTACCGACCAGATACAATACTGATTTTTGCGGGAACAAATTTTTTTTAACTAAACTAGTTAACTAAAGTTTATCGCGTTTTGGAACCAAACTCTTAATTTACTAATACTACATTTAAAATCAAAACTTTGTGTTAACATTAGTTAATGCACTATGAACTAACATAAACAATGAATTCAATAAGATTTTTATCAAACATTAACAAAGAATAATACATGCTGTAAAACATATAATGCTCATTATTTCACGTTTTAAAATGCATTAACTAATGTCAACAAATTACCTTACTACAAAGTGTTACCATAAAATCTAACTTAAAAAATGTTTTAATGTTTTATGTTGTGTGTTTACAATGCATAAGTATCATGTTATCAGCATGCTAACGCTAAACTTCACCTGAGCAGCATAATTCGTTCCAAATTCAAGTTCCATTGTTCACTTAATTTCTTTGTCAGTTAGAATGCTGAATTAAAAGGCAGCTCACTACGTTTTGGAGCAATAAACTCAATCTCGAATTAAACTTCACTGAGTCATGAAATGTAGTTTGTGTGCTGCGTACTTAGGCGCAAGTATTGTTCTTTGTTGTGGGCAATCAGGCCTGGATAATTATCTCCCACTCAATCATGGCAATTGATTCACGGGATACTGGCTCCACTCCTAGAATTTCACTAATGGTGCAGGCTACTCCGACACGCGGTCATAAATCCTGTGTGCAGGCTTCCCTGGTCACATAACGCAGGATTTGGGAGTGACAGGGAGAGGCGCAAGGAGGTGGGTAACATGCACGCTCTGCCAGCTCACTGCAGAGCCTCCTGGCATGATGACACCCTAGAGGGAATGAGGTGGAATGGATGTAAAATTTGTGCCTGTAATGCTGCAAAATGTCCAAAAGGTCTCCCTCCCAAAGGCTTTGAGCTTTTTCTGTACTCTAACTTTGGACTCAACCTGATTTTAATGGTACTTTTCAAACTGCATTTCTATTACTATAGCAGCCCCTTTCCAATGGAAAATTAGAAGTAGGGAAATAGCACCAAAGGAATAGCAAAAAGCGTCAATAAGGACTGCCTGATGGCCCGGGGCCAGTGTGAACGACACTCGGGAAAGGACAGTTGACGGAATTGTCACTTTCAATTCGTGCCAGTTTTTGCATGTGCTTTTAAGCATTGCCAATTTAAATATTCAAGCAAAAGACGACGTGAAAGAGAACTCAATTCGGTACTCAAGCACTGTGCGAAAACTCTTCTTTTCGCACACATCCGAAGCACTCACACAGAAAGCTGCCTCTCAGACAGCATGCAAATACTCTTCAAGCACTTGAACTGACAAATTCACAAAAAATTATTTCAAAATGCCCATCTTGGCGAGTATCCCAATAAACAAAAATAAAGTCAGTTATCAAGTAAACGTAAAGAATCAAGAAAGACAACTCATGTGTATCAGTATATTGGATCCGTGCATTCGCTGTTAAAAGGACAACAGCCAAATATTTCAGCTCACTTAAATTAAAAGCTGTTATTTTTTGAAGCCTAATAAATATTCATTTGTTATTTCATTGAAGTGTCGATGAAATGTTATTTCATTGAGACATCAGTATCTGTATTAGTATCAGTGATACTGGCCTTCATTCATAAAAATATGCCATTATAAGTCTTATTCATGTTTATTTTTATTGAATATTATGTGTTTATTTTTGTTGATATCTGTGCAATTTATGTGTATTTGCCTCTGCCATCCAGCACCCCCCATAAAAGTAACAAAGCACAAAGTTTATTGCGATTACTGGATGGGAGGCATGCTAATGGCAGGAATGTCAAGTGAAGTTTTGTTTCAACTGAAAACAGAAGAGACTAACAGATCTCAGTAAAAATAAGATAAAATAAATTATTTTCACTTTAAAAAACGATGATCAGGGCAGATTATATTCTGTCAATCAAAAGGGAGTAGGAAAAACGTGTCAGACTGCAACTCATACTGTGTGTGAAGAAAATATATCTTGTACTGAATGTAGGGCTGTCTAAGTTAACGTGACAAAGCATTAACAGTTAAAAAAAATAGTGACGTTAAAGCAACACTAAGGAACATTTTTTACCTTAAAATAATGTTTCCAAAATCATATCAGTGACTCATCAAGTCGTAACAGGGTGAAAGGCAATTCTGGATTCGCTTTGCAGCCCTATATCTGCTATAACCGCACTATGCAAGTTTGCCAAACCGGGTCGCGTTTCTGTAGTTCGAATGAGACATAGGAAAACTACAAATTTGACTTGCTTTACGTCAAGCGTTACAATAGTCATTATTTAGTTTTTCTTCATTTCTGATGTCACAATACATCATACTTTCATGAAATCATGCAACATACTCTACCTTGTCTGTGGACATCATTCATTCCAAAGCCGGTGCTAGATAAACAGCGAGCCTGCGTGCGAGAGTAGGCTGCGGGCGGCAAAATTATTTACTACAGCGGTAATGGACAATTCTGCTTCAACCTGTAGGGCGACCGAAGAGGAAAAGTTCCTTAGTGTTGCTTTAAAGCAGGCTCTATTTGACCCTGTGAATCACCCATAGTTCAAGCCACGGTTGCCAAGTCCACGTTTTTTGTAGCTCGCCTCCCATCCAACAATAGCAAACAAGAGCTTTGTGCTTGGTTACTTCTGATAAGAAACAAAGTCTAAGCTTTCAACTTCTGTCCATTTTATCACAAATTTGACACTGTATCACTGTAGCTTCTAAGTTCAAGCGGCAGCGCGAGTCATATATATGTATACATACACACGTATACATGCATTCATACTAGAATAATATCAGCAGGTCAGGAAACATGAACTCAATTTGAGGCCATGTCTAATAAATTTGATAATCCAGTGGCAGGAAGACGGCCAGAGAGCAGGAGACGGGATGGGAATGGAGCTGTTCTGACATCTCCAGTTGGTTTTTAGCCGTCTAAACCCTCTTTTCTTCCAGAGTGCTCTGGTGTTTGGGTCAGATGGGATTAAGAGATTAGATGAGTAGTAGCTAATTGCTAGTGCTGTGTAATTAACACAGGGGTCAAAAAACCTGACCTCTTCTGCATGTCACAACAACTTTTGAACTAATCAATCGATGCCCGGGGAGTAACTAACTAAAACTTAACTTTCGTGTGACATTTCAAAATAGTTTTTTCTAGCTACTATTTACAACAAAGTGGCATAGTATGACAAAACACTAAATTCACATGATGTTTGTATTAGTGGTCAACCGATATATCGCCAAGGCCGATATATCGGCCGATATTTGGAATTTTTGAAATATCGGCATCGGCCGATTAGTTTTTCTGATTGGCCGATATGTTGGAAGCGGGACTTTTATTTTGACGGCGCTCCGGACTTTTATTTTGACGGGCGGTGCTGAGAACACCAGCGCCAGAAGAGAACGGCAACGGCAGCTCCTCACATCAAACAGTGCTCACTCATATTCTCCGTCTTCATTAATTTATGATCTCTGTCAGTCATATATCTAATACTTTGTTAGACAGAACTGGTAAACAAAGAAAGTAAATGATAACTTATGCGAAGTAAGTAAAGTAAAGCGTATGCTTTTATATTATTTGTAACAGAAAAGGCAAAAAATCAGGCTAAAATACTGTCTTTCTCATTTGCCGTCAACATTCAGCAAATGCGCATCTACGTCATTTAAACAAATCTCTGAATATCTAATAAACATTTAATTTCACAAACCTTGCAGATTTAATGGAATCCAGCTGTGATATCTTGTGAAGTGTGCATTACTGTCTGCAAGTGATGGTCGGTCCGTGCAAAGTGTGAATGCGAACAGAAGATCAGCTTCAGGAGACGCGATCGAAAAACTTTAAATCCTTAATTTTAAAATATGCTGATATATAACCATTTGCCAACGGTGTCATATTCATATCTGTGATATATCCAGTTGCCAACTGTATCATATTCATATCGTTTTCACTGTGCTGTATGTAAAATTAGCGTTACCTTGTCTTTATTTGAAAAAATATGCTTACCAGAACGAAATTACCAGATTACTGAGTGCCCTGTTACAGTGTTTACCTTCTTTTTATTCACATATTTCTAAACAATTACTTTGTGAAAAATACTGTAATAGGATTGCAAATTTAAGAAATTGCCATCTAAAGTATAAAAGCATGTTTATTTTAAAAATTTGTTTTATAATTCATTTATAATTTATTAAATATTGATTAATATATATATATATATATATATATATATATATATATATATATATATATATATATATATATAAAAATATCGGCTTTATATCGCCCATCGGCCACCCTGCTCTCTAAGATATCGGCATCGGCCATCAAAAAACCAATATCGGTCAACCACTAGTTTGTATGCAACACATGATGTTTGTCAGGCAAACTAATCAAAGACAGTCTTCAAAACTGTCCTCTCTCTCATAAAACTGCAGTGATTTGAGTCCCTGCATAGCATTTCAATCTAGTTAAAACCTACGGTTGTTTGTCATTTTATGATAGTAAAAATCACCACTTAGATTACCGTTCAAAAATTAGTGGTTGAAGTTTTTTTTTAATGTTTTTGAAAGAAGTCTCTTATGTTCACCAAGGAGGCATTATTTGATCAAAAAAGTACATTTACATTTATGCATTTGGCAGACGCTTTTATCCAAAGCAACTTACATTGCATTTCAAGGTACATTTATATTCTTATCAGTTCTTGCTTTCCTTGGGAATCAAACCCATGACCTTGGCGTTGCAAGCGCCAACGCTCTACTGTTTGAGCTAAAAGTACTATTGCAGGAATATAACAGTAATATCGCTCTATTGTTTGAGTAAAACAGTAATATTGCAAAATACAATTTAAAATAACTAAATTATATTTGAATATACTGTAAATATATACAGAAAAGCTGATTTTTTTTTAGCAGCCTATACCCCAATCTCTAATATGCTGATTTAGTGCTCAAGTAACATTTATTTTTATTATCAATGTTGGAAACAGTTGTGCTGCTTAATGTTTGTGAAAACCATAACACGTTTTTTTTTTTTTTTTTTCAGGATTCTTTGAGGAATAGAAAGCAGCATTTATTTGAAATATAAATTTTACTCTAAATCAGGGTTTCCGTTGTCCGGTAATTACCGGAAAAAAAATGAAATGTCCGACAAAATTAAATCTCTCCGGTCAAATTGTCTGATTAAAATTGCCTTATAATCCCGCCCCCCTAACACAATCTGAATTTGAGAATAAGCCTAAAATGTATAAAGCAAAAATACACCGACCTTTGGCTATGTTATAAAGGAACAGGCTCTACCGTTTGAAAGTTATTAAACATTATTACATGGCTTGGTTGAATTCCAATGTGGAATGCGGTCTGTTATTTCTTGATATCAGACCGCTGCGAAGCACTAACGGCACCAGGATTTTGATTGTAGGTGGGCCTCCAGAAAACTGGATGGGCCAGTTAAAATAAGCCAAAAAATAAAATAAAAACGGGTTCCCCTTCATCTCCGTTTCAGCGCTTTTCTGGGCACTGAGGACAGTGACTCAGTAGCCTACCTGAATTTAATGCGTAAAAAAGAAGAAAAAAAAAAGAAAAAAAAACCTTAAACAGGATTTTTTTTTGTTGCTTTTTTAATACAATTACAATTTCATTTAATTTATTGTTTAATACAATTATAGGCCTATTATTTTTAGTTTATTAACAGCAACAACAGCTGTAAAGATGAAGTTGACGATCGCCATCTCCTTATGAACGCGCCTATAGAGAGAAATGCACATCATGGATTACATAATCAGAGAGTAGCCTATTTCTTTTCGTTTTAAATTGTTAAAAAGACATTTCAAGCTTTCTTAAGATATATTTCATGTCTGTGAGGCCTACGCTGAGTTTCGTTAAATTAGGATGAGATGTGCTCCCGTTCACGAGCAATGCAAGTGACCGCGCGGGCGCCTGCATGATTAGGCCAATCGTCTGCTATATTTGCTGCTTATTTATTAAATACAGGCAATTGGTTGATAAAAAAATTATTAAAATTAAGAAACAATTTATACAAAACGAAATTCACTTCAAAAAAGTCTTTCTACAAAACCAAACTTAATTAAGTGGTCAAAATCATGTCTGACCCGCTCCATGTCTCTCGATATTGCGCATCCTATCCTACTCGTGCGGTTCACTTTTCATAATCAACATAAATTAAAAAATAACATTATAATATTTTAACAAATATTAAACTAAATGAGCTTATTTAATGGCTACAACACGTATAGTAGACCTAGACTCTCTATTTGTACAAATTGCTGCACATTCTTTTTATTCAGAATTTTGCACACATAAGTTGAAAGGCATTTGTTTGTGCATGCATAGCAAAACATATCTGCAACATTTATCAAGTTCACTGATAATTATGCGCGCATTTATTAATTATTATCTTAATGAATAATGAAACAAGGACGAACCATATAAACTGCGTTGTTTGTTTAGAATGAAATGGATCGCAAATAGATCCGAATGAAGAAACGTACAAAACCATAGTAGAAAATGGGTCTCGAGTGTTCCTGCAGAGAGGGGGTTCTCGCTGCAGAATCGGATCAAGACGAAGCAGCGAAGTCGCCTAACAAGGTTACGCGGCTTATGCGCATTGCAGGTTGTGGAGAGACACTGGGAAGTTCGCTTGAGTAAAAACAATAGGCTTCAGATATTCTATATGGGGAAGGGGGATTGGTTTGTTAAACTATGAATGTGAAACCATAGTAAAAACAATTGGCGTTGATTGACGCCAATCGGACGTTCATGTTTTTTTTCCGTTTTTTTTATTTGAAAGTTAGGCTAATAAACATGTTGCATTCGGCCTGATTATGTCATTTTTTAAGTTACATAGCCTTCCTCCAGTTTTCCTCAACTTGACTAATTAAGAGGCGATATTTGACCGGCATATCATCAAAATGTCCGGAAAACGAAACCTCTGCCGGTCACTTTGACCGGCACCATTTTTTTCTAGCAGAAACTCTGCTCTAAATGTCTTCACTATCACTTTTTATCAATTTAATGAACTCTTGTTGAATAAAAGTATGAATTAAAAAAATTGTAAGACAATAAGGTTCCATTTGTTAACATTAAATACATACATGCAACAAACATTATGAACTAACAATGAAAAATACTTTGAAAGCATTTATTAATCTTAGTTTATTTTAATATTTACTGCTACATTATTACGTTTTATCTGTTAATAATATTTAATGGACCTGAGCTAGCATGAATTTTTGCATTTTAATAAACATTAACATAAACATTAAGAAAGATAAATTATACTTGAACAAATGTATTGCTCATTGTTCGTTCATGTAAGTTATTGTATTAACTGACATAAGGTCAAAAACAAACTTTTGAATGGTAGTGTGGGAAAAACAGATAGTGAGTAGACGCAGAAGAAAAGAAAAAGTGTACTACCCAAGTTGTCCAATGCATAAGAACACTAAATACTTCAAATGAAGTCATCAGCTAATAGTTTCATGTGCTAGAATTGTTGTGTCAAGTTGTTAGACAGATTGCAAGCACTTTTTAATGAGGTTGAGAGCAATTTATCAGCAGGACACTAAATTTTGCTGTAATATTCTCATCTGTAAGTGATAGAATATCAAAGTAATGTGAGTGTTTCCATTATGCAAAACAGCAAAACTTAACAGCAAGTGAGCAATTAAATGTCGTAGCCTTCTTCAAGAAATCAAAACTCCTTGAAGCCAGTAAGCAGGCAAAAGCTTGGCAAATCCAATAATTATTTGACTCGACATGGTAGCTTGCAAACACAACATTGTTTCATGGAGGACTGAAAAAAGCCCTGTGCACTCTTACTCTCAAGAATTATGTAAAATCGGCCAATCACGGTCTAGCCAGAGTGTATTCAGCAATATGCATCAGACAGGCAGTTAATGGACTTTGGGTGCCAAACCAAACTATCCCTGTCTCACTATCAAACAACCAGGGCCATTGGAATCTGCTGAAGCAATTTATCACAACAGAACGTTCCCAATAACTTATTACAGGGAAAAGCCCCATGAAGGAACCTCGGATAAGTGTCTTGCTCAGTGGCACAACAGTGAGCCTCATGGCTCGCTCCTTGCAGGTATCGAACCAGCAGCCCTTTCAATTGACCCTTCGCAGGGAGTTTGATTGACAGGCGATCTGACCAATCATAATCCACCATTTTTGTCCGACAAAGCAGTCAGGAGAGTTAGTAGATTAACAATAGAGGATTTGAACTTGAAAAACTGAGTGTACTGACGTCTTTCCGCGGTTAAAACAACATTCCTTCTTATGTTCTTTCATGTTTCTTTGATGCTATAAATAAACTAGAAGGAAGAGATGATCGGTTCACGAGCAGTTTAAGAGGCTCTACAGCGATCTGTCAGACACATTAAAGAGCCACAAAACGGTATTTATTGTTTAAATTTCTTTAAAAAATGACCAAATTTGAAAAGTGAGACTTTGTTTCATATCAAAAGTAACCTGGTCTATCCTGTCTGTCAGTGTGTTGTCAGTGTCCTCTCTGCTCCGCGATGTATTTTTCACTGCGTGAGAACATGGTGTGGAGTGAGAGCAGCGTCGCTTGTCGGACATAGCAACAGTAACTAAAGGGGGCGGGTCTTTGCAAACGGTCAATAACCTCCTGCGAATAAAGAATAAAGAATAAAGAAGGTCAAGAATAAAGACTAAATGAAAAATAAAACATTCCTACATGTAAAAAAAAAAAAGTAAACTGAACAATTATGCCCTTCAGCCTTCTGAACATGAAATGTCTGAAAATGACACTTCAGTTCTAGCAGTTTTGGCTAAGGCGTTTGTTTGGGTCGCTCTCTTTTCGTTCTGTCGTTTGACATGCCGCCTGCTGGCTTTAATGAAGACAGATAAAAGGAGGAGTGGGGTATCATCTGCGTCTAGGGATGAGGCGTGAAACTGGGTTTAATTGCCTCCATGATCAAGAGCCTTGAGGAGAGATTCATTGCCCCTCGTCCAGCTACTGCGAGTACACAGCACCCATTTCGAGACTCGTCTCCTTGTGAAGTTCAGTCGACATGCTTGGACCCTGTCCTGGACGCTAACCGACCCAGGAGAGTGGATTTCTGTCACAAACTCAAATAAAGAGTCATGACGTGTAAGACTAAAATGTAACTGGTTTGACCTACATTTTTTTTTTTATTACAGATATGAACACTTCTCATTTCTTACACTTCTTATGCTGAATGGTGGCATCTTTTAAATCTATAATTCCATTATTCCTCGTAATTGTTAAAGGTTCTTAAATATTACGTTTGCCCATTAATTATGCCATTTAAAGTGTGCATCACATTAGTACACAGCAGAGGTAGACGATAATCGATTTGTCGACTTTGTTACCGATATTAAATTTTTTTTTAGCATAATCTGTTATCAGTATTTACACTTAAATTTTAGGTTGGTTCTTAAATATTGGGTTTACCCATAAATGGTGCTAAAACAATGTTTCAAATTCATACACATTAGCAAAGAGATGATAATCGACTTGACCATTTTTTTTTATTTTTTTTTATATTACAACTTTTCTGCATATCTGGTTATCGTTTCATAAATACTTGGTGCCACCAAAAACAGTGCTTCAAATTACTGCACAATAGCAGATATTTTGCCTTTTGTACTGATATGTGGTGCCAATTTCACCAATTAAGTGTTTCAAATGTATACATATTAGTACAAATAGACCAAAAATATATATAGGTTAACTGATAAATGGTGCTATCTGGTAAGGCTGAATGCACCATTTACAACTGTTGCTGGATTCCAATGGGAGATGCTTAGACAAGACACTGTTCAACAACAGCTAGATTGGACTACTCACTACTAGAACTTCTAGATTGGACAACTCCTCGATTAGTCGACCATCATGGCCCAGCCCAAGTAAGGATTTGGGTAGATTAATAACAAAATGCACAAAACCCTTGAACCACCAAAATATCGTCTATTTCTCAGTGAAAAGCTTTTTTTTAACCACACAAAAGTATCAGAATCTGAAAGTCAGTCTGACACATAGCACATTGGTTATTAACTAAAACCTTTAAACCTCTCAGAGCTGTTTAATTACAGCAGGTATTTGATCAAAGGCCCTCAAAGTCAACGGGGTAATTTAGCCTGCATCAATCTGAGAATATATGAACAAAATCTGCTGTAACCCCACAGTGCAATTCCCTCGCTCTCTCTCTCTTTTTCTCTAAGTTGAGAGGACAGATAATGAACTAGAGGCTAAGGGTTATCACAATAATTTGGTGCTAATTTGTTCATTTCAAGAGAACTTAATTGCCTTTAAAATGCTCTAGCCTGCTCAAAGGGATCTGACATCTGTGGTCCTTTAGCCCTCATTGACCATCAGGGCAACAATGGCTAGAATGAAAACTAATTCATCAGCTTGATTTTTCTCACTGCAATACCGCTTGCCCTTCACCTCTACATTTGAAAAATTACCTTAGAGTTCCAGCGATAGATTTTTTCCTTCAACCAAAATAAGTTATCAAGTAAAGAAAAGCACAGAGCATGAAACAATTGTGTTCAAAAACAGCTCAATATCAATAGTGGAAATTAGAGATGCACCCGCCATAAATCAGAAACTCCTGGTTTTTAGTTTTATTTTGGCCGATCTATATTCTGGACTTGCACACAAATGCCATTTGTGTGTAGTGTTGTTTTTGGCGGCCTGTTTTAATTTTAGTTTTAGTCTAGTCTTTGTGTCAAGCTGTCGTTTTAGTTTTTATTAGTTTTAGTCACGTTCATACTCTTTTTAGTCTAGTCAAGTTTTAGTCGACGAAAACTGATGACATTTTAGTCTAGTTTTAGTCAACGAAAATTGATGACATTTTAGTCTAGTTTTAGTCAATGAAAATTGTATTTTAGTCTCTTTTTAGTAATGCAATTCTATTTAACCCAGTCAATATAGAATTTCAAACAAGGTTAACTTATTATATTTAGTATATTTAGGGCTGTGACGGTGGCAGTTTTTTTTTACCACCGCGGTAATGGACCAACTACCGGCGGTGGTTGGGGGGTTATTTAAAAAAATAAAAACTCGTTTTATATTTCCACACAAAGACGCGTGATATAGCCTACCACTCTGCGCTTTGAGAGGGATGTGGGACACGAGCAGGAAAGACCATCGATCTCTTTATGATATCTTCGTGTTTTCTACTTGATGTAAATTGGTCTGGAGAGCGAATTTTATCCTCCACAAGGGCGAGATATTTAGGCTATGTTTGAGATTGCGCTGCCAGAGAAAGTGAAACTAAAAATCACCCACACGTGTCAAACGCGCTTTACAACTAAACTTGACGCGCCCTATGTCTAAAACACAAACTGTGTTAAAAAGAATTTGACATGCAAGTACAAATGTAGGCTATCTGTCCTACAGTGTTTTTCTACTTTACCACAGTAAAGAATACGAATATAATAGGCCTAATTAAAAGCAAACCAATGAAGAAATGTATAATCCCTTTAGAAAATGGGTGAGACGTGAGTGAAGATTTGGGAAAAGAAACAAGAGATTCCATGCAGGGATGAGTCACGATTTTTGGATATTCGATTAGTTTATTTAATTATAGAATATCGAATAGGTTGTGCGATTATTCTCTAAAATAAAATCTCCATGTTCTGGTGCTGATGCGGTGACGCGTTCATGTAACCAGAGACGCTGCCAATAACGCACATAACAGCTGTCACAAAGAACCGGCAAAAGTAATGATTATGAATGTGTCAAATATATCAATGAGACATTTTATTGGAATAACTAATGGAGTAATATTGTTAAATTTGCTGATAATCGGGTGACCATATCGCAAACCAGAATTTAAACCCGACAAAGCTATGGGTTCACGCACAACTCTCTCATTTGTTGTGACGTTATAACATTTCGTCTCGTCTCGTTTTGGTGAAGAGACATTTTAGCATAGTTTTTATTTTGTAAATCATATTTAGTCTCGTTTTTATTCGTCAACGATATTGCATTATACATGTATTTTAGTCATCGTCACATGACCAGCATTTACGTCTCGTCTCGTCTCGTTTTCGTCAGGTGATAACGGTTCGTTGACGACAATATTTCGTCATAATTTGTTGACGAAAGCAACACTATTTGTGTGGAAATATTACGTCCGTAAACAGGACATTAACACAGGCCAGAGACTGGACATGCTGAAGATTGACGCAAAGAAAAAAACACAGATGCCAACAGAGAAAATACTTTACCAAGCACAGCAAACTCACTGTTCGCAATGCTCGAATGCTGTTTCGCTATTTGTTTCGATCGTGATTAAAATGCAGTGATTTTCTCTAATTTCAAATGGCTACAGAATACAGATTTTTTTTCTTTTTGGTTTAAGGCCAGTTTGCCTGTTATAGAGCAAATAAACAACAAATACATTTGCTTAACACCGGTATCGGAATAGTCCATGAAAAATATAGATCGGTGCATCACTACCGGAAATAACACAACGTGTTGAGGACTGGTGGCCATGCAATGTAATCTGGCAATGTTAGTTTCTCTGGAGTCTCCCGGAAAGAAATTAATGGAAAAATTCTTTCATCCTCCTGCACATAACCCAGGATGGCCAAAGCTCATCTGTATGTTGAAAGAGTGAAGCGAGCTAATTAGTGATTTTACCTCACGGGAGAAAAATGAGAGAGAATTCAGTAGTCCATCAGAACTGCCAAGGTCTTCACACTGACTCATTCAAAGGCTGAAGGATGTTTGGAGTACTGAAGGGTTGTTATTGATATAGTATCAGCAATACAGACTCACACAATTATTCAGTTATTTAAGTCAAAAATTGAATTTAAAGGGAAATAAAAGAATTTAATCAACATGAAATAGCTTTTGCAACAAATTTTACTTGTCGTAAAATGATGTTTCTTAGTGACCTGGGTATTAAGCTGTGTAATAAAAACAACTGTAGAGCAGGACTTCTGTTTGTTTTGTCAGTGCCCAAGCTTTGGTGTCTTAAAACATTGAATATAACATGAGCATAAGGTTAAGTGACATGCATATTTTTGTCCATATTTGTTCATTAAAAAAAATAAAATAATAATACACCTGTTCTATGGTGAATATCTTGTTCTGAATTTAAAAATATCTGACGTTTTGGGGGCATAAAAGTCAGGATGATACAACTGTCCTGATATCATAATGAAATCAAAGAGAAAAGAAAAATGTCTTTTCATTAATCTTGTATACTTATATGTCACTGACCTATTAAAAAAGCCTAAATGCCTATTTCCTGGAGGCTTACCAACAGTGCACATTTTGTATGTCTCCCTTATCTGACCTATCTATTTCTGGTCTTGGAGTCTCTGCTAACAGGCTGATGAATCAGGTGTGATTGATTAGGAAGAGATCGAAAATTTGTAGTGTCTCCAGGAACAGTGTTGGGAAACACTGGTCTACTGGGCATTAGCCAAATATCAGCTAATAAGAAACATCATCTTAGGGAAAGAAGTTTGTTTTTCATTTGGAATAAATAATGTGCACAGGTGAACTGTGAACAATAATACATGAGTTAAGAAAGTTAGCAGGATCAAATTGTGAATTCAAGCTGAATTTTAAAAATCGCCTCAATTGGTTACACAAGTGTCCTAGAATTCTTCCATATTTGCACTGTTTCCATAACTGAGAAAGAAGAGAGGAAAATCTAACTCAGGAAACCCATGCGGTTGTTTTGTTTTCTGTGGAGGGTGAACTACTGTCAAACCCGAGCATGGCTGACAGAACGTATTCACGGATCAGAACCACAATAGAGCATGCTGTGTCACTATCACTGCAGAATATGGCAAGCCGTTTTAACATTTAATCCTTAAAACCTACTAGTATCGATTTTCATGCTTGTACTTATTTTTTAGATACTAGTATCTATTCCATTAAGTACTAGTACTTATTCGGTAGATACTAGTGCTTATTCTTTAGGTACTAGTACCTTTTTAAAGATACTAGTACTTATTCATTAGATACTAGTACTTATTCCAATAGTGACTAGTATTTAATTATACCAAACTTGTTAAGAAAAAATAGAACTAGTGCTTATTTTTTAGTTACTAGTAACATTTTAGATCAAATATATCCTTACCTTAATAGATACTGGTACTATTTAAATAAGTATGCAAATAATATGTTGAATATTAAAGAACCAACAACATATCAAAAAGAGATGACACAGGAAACGGACTGAATTGCAGAAGGCCGTTTGTATAATAACAATATAATAATAGCCTACCTTTTTAATGGTATTAGAGTAAAAACTATATAATTAATAGGCAAATGTAATATAGTCAGGGTATCTGCACAATTTTTAAAGTCAAATTTAAGGCTTTTTAAGACCTTTTTAAGACCTGAAGAAATCAAAATTAATACCGTACATTATGGGTGTGCAATATTGACAAAAATATGTCTCGATATTTTCAAAGTTTTGTTGATAATAATTAGATGATATTTTACTGATTGTGTTTTTGTACTGGTACCCTGGCTGGTTTAGGCCTGTTGTTGACAGCAGACTCATGAAGATATTCATATTTTTTATATTCTATGCAGTGGTCAGTTCACAGTAGAGACCGAAATTAACATTTTTATTAAGGGGCAATATTTGCCACCTTAAATTGATTTCCAGGGGCATTGTCACCTATATATGGATATTGTTTCTAAACGTATTTAGAGGTATGCATCACCTTTTATGTCAAATTCTAACATTCAAATTAAATTATATTAGAATAACACAGTATCAATGTCAAATTAAATCATTAAATTAAAATCCATCCTTGCAGTGCAGAGGTGACACAGAAGCGGCATCAAAACTGGCATTACTATATTTACACTTCATTTACAATTGCATAAATAAAGCTATTCAATATTTAAATATGAAATGATTTATAATTTTAACGTTTAAATTAAAGGATACTTTAAATATGAAACTAAAACCACCAGCAGGTGGCGGCAAGAATAAGCGAGTTGTTGGAGTCATTTATTCAACCGATTTGTTCAAACGGCTGATTCATTCAGAAAAACAAGTGATTGTTCATTGAATCGTTAAAATGATTAGTTCAAAACGCGGATTTCAGTGAAACAAAAACAAAAAATCATCGCTGTCTGTTGGACCACGGCTTCATTATGAAATTCTCGTTGGCGATATAAAGTGAAAATTGACAATATTGTGTCCAAAAAGAAACTCACAATGTTAACGTTATTGTTAATTTAACTGCTGTATAAAATAAATAGCACATTTGCAATTGTGCACAGGAAAACGGCACTCTTGCTCATGTGATATTCTAATATGACAACATAATATGATATAAATATAAGACAAAAACTCATTTGGGGACATCTATAACTGCACTGACACATCACGCAGTGAAAGCAATTAAGCATGAGAGACAAACGCGATGTCAGCTCGCACTCGCAGTGCCTCGTACATAGTTAAAACAATGATTACAATATCATCATAGTTCATAGACAATATCGCACACTCCTAAGCACATAAAGACTGAACTTACAACTGAACTGACATTTACTCGTTTTCTTCTCTCCTCTCGCGTGCAGGAGACAGACGTAGGCTAATGTGCTGCCGTAAGTGACGCGAATTGTCACGTGAACAAGCAAATCCACAAAGATAGAATTAAAAAAATAATAAGTAGGCCTACGCTAATTAGATAGTTTTAATTTCGAAAGCATTTAGATAAGTCTAAGTCAAAGGGTCATCTAAAATTTAAGACCTTTCATAAGTAAAAATAAGACATTTAAAAAAAAAAAATATTTTTTTTTAAGACTTTTTATGGCCTTAAATTTAAAAAATCAAATTTAAGACCTTTTAAGACTTTTTAAGGATCCGCGGGGACCCTGATAGTGCATATATACAGTTATTTTGACATGACTCTCATTCTCAGACGCAGATTAATATTCAGAATTTTTTATTAAGAAATTATGAATGCTCACCAAAAATCCCAATATCTGGGTATTGTGGTTGTTTGGCTGGTAGGTATGAACCGGTTTTTGGATCTACTTAACTGTTGTTTGAATTTTATTATTGGCAGTTAAGTCTTTATTATAGCCTACTGTACATTCAAAACAATAAATGTCATATTAAACATATATCTTTCCTTGTGTTCATGCTAACCAATTAGCTAGATAAACCAACAAAGCCAGTTACTTACAAAAAATCTATCTTCTATAGCCTTAGTTTAGCCAGCATTACCAATATGAAATCTCTTAATATTTTCTGAATAGTTCCTTATGAGGTTGAAGATATCTGCAAATTAACAGATACTAGTAGCTATTCTGTTTTGATATCATCTAATAATTTATGACTAGTAATTATTCCAATATTGACTAGTATTTTTTATTTAGTATTATTTATTAGACACTAGTATCTTTTTTAATTGTAACTATAACATATCTTATCTTACAAGTCACAACTGTTTTTTTTTTTTACTCGTCTTACGTTATGACTAGGCAGAATGACCACTGTAGAGTTCAATGAAAAATCTTACTAGTAAAATAAAAAATCTTACTAGTAACATTTGGAATAAATAGGTAATAGTATCTATTGAATAAGTACTAGTAGCTAATAAATAAGTACTTGTATCTATTTAATAGGAACTAGTATCAATTTAATAGGTACTAGTATCTAATGAATAAGTACTAGTATCTATTGAATAAGTACTAGTAGCTAATGAATAAGTACTAGTAGCTAATGACTAAGTACTAGTATCTAATAAATACGTACTAGTCACAATTGGAATACATAATAGTCAGAACTGAATAGTTGATATCTGAATGGCAGATTCCCATAGAAGTCAATGGCAAAAATTTAAAATGTGTTATTACTAGTAACAAAATAATAGTTACTAGTCACTATCGAAATAAGTACTAGTATCTAATGAATAAGAACTATAGTACCTATTTAATAGGTACTAGTATCTAATGAATAAGTACTAGTATCTAATAATAAGGACTAGTAACTAATGAATAAGTACTAGTATCTAATAAATAAGTACTAGTACCAATTTAATAGGCACTAGAATCTAATTAATAAATACTAGTGTCTATTTAATAGGTACTAGTATCTAATAAATGAGTACCAGTCTCTAAAAAAAATAAGAACTAGTATCTAATGAATAACTACTAGTATCTTTTAAAAAGGTACTAGTACCTAAAGAATAAGTACTAGTACTTAATGGAATAGATACTAGTATCTAAAAAATAAGTACTAGTAGCATGAAAATAGATACTAGTAGGTTTTAAGGATTAAATGTTAAAACGGCTTGCCATATGCAGAATCTCATCATTCCTGCACTACTGCCAGAGATCAGACACTTAGACTGAAGAAGACGCAGGTGTCTAATGGCACGTCAGCTTGAAGCGGGCTAGAAGCAGACTGGTCAAGCTCAAGCTGCCAGGGAGGAAAGAAGAGTCAGCAAGCCTGGCTGAGCACTGAAAGATGCTGGGATGGTTGAAGGGTGATTGTACATAGGAGCAGATATTGTCTGTACACAAGGAAATCAAGCTGAGAAAGAGAAAGAGAGGGAGAGTGCTTGTTGCTTACCCTTGTGGTTGATGGACCATATGCACTGCTTGCTCTGAACGTCCCACATCCTGACAGTCTCGTCATTGGAGCCGGACAGCAGGAGTGTGCCGTCCATGGACACAGACAGACATGTCACCAGATTTCTGTCCAGGAGGAGAAGGACTGTTAAAGTGAAAATTCTAAGAGCAAATTTGGTTTGCCTACAGGTGACCTTTTGCCTAAAGTCTGTCTACATAATATAAAAATGCAATCATGGTGTGGTGGTTAACATAAATGCATGACATGGTGCTCATATAGGAGAAGCAGGTTCCAATCCAACACACAAAAAATGTACATATAAATATATAACCATTCAATCATTCAATATGCTATCTCTTATGTTCACCAAGGCTACATTTATTTGATTAAAAAATACATTAAAAACAGAAATATTGTGGGGAAAAAAAAAAGATTATTCCTCTGATGGCAAAGATACATTTTCAGCATAATTTCTCCAGTCTTTAGTGTCACATGATCCTTCAGAAATAATTTAAATATGCTGATTTGGTGCTCAATTATCATCAATTAATACTTGTGCTCAACTATTAATAGTTCTTATTAATAACATTGAAATCAGTTATGCTGCTTAAAATGTTTGTGGAAAACGTGATGAATTTCTTTTCAGGATTCTTGGGTGAATAGAAAGTTCAAAAGAAAATTGTTTATTTGAAATAGAAATCGCGTTTGTAACATACATTTCTTTACTGTCACTTTAGATCAATTGAATGTGTCCTTGCTGACTAAAAGTGTTCATTTATTTGTTTCAAAAACAAACAAACTTTTGAATGGTAGTGTATCATGGTTTCCACAGAAATATTAAGCAGAACAAATTTGTTTTCAACATTGATAATACGAAATGTTTCTTGAACACTAAATAAACATATTAGATTGTTTTTTGAAGGATCATGCGGTAAGATATATACACTACTGGTCAAAAGTTTTGTATTATCTTATTTAAAAAAAAAAAAAAAACACCAAAATATGAAAAACTATAATATAGTATAGAGAAGTGGTTTTCAACCTGGGGGCCTTAGGGATCCTCCAGGGGGCTGCGAGATAACTTACAATTAATTTAAATATATTAATATAGTTAATTAATTGTATTATTAATACATTAAATAAAATAAAAAAATTAAAGCACCACCTCTCTCATATGCATTCTGTGATTGTTTGGGAGCAGCCCAAGCCGTTTTTCATCAGTTGGAAAAAGACAACTAGTGTCGCTAATAAAGTTTGATGGATGGCGATTGCACAGTGACATACAGGAGTCATACATTTGGCATGCGCATATTACTGATGCGGGAAAAAACGTGCATATTGCGCTCTTGGCTCACTGATCGCTATAACATTGTATTTCTGCATGACACACATTTCAATATATTCGCGTAGTTGTCAAAATTAATGTACTGTGAGTGTTTTATAATGGATGCTCGCCGAAGAAGCGTGTTTTGGAGACGTTTGTGAGGATCAGTGGTGTTTATGTACACACGGGCATCAGACACTCCAAACATACACGACTTGTTCTGACAGAAGAACTGTTAACTTATGACATCGACCTGCCTTTAGATCGCTGAGTTTCCACACATTCAGAATGTTTTTCATTTTCATTTGTATTTTGGTTTGTTTAATAATTCTGAATGGATCCGTATAGTAGCTATATGCAGTCCTTTGGCATCTCCCTGTGGTCTTGTTTGACTTGTGCTTATTTGTTTAAAGGCACACCATGTAATTTTTCGCCACTAGAGGTTGTTTATTCAAAACAAAGGCTTGATGACGCCTTGATTTCGCGGAATCATGGGAGCTGTTGTCTTCATCTCTACAGCCGATGAAGAATACGACGGGACTCGGGCAGAAATCATATTCATGGATGACTGGTAAAGTATTAAAGATTTATTAACGTTACAAAAGCCGTTGGAACGATTACTAATGACAGACGAGTGCAACACGCGGCTTGAGAGCAGTATGTGGGGTAACGCATCGCTGTTTTATCATATTAGATACATTTGAGTGTGTTATAATTGTTATAATTATATATTGTTATAATGCTACTCTGTGCGTTCGCTTGGCGGTTACTATATGAGACACTAGTTGCACACTGCAGTGAGCTAGATCGATATTAGGCATGGTAAATATGATACGCGCGGTAAAAAAAAAAAAAAAAAAAACGACATTTAAACAAAAAGACTAACTGTGTTGAGCTGTATAACAATGATTAGTTTTCTGTCGATGAATGTATGTATCCAAACAGTTGCTCACCTGTCTAATAAAACACATAATATATTTAAGCGTTTTTGATGTTTACATGGTTTCTACAAAATAAAACCGGAAATAGAGGTTAACACCGGGTTTAATGTCATTGATAGAAAACGCACGGACACAGTCCGTGTCCTGGTTAAAACTGCTTATTTCTCTGGATTTAAACATTCTTAGAAAAATTCAGGATAATGTAAGTACACAAATCAACAAAATACATAAAATTGTTCAAGTGGTTTTTGGATATTCTTACATAGTGTGCCTTTAAGTTACTGTATAACTGAGCAGAGTACTTGTAAGTTGTAAAGAATGTCTGCAGTGACATTTTTGCAAAGTGTGAAAGTATTTTGAATTTATTTTGTTTAAAAAATAATAACTGTTGGGAAGTATTAACACTTGAATACAAATGTTTTTGTGAATAAAAATATTGATTCGGAGAGGAGGGGGGCCTTGGAGCAAAAAAGGTTGAGAAACACTGGTATAGAGTATATAGAGTCAAAGCCACAAAAAAAAGTTTTTTTCTCAAATAAATGAACATGTTTGTTAAAGTAACAAAGTACAAAGTACAATTCCAAAAGACACCCTTCATGCCACCAGCAGATGCCAATTCTGCAATTTCGTGCTGTGTGTAACCTGAAAAACACACAGTAAATGGAGGCTGTGATTACACCTCCTGCCTGCACCATCTTACAGGCAGAGCTTCAGCACAAAGGACAGAAAAAAGAAATTTAATCCAAAATGAGTAGAAGCCAGAAACTTTCACCTTTCTTCCTTTCATTGATTGAACTTTGTGCTCCAGCAAAAAAAAAAATTCAAGACTTTTCCTGAAGTAATGACGGAGGACAGACACATGGGTCACAACAAAGAGCAGAAAACCTCACCCGTGTCCTTTGAACACCTGATTGCCGTCGCTGTCAGACTGGAAGGTTTTGTCCCGGCTTAAACTCTGCCAAGAAAGAAAGAAAGAGAGAAAAAGAGCAAAGGGGGAAAAAGAAACATTTATGTTCAATGTGGAGAAAACAATCCATATGCTAACATGGGTCGATAATAACGACAGCCTGCTGGCTTGGGGTCAGTCAGTGTTCGAGTTCAGGTCTCGCTTCATCTTAAACTCGTTGATCATGTACATGTTTTTATACCAACTGGGGTAGCTGAAAAGAAAAAAACCTTTTAGTTGAGCACTGGCTAAGAATTTGTTCCACAAGAGTCAATTAGCCTGGTATACACACAATCACGGTCCATCCTGAAGCCTCCATAAGGTTCCAGGGGATTTAGCCCCGACTGTCTCCTAAACGGTCTGATCGATTTACTTAATGGCATTAATTAAGGAAGAGGCTGTAGAAGTATGGTGGCCTGGACTGGACCATTGCTGACTCAAATCATTACATCACCTCTTGAAAGACTGGCAATAAGGAGCATCAATAATACATGACAGGAAGAGTTAAAGCCAGGAGGAGATGTCTGGACTTTCTCGAAGGAAAAGAACGTCTTTCATATTCAGATTTGCACATTAATACAGACAGACGTCGCACTGGTCCGGAAATAAAATCCATGTGATTAGGAGGAGGAAATAGTTTTGAGAGACCTTGTTATAATTCAAATAATAGAGCCGTTCAGTTTGTAGTCCTGAATCCCAGAAGAGAATTGGCAATTTCAAGCCATGAATAGTTTTTATATCAAAGGCTTTAAGTATAGCAGTTTTTGATTTATGATTAAAAGGAGGGCTGTGGTTAAAATGAATAACTTTCACGATGTGTTCAAAGTCAATTAAAAAACATTATACCTTAAACGTTGAACTAAAACATAAGTAAAAAAAAATTGCTACAAGCTACCACAAGGATTTGAGTTCATGTGCTTGAGAACCGATGTTGTCCATATATAGCGACTTACACTACCGTTCAAAAGTTTGGGGTCATTTTTTGTTTTGTTTTAGAAAGACATCTCTTATGCTGACCAAGGCTCCATTGATTTCTTATCAGTCAGTTCGACTGAATGAGCTGTACAATGTCATTCATGTTCTATTTTCAGATGTCAGGAGAATGCAATGCTTGGTATTTTGTTGTGACATGGTACAACAAGAATATCTAAGGCAAGAGTTTTTTTGAGGCACTGCATTCTTTTCCTTTTTTCCCTTTGCATTCTGTTGTAACAGTATTAAAAAAGACAACATATACTGTGCACTTGTGTTCTGCTCTCCTGATTTAATTATGATACATCCCATGAATAATTCACTGGAATGCACGAAGAATCTCTGGGTTTCCTCCCCAAATCCTCACGTCTCTTTCCAGGTTTGTTTTCGAGATGCTTTCAAATGTAATCGTCTCCCCTTCACTTCTAATCCCTATTAGCAGAAATGTTTCTATAGTAAGTAAATACAATATTTATTGGCTGCCTAAATGACGGAAATCAGTTTGAAATATTATCATTCAATGTTCCAGTTAATGAACATCATTGATTAAGGCAACGTATGTTACATAACACAGATATATCTTACTACAGTGATATTTAATACGACCGTAATATTGCTGTGGAAAGAATCAAGCTTTTGGTGTTACTCATGGTTTAGTAATTTTGTTAATGCTTTTGCACTTTTACAGTAAATGTCCTTTAAATGTCTTGGTTGAATAATGTCAGTTTTCGAAAATGCTTATTATTGCGTTCATAAAGCGAATCCTTCACTGACTGTTTACAGTTTAACAGAAGTTATTCCCATAATTCGCACAAAGCATCATGGGACATAGGAAAAAGGTGGATAATTATTATTATAGTAACTACATGTAACATGTAACAACAAAAAGTGTTACCGACACTTATATGTACGGATCCCCGCACACAGAAAATCATGGCCATGAAATAATAAAATGATCCCACGTCTAATTCATGGTCATGTTTTATGAACTAAAATATAATACCCTGTTCCTTTTATACATATGACACGTGGTGTGTTTTTTTTTTTTTCAAGCTTGAAAGATTGGCTATAACTGCAAAGAGCGAATTCCCCCCAAAAATGATTTGGTGTTCCACAGAAGAAATAAAGCCATTTGAGTTTGCAATAACGAGGGTGAGTAAATAATGACAGGATTTTCATGTTGAACTGTTCCTTTAATCTAATCTTGATGGGGAAAATAAACTCTAAAAGCAAGTTAAGCAAGCGTTTGTCTACAGCAGGGATGTTCAGAGCATGAGTTAAAGTTAAACAGATGTCTTTCTGAGGCAGAAAGTCTAGACAGGATTAGATTATAAAAACCTTCAGCAGTAAAACTCTCTCTCTCTCTCTGTATTTTTCTCTTTGTGTCTCTTTATTTTCCCTCTCTGTCTTTTGTCTTCAAGCAGGCAGGGAATTCTAAGCTTTCCTGTCAGAAAGGCTTTTTCTATCAAAATATGACAAATTCAACCCATGTTCATCACTAAAAGACCATCTAAGAAACAAGGGTAAGGAAACTGAGCTGAGGAAGTACTTGTTTAACCTTTGTAGCGGGGTGAAGAGGTCAATGGAACTGCTGGACTGAGAAGAGAAGGTTAACAGAACTGTATAAGGTCACAACTGAATATTAAATAATGTTTTTTTATTTATTTTTTTACATGAAATCTAATACACCATAACACAATAAGACACATCCTCTAGCCCGGACGAGAGGATTTTTTTCCACAAATTTTACTGGCAAGTGATTGTATTTTGTTCAAAGGAAAACGTCTAACCCAATCAGAGAGAGAAGATTGAGACCGTTGTTTTGGAATTAAGTCAGGATCCCAGATTCAAAGACTCCTAAGACTGCTTATTAGGGATATTCATGAGTTTATTGTGAAATGCAGTGAAACTATGGATTTGAAAGTGTGCAGTGATGCCTGGAATCACTTTGATCATGGAAATACAGTTAAGTGCAAGATATGCAGCACCAAACTGCAATATACATTATAATACGAACAGTATTGGGTTACACTTTATTTTAAAGTGCCTTTGTTACACTGTAATTATACATTTAAGTACTGAGCAATATTAAGTAACTATAGGGTTAGGATTAGGGTTTGGTTTAGGGTTAGTTGCATATATTTATGCAAAATGTATAGTTATTATGGTTCAATTCTCACACTTAACTAACTATTAACTACAACTTTTGCCTCAATAAATTCCTAATTACTGCTTATTAATAGTTAGTAAGGTAGATGTTAAATTTAGGTATTGGGTAGGATTAAGGTATGTAGAATATGGTCATGCAGAATAAGGCATTACTATATGCTTTATACGTATTAATAAACAGCCTAGTAATATGCATGCTAATAAGCAATTAGTTCACAGTGAGAATTGGATCCTAAACTGTTAATGTTATTACTATAGTAACTACATGTAACATTATGTAACAATGACACTGTGAAATAAAGTGTTACACAGTATTGTAATAAATGTTGTAAATTCTTTGTGCTTTAGTTGCCCATATTTCAGCTTTGTTGTTATGGGAAATAGCGCATCCACAACAAGAGTTACACATTCAGACAAGAACGGTCAAGTTCACGTCTGCATCCGCATCCTTTTGTGCAGATGTGACTTGTAATATGACTTGAAATAAAAAAAATGACAATAGCAATCCCGACTTATATCCCACCAATAAATCTCACTTTGAAACCAACCTTAAGACAGCAGACAAAATTAAGAGTGCAAAACCCAGCTTTAGAAGTCAAAGATATTCAAGTCTACCAATAAATAGCCTTTGAACATCTTGAAAGGTTTTAGAGACATGAGAAAATAAATAAATCAGGAAACCCTGTAGACTACTAAGGCTGGCTGAGATTCCAGACGCGGGGAAAAAAATGAAAAACCGAGAGGCTGAAAAAGCACGTCATTACCAGCTAATTAATGCCCTGATTAAAATTTAACAATGATGATGAATGTATCAGGACAGATTGGGAATGAATCGCACACAGTTTCACCTCAGTTGATGTTTAGAAATACATGCAGAAATACATGTTTTCTCTCACACATACATTGGCTTAAGATGTATACAGAGCAAAAACACAAACACTTAAAACATAAATACTGCCTCATGAGGAAAATTGTTTATTCATAAAAAAATTCTGCCTCAAGCATCTCCCTGTTAGGCTGTTCAATATGAGCTCAGGGACACTTTATCATACGGCGAGCACTGTAAGATAAATCTTTTTATTAAGTGCTGACTAGGAAAGAATGGGATCATGCTGCCAAGTGTTGGTTCCTCCAAACGTTTCTTTCTTCCATCTTATCATCTAAGGGAGTATTTCAACCAGTTAAAGGTAGGGTAGGTAGGATTTTTCTAAAAAAAAAAACATTCCAAATTTGTTTAAACTGTCTTTATATACCAATACATAATTAAAATATAAGTACTCTGCAAAAGAGAGTATAAAAATCGAGTGTCTGTAGACCTCTCACGACTGTTGTAAACACAGCTAATTATTTCCATTCACTCCACCCCCTCCCTTCTGGGCTCCTTCCAAAGCCACGCCCCCAAAACACATGAACGCGCGACGCCAAATGCTCAGGCTCAGGAAGACGCATTTATTTACCTGAGACGATTGGAGAGGAGCGCAGTGCATGCAGTGACATCATGTCAGAATCACATGTAATAAAATACCTAACTTTATCACTATAAATATAAACAAATAAGATGGCTTTTAGTACTCACTATCAAGCTAGCATATCAATACTGGTAAAGTTTAAAATATATTTTGTTTGATTCGGAAACAAGCTATATTTAGGCTATAGGTAACGAGCTATATTTATAAGGCAAAGCTAAAAACAGGTTGCATTGATACACGTTTTTCCATTACCATCAGTTAAACTGTGATGAAGGTGAATTTCGTGTAAGAGTCATAACATATACGGTGTTTTGCATGTAAGAGTTTACATGATGAAAACATTGTTGACTCTGATGAGGACTAACGTTACACTCCGGTGACAAGTACCGCATCGTCGGTTCAAGGACAGGTCCGGGGTCGAGGGCGAAGCAGAGGAGGTCGTTCAAGAGTGCGGGCAACCAGGGTCCGAGGAAGTAGTTTTTGCCTTGTTTGCCTTCGCTGACTGCATATGCAGGTGCTTTGAATTTTGAATGCTCTTTTTCTTTGCCATAATTTTACTCTTCGTAGGTTCCGCGCCTCTCTTGCACTCCCCTCAAATCAAACGGGTGCGCGCGCATATGGGCAGATCTTGTAGCAACAGTGGTGGTAGCCTTGGTTGCGAGAGTGAGTGACAGTCGCCCAAACCAATCAATTGTTTCGTCCCGGATGGAAATAATGAGCTGTGTTTATTGCAGATTAAAAGGTCTACAGTCACTCGATTTTTAAACTCTCTTTTTCAGAGCACTTACATTTTAATTATGAATTGGTATATAAAGACAGTTTAACCCTCTGGGGACCACAAACGCGCCTGCGCGTTTTGCTCGTTTTTTTTTTTGTTAGCAATGAAAATAAACACTAAATGCTCAGTTAATTTTGATCTTTCATTTTCGTGTAATACATCAATCGATCCTGTTCAGTTTCTATTTTTTTTCTGTATACTCACAATAAAAATAAAGTGTTTTGCTTTTTGACAAATAAAGAAAAATTAACGATGCGATTTCTGCCTTCTCTCTGTCAGTAAACTCCCATTTGAAACGCGTTCGAAAATGATCTATAACTCCACGAAAATTCAGTCAAACAGGCAAACAGACCCACGGGCATAAAGCTTGAGATCGCATCTTTTAAATGAAGTCATTTATATAAAAAACAAATATTATCAGCTTCTGTAATCTGTATAAAAAGAGAGCGACTCCTGTCGAGCTCATGACGACCTAATTCACAGTAATGTGACCACTCCCCGGAGAGCGCGTGCTATTCAAACGCAAATTCTGAGAACTATTTCAGAGCTGTGAAACGCCCACATCAGCTGTAAACAAAGCGTGTCGCGACTCCTCGCGAGTGAGACATTATAGCCTACCTTATGGAGAAAAGATTCCTCAGAACAGTGCTGATGAGGAGCAATATCTCCTGAAATGAGGAGCAGATTCCGCTGAGGAGTGAGGTAGGCTGTTTTCTTTTCTCACGTGTGGAATAACGTTATGGAATAACGTTAGTGTAGGCCTATGTAAACCGCAAAAAGATGAATCGCATTTCTATAATATGACTCGCCTTTCTGTGAGATGAATGAATGAATGTTTAGCCTAAATATGAATCGCGCGTCTGTGTGTGAAGGAATAAACTGCTTTGCTATAGCCTACTGAGATGAGTAAAAATCGACTGGAATATGTTGAAATAAAATGTATTTGTATAAGCAACGTATTAAACTGCAAAAAAAATACTATTTTTGTCAAAAATAAATTCATAGACTAAGATGTTAGATGTTCCAATGTTGGCTATATTCAAACTAATGAATACATATGATAAAATGTAGGCCTATAATCTTTTTTTTTCTTTTTTTTTTACAAAGAAAGAGTACACTTGAAATATTGTTGAAATTGTAATTATTGTTGTAATTGTAACATTTTTAATAAAATAGCAAAACATATTTACAAGAGAGATGTAAGCGAAATCTTAAATGGTCAATATAAGTCTTCTTCTAAATACATCTTTTGTCCTTGCATTGTGGCTCAGTCAGTTTCACACCTGAGTGAATGGCTCATTATGCAGAGTGGGTGGGACACTGTAATCTAAGGTGTAAACTACTCCTCCCCCTCGCATATTGGCTTTCCAAGCAAAACCTGTTTTACACCATTTAAATCAATGTATTTTTTTTTGTGAACGATAAAGCAAGATTATTTTTACATCATTTTGAAGCTAGAACTCAAGTGACAACATCCATTAGTCAAAAGTCTTGTGGACACATATTTAATATGTGTTTTGTGGTCTTAATTCAGCAACTTTCATTTAAATTTTTTCCAATAACCACGCATAAACATTATTCTCTTAAAAATACAAACATCTACATACACGTTGCTCGCATATTATGGTAGCCCTGTTTGTGCTATATAGAGTGAATTTACACCTTTGCCATTGCACAAATGTCAAGGCATGTCAGAACATCTCAAGGACCCCAAAAACAGCTTGGTCCCCAGAGGGTTAAACAAATTTGAAAAAAAGTTTTTTATAAAAATCCTACCTACCCTACCTTTAAGTTCACAAGGCAAAAATCAAAGGATGTACGGTATATTTTATTGGTACCATATTGGTTATCGGCCAATATTAGAGTTTTTTTTTTTTTTTGTCAGTATTGGACAATATGGGATATTTAATATTTAAATGTCATTTAACTAAACATTTAAATGTCATTTACAGAAATTCTAAAATAAACTATTTGTCATACAGTACATTATAATGTGATGCCTTAATTCATCATTTAAAACATTTAAAATTATTTATTAAAAATTTTAAACAAAATAATTTAAATGTCAGTCATTTATCAGTTATCGGCCATAAAGAAAATAGCGGCTTACTGGCATTGGCCAGTACTGGAATTTTAATATCATATTGTAATACATCTCCACAAAAATCACAAACAACTAGGGGTCGACCGATTATCGGCGGGGATATTAAGCATTTTTATGGTTATGGTTATCGGTATCGGCAATTGTCAAAACCGATTTGCAGATAAAATAATTTAATTTTGAAATGCGCTATATTTGGCTCTGACGCAGCCACCTCTGTTGAACTCACCACTCTGTAGGCTAGACCAGTGTCCCCACCCATCTGATTTGTTGGGAGTCACGAGTCCGGTCGATCAACACGGAAAGCTGAAGGCACTGAAAGCTTTGCACTCTCACACCGAAAGCACTTGCTGACTGGAGCTGCTTCACTGATCACGCATCAGTTGTCTCTCAAAGTTAAGGCAGCAGTAGACTTTGCTGAAGTTGCAATAAATCACTACACTGAAGTTGCAAAACACCTCAATATAATAGGGCCCTGTGATTTCCAGTCATAAAAACGGAATCCAGTCATGAAAACGGAATTTACTGTATAAAGCGGAATATCACAGAATTTGTCAACTTTTAGATGAATTAATAAAAAGCAGGTCAGTACAAATCAAATCGAATTTCAAACCGCAAAAAGACTATTTAAATATGAATCCTGCATCTCTAAATGAATGGTGCAGACGCTTGATTTCATTTACCACACACAGAAGCACGTGTGACGCTTGTGCTGTCTTCAGCCTCAGCCGCATCATTATATGAGGACATGATTGCATAAACATCATCTCCAGAGCCGCTTTGAGTCACTTCATGAGCTTTTAAATGCTTCAACTGAGAAAAGCTATCATCATATCATAAACACTCAGAAACAAAAAATCTCCACGGCAACCCGTCAAAATAAAAGTTTGGTTTTTCATTTGTTAAACTGTAAATAAATTGAATAACTTTGATTTCAATTAATTAGAAATGCTTTTTGATTACTAAAATTTAATTTAGAGTCTTTAAGTTATACAAAATGTTTACAGAATGCTGCTGCGTGCTCCCTGCACTTTAAGTTATTATTATTAATAATAATATTATTAACAGTTCTCAGATTTAAAGATATGTTTAAAAGCATTTAAAGAAAGTATTTGTCAAAACCCTTTGTTATTCTTAATTTTGACATTCATTTACATTTTTAAATTAGACATAGGCTAGATATCGGTTCAAAATATCGGTTATCGGTCTACTTGATCTGTAATAATCGGTATCGGCATCGGCCCTGAAAATCACATATCGGTCGACCCCTACAAACAACTCATGAAAAGCCATAGTGTATATATGCAAATATGAATGGAATTCGGAAGCTGCACCAAAGGAGTCTTTATTAGTAAATAAAGACATACATTTCTGTATGTTTCTTCAGGCAAAACTGTCGTATGACTTTTATGATGTCTATTGTCACTTTTGAAGCTTGACAGCCACTGGTCACTTACATTACAAAGAAAAACAGCAGCATGAACATTCCGCTAAACTCTATTTATTTTCCACAGAAGAAAGTCATACAGGTTTAGAACAACATGAGGGTTGTAATAATTTCCAAAAAACACTAAATTCCCAATACCAATGTTCTCCATAAGCAGATGTTTCTGCAGGTTGAGCTCATACAGGTCCTCATACCTTCTCAAAGCACAAAGCACCTGCTGGGGAATAACCTACTCCCAATGATCCAACAATGGGCTTTAAGTGAAACTGACAATGGCCATGACACCTGCATACGTTTCATCTTAAATTCCTTTAGAGAAGAGTCCTCTGGTGTAAAGGTGAAGTGAGGTGAGAATGTGGAAAACATATTCGTTTCACATCCATTTTTGCCTTCCAGCACAGAGCGCTTTCTCTAAGATGCCCTGACCTGGACTGAAATGGACAGCTCAACAAAAAAAACACTTAAAATCACTCACTTTAGCTCTCAGCAGTGCTGAGGAGACATTTGAAGGATCAGAACAGAGGATCGCAAATCTCAGCATATAAATGTTTAACACCAGAAATTGAAATTGACTAAGTTTACTCTGAGGACTATGTGAAATAAAAGAAATGAAGATTTGACGGAAAATTATTTGACGCTATTTATATCTAATCGCTGCCAAGCAGGAGTCCAGTAAAAATAACTAATCTTCTCCATCTAATGCAGTGAAGATAAGACAGGGTGCATTATTGCTTATGAAATCCCAACAGGCTGTTCGTCAATGTGCTATGGGCCAATTAAATGTCTCATAAACAACTTCACAACGGTGTCAAAAACTCTATTACAAAGGTCTCATTGGATATGCTTTCAGAATTTAAAAGTGCTTACCGTGCTGCATAGAGACACCTGAAAAATATTGCCGTCACTGCCTCCACAGAATAGGAAATACTCGCAGGGGTCAAAGGTCACTGACATGATGCCAACGTCGAAGAGGACGGACAGGAGCATCTCCCCAGAGGAAATTTCCCAAACCTATGACATGAGGAGAGAGAAAGACATCGGGTCAATAAAAATAAGGTTGTCAAAGATCATGAAAACAACCATCTTTTTTGAAACGTGCCAAGTTCTAAGAATTGTTTTATGTTCCTATTATGTTTCTTAAAATGTCAAGCATATACATACATACTTTTTTTTTTTTTTTTTTTTACAAGTAAAATTATTTTAATCCAAAATATTGCTTTTTATATTAAGTTTACTATAAAAATGCCACATTTTCTAATATGATACTGGTCACTCCAGTAACTGGGCACAAAAGAACCATAAAAGTATCATATGAAAAGTGGACTTTATTCAATTCTGTCGAGTCACAATCACACAACATGAGGTAAGGGATATAGACTAGACGGATTTCAGAAAAATGGCCTTCTATAAGAAGTGAGGAGCATTTATGGGTACAAGTCGGGAACCGGCCTACCTTATGTCAAGGGTGCTGAGTCCAAAAAAAATGGTACCCAAGCAAAATTTTGAGTTTTTTACCTTCTAATTTGCATATCAAAATAAAATCTTGCTCAGTCGTTGGACCATTTTCCCCTAGTTTTTTTGTAAGTAGGCAATCAAGATGAGGAAATTAAGTTTCTAGATCAATAGTCAAGGGTCAGAGCAAACATATAATAACACTGCCTTTTTTATGTATATATATATATATATGCAAAATACCAACTTTTAAGGTGAAATTAAGCATTATTTGTGTCATTTTTTTAAGGCCGACATACATATTCAATCAATATCACTCTTAAATGTTCCCAGTGTATATATGATATGTGATTTGTTCTCTAAAATACCACCATGAAACTTCCCAAGTTGAATATTTAGATCAGGACATAGCATGGTCAGTCCCATCTCTGAGGACCCTTTGCCTGAGGTGAATGTAACAGCAAAGAGGATCATAACAGTTTCACAAGCTTTGGTAAATTTCCTGTTTTTTTTATTTTTTTAGACAAACAATGTAAATATTCCTTAGTTATTGATTGAACTTGTTACCCTATTTATCCAAAATTATACTTTTTCAACCATAGTGGGTCAAAATTTAGGGCCATATGATTTCCGCGATCACGGAATCGCGGACGGAATTGCAGACGCGGAATCTAGTTTTAATGCGGAATTTCGCAGAATTGTACATATTTGGAATGGAGTACCGGTACTCACTAACGTTTATAGGCTTGGCTGCTTTCTGACGCTTCCGTGTCTCTGAATGGCGCATATGCGCAGCATTCAGTGAGAAAAATTATCCTTCATTTTTCAGCCAAAAAATTATCCTTAATTTTGTATTTATTGTCAACGCAGTGCGGCAGCCAGCAGACCATAGCAGGCTGTATAAGCGTGCTCATTGGCTGCCCTGCGGCAACTGCAGCAGCCTACCAGTGAGCCCTGCGTGACGTCGCGCCCTCCACGTGCCTCAGCCCGCCAGAATGGGTGTGGCTAGCGTGTATAAAAGAGGGGCTCACAGGCTGAAATTCTGGTTTTCATAGACTGAAGCGAATAAGCTCGTGGCGCGACACGGCAGGTTACACAATACTCGTTCCCTCTTCTAGAGAGAACCGAGGCCACGTTAGGTAACCGAGTACGTTCTCTTACGAGAGGTTCTCTCGTATTGCGCAAGTTGCTTACGCTACGGGAAACTCTTGTCAACGCCGTGCGCGCCGAGCATCCACTGCACGAGTCCCAGGGGAGCCCGGGGAACACAACATGCGGGAACAGGCGGCCAGCAACGCGGGCCAGCACATGTCATAAGCACTTCATAGGAATACAGAGCGGCTCTGCCGGTCTATGTATAAGAATGGAGAATGCGGCCAGCAGCGCGGGCCAGCACAGTACATAAGCACATCATAGGGAGAATGAGCGGCTTCGCCGGTCTTTGTATAGAGAGTATAACCCCTAGCGCAGCTGAGTGGAGAATAGGCGGCCAGCAACGCGGGCCAGCACCAGTGCACAAGCGCGTGATGGGGAAAATACAGAGCAGCTCCGCCGGCCTGTATATAGAGAATCTCATCCCTTACTGCAGCTCACCAGAAAAGCTGGTAGTACACGAAAGTAGTCTGCACATGAACGACTGGGCAGAACATACATATCACTTAAACTGATAACAGTTTAGCCTGCAAGGCGGGAACTTCCAGGTTATAAAATCTCACGAATGTAGAGGGGGAGGCCCAGCCTGCCGCCATACAAATGTCGTGAATAGAAATCCCGTTGGACCAAGCCCACGATGAGGCCATGCCTCTAGTGGAAGGGGCTCTGATGCCCAAAGGGCACTGCAGGTGTTTGGACGCATAAGCTGCTGCAATAGCGTCCACTATCCATCTGGACAGGCTCTGTTTCGAGGCGGCGAGACCCCTGGTGCGCCCACCAAACGAAACAAAGAGCTGCTCAGAATGCCTAAAGGCGGCAGAGCGTGTGATGTAAACTCTCAGCACCCTGACGGGGCATAAGAGGTTATCACTGTCCTCACTATCGGATGCTGGCAGAGCCGACAGGGAGATGATCTGCGCCCTAAAGGGAGTGCCAATCGCTTTGGGGACGTACCCGTGTCTCGGTTTGAGGATGACTTTGGAGTCATTTGGTCCGAACTCGAGACGTGCGGGGCTAACAGACAGTGCATGTAGATCCCCCACGCGTTTTACTGACGACAGACCTGTCAGAAAACGGTTTTGAGCGAAAGGTATTTCAGATCCACAGATTCTAGCGGTTCAAAGGGAAACATTTTCAGGGCCTCTAGGACCAGAGAAAGATCCCAAATAGGAACCGAGGGGGGCCGCAGGGGGTTCATCCTCCTGGCTCCTCTAAGGAAGCGGATGATAAGCTCGCTCCTTCCTATTGCACGGCTGCCGCTCTGAGGCTCTGCCATCTCAGCGCATCTCCGCGAACGCTGCAATAGCTGCAACGTACACTTTGAGCGTGGAAGGGGACCCGCCCTTGTCCAACAGCTCTTGTAGGAAGGAGAGCACCCGTGAAACCCCACATGTGTGTGGATCCAGACTCTTAGTAGCGCACCATTTAGAGAACACTGACCATTTAGACACCTAGAGCCTTCTCGTGGAAGGAGCTCTAGACTGCGTGATCGTGTTTACGACCCCTTCCGGCAAATCAACCGGTATCCATTGATTATCCACGCATGCAGAGACAGCGCTCTGGATGGGGATGCCAGATTGATCCACCGGCTTGAGAGAGAAGATCTTTCCTCACCGGGATCGGCCATGGGGCTGAGTGCGACAGCCTAACTAGCTCTGGGTACCAGATTTGGTTCTCCCATCGCGGGGCTATGAGGAGCACTGAGTGGCACGTTTCCCTGATCCTCTTGATTACCTGTGGTAACAGCGAGATCGGAGGGAAAGCATACAGCGGGCGGCTGGGCCAGGTTTGGGCCAGCGCGTCCTCGCTCTTTGAGAAAAACGTTGGGCAGTGAGCGTTGTCTTTTGACGCAAAAAGGTCGACTTCTGCCCTGCCGAACAGGCGCCACAGTAGCTGGACTGTCTGGGGGTGCAGGGACCATTCTCCCAGGGGAATGTTGTCTCTGGACAGTGTGTCTGGGCCGACATTCAGGTGGCCCTGCACGTGCGCGGCTCCCAGCGAGCGCAACGAGCGATGAGCCCACACGAGAAGGCGTTCTGTCAGTTTGCAGAGATTCCTGGATCTGACACCGCCCTGTCGGTTCACGTAGGACACCACGGACATGTTGTCCAAGCGGACTAGCACATGGTGGTCCCGTATATGTGGGAGGAAGCGATTGAGCGCGTTCTTGACCGCTATCATCTCCAAACAGTTTATGTGGAGGCATTTCTCCTGGTCTGACCACAGGCCAAAGACCGGTTTGCCCTCGAAAAGAGCGCCCCAACCTAAGTTGGATGCGTCTGTCGAGATAACTTTTCGGTGCGAGACGGCTCCCATTGTCACTACCCGCTGGTACCAGTCGGCCGCTAACCAGGGTCTCAGTGCTGAAACGCAGCTCTGAGTCACTCTGATTCGTATGCCGCCGGACGCCCAGGCTCGGTGAGGCACTCGAGCGTTCAACCAGCGTTGTAGCGGGCGCATACGCAGTAGACCCAGCTGAAGCACTGCTGCAGCTGATGCCATACAACCCAGCATCCTCTGAAATGTTTTTAGAGGTGCAGCGCTGCCCAACTGGAAAGACGCGGCCAGGCGTCGGATACGGCGCGCGCGCTGTGTCGACAGCTGGACCGTCATTGCCACAGAGTCCAGTTCCAAACCCAGAAAAGAGGTTGACTGACTGGGCAGTAATGAGCTCTTGGTCCAGTTGACCGTGAGACCCAGGCTTCCCAGGTGGCTGAGAAGCACTGTTCTGTGAGAGATAAGTTCTTCCTCTGACTGTGCTAGAATCAGCCAATCGTCCAAATAGTTCAAAATCCGCATGCCCTGACCTCTCAGGGGAGCGAGAGCCGTGTCCATGCACTTCGTAAATGTACGGGGTGCTAAAGACAGGCGAACGGCAGGACGGTGTACTGATATACTTGACCGTCGAAGGCGAATCTCAAGAATGGCCTGTGACGGGGTATTATCTGGATCTGAAAGTAAGCGTCTTTCAGATCGAGGGGAAATAAACCAGTCCCTCGGGCGAATCTGAGCGAGGATCTGTCTGGTTGTGAGCATTTTGAACGGTCTTTTCATAAGAGCTTTGTTCAAATATCTCAGATCTAAAATCGGTCTGAGAGCTCCGTCCTTCTTGGGCACGAGGAAGTAACGGCTGTAAAAGCCTGACTCGCTCAGAGAAGGGGGTACCGGTTCTATGGCCCCTTTGCACAGAAGTTTCGCTATTCCTGCACAAAGTAGGTGTGCTACTTACCCATTCACTCTCGCCTCGGTTCGCGCTCGAAAGCGCGGGGGGGGCGGCGAGCGAACTGCAATGAATAGCCCTCTCTTACTGTGCTCAGCACCCATTCTGACGCACCTGGAATAGCTTCCCACACTTTCGCATGTACGGCTAGGGGCAGAATGGCCTCCGGGCTCCGAATGCCGCATTCCGCGGGCTCGAGAACCTGATTCGGAGGCGCAGGCGCAGTGCGCGCGCTCTCGGCGCTTGAATACGGCTGCTCGCAGACAGCGATGGCTGGCCGTTTTACGCACGATGTCCCGGAGGAAGTTTCATGGTGTTTTTTTCCCTATTCACCTGGGTTTTTCCTGTCTTAGAATTTAGAGAACAAATGCTTAATTTGCATAAAAAAATGAAATCTCAGACAACTTGCAATGGTGTTTTTCATTTAAGAGTGATATTGATTGAATATGTACGTCGGCCTTAAAAAATGACACAAATAATGCTTAATTTCACCTTAAAAGTTGGTATTTTGCATATACATAAATACATAAAAAAGGCAGTGAGCCTCCATTATATCTTTGCTCTGACCCTTGACTATCGATTTAGAAACTTAATTTCCTTCATCTTGATTGCCTACTTACAAAAAAACTAGGGGAAAATGGTCCAACGACTGAGTAAGATAGGCAATTTGGCGGCCATTTTGATATGCAAATTAGAAGGTCAAAAACTCACAATTTCGCTTGGGTACCAGTTTTTTTGGATTCAGCACCCTTTAAATATGTAAAGTAGGCCGGTTCCCGACATGTACCCATAAATGCTCCTCACTTTCACTTTTTGGGTACATCCCATCTAGACTAATATTCCCCCAAGTGTCAATTCTAGGGACACTCTCTATTACTGAACAGGTCAGCTCTATCACCAACATGTTAACTTTGAAACAAGGTACCTGGTTTACATTAGACCTGGTTTACACAGCTGGGAAGAATGCATACAGGACTGTCGCCCCCACCTTGAGTACTCAAATCACATCTATGTTATGCTAATTCCAGCATGCAGACCACTTCTGAACATGCCAAACCCCTTTAAAAAAAAAAAAAAAAATATAGCTGCGAGCAGCGATTACGGGCCCAAGCCGGTGGCACCGCAACCCTAAAGTTTAGTTACCTAAAGGCACCGGGGTGGCGGTGCCCCCGGCTTTGGCCCTTCATCGCTGCTCGCAGCTATATTTATATATATATATATATATATATATATATATATATATATATATATATATATCTTTAATGTATTTTTATCATGTTGAAAAAGTTTGGTGTGAATAAAATAAACCACTTAGGAGGAGTAGCTAAAGTCTGACATATCCAAAAAATCCACATTCAAACCAAAATATCTGACTTCCTGTTGCTCGGAGCTAATGACTGTAAATTAGAAAGTTGTCCGGCTTGATGAGAACAATATAGGTACTGATTTTTGTAACTGTGGGTAAAAGTAACCCCCCCACTTTTGTCAAAAACATTTTTAAAGTGACACACTTCCTGCTGCCAGTTGGTGGCGCTATAACTTTGACTCACAATAGTTACATCCATCTGATCAGCCTCTTACCACGAACACACTGCTGAAGTTTCATCAAGATCAGTTAATGTGTGCAGAAGTTATACCACTTCGTGTTTCTCTTTTCTCGCCATAAATTCGTGTCCTCGCCACGGCCAAACCGTTCGAGATATCAAAAATCCGTCCGCAATTTAGCATCCTCAATGTCTTGACTTCATGCTGACCGAGTTTGGAGGTGATTGGATGAATTCTCTAGGAGGAGTACATCAAATTCCACAGCATGCGTTTTTCAAACAACCCATAATAGCCGACTTCCTGTTGGGCTGGCATAAAACTTAGAGTGCGGAAGTTGTTCGGCCTGATGAGATCTATATGTGTACCGAGTTTCATATTAATTCATGCAAGCGTGTTTGAAATATGGACCAAGTTTTCGGACCCCGTTCAAGGGGGCGCTGTCGAGCCCCCCTGCCACGCCCAGGTACCAGCTTCAGTCCGGCCCTGATGGCCGCAGGTTCTGACCTGTGTGAAAAGTTTCAAGAGTTTTTGAGCACGTTAAGGGCCCCAAAAGCCCCTGAAACCTTGAAAAACAAAGATTAAATGGAATAGACAAATCCCCCCCACCCCCTCCACACACACACACACACACACAGAGAGAGAGAGAAAATTCTCCAGAAAATCCACATTCAAACCAAAATATCTGACTTCCTGTTGGTCTGAGCTAATGACAATAAATTAGAAAGTTGTCCGGCCTGATGAGAACAATATACGTACCAAGTTTTGCGATTCTAGGAAAAACTAAGCCCCCATTTTTGGCTAAAGGTGGCGCTACTGAGCCATTCCACCACGCCCATTTCTGAAACTTTGCACATGTCTACTGGATAATAAATGTGATGTGTCTGTCGAGTTTCATGCAATTTCAAGTATGTTAAGAGTCTCAAAAGCTTAAAAAAAGAATATTAAAGTTTGAAGCATTGCCACGGCAACAGTATCTAAGATATCAATAATCCTTTCACAGGTCTACATCTGCCGTGTGTCTACATTATACACATAAAGTTTGAAGCAAATCGGGTAAAAATAAGAGAGTGATTTCAAAGCATTTTGAAAGTGACAAACTTCCTGCTGCCAGTTGGTGGCGCTATAACTTTGACTCACAATAGTCACATCCATGTGATCGGCCTCTTACAACGAACACACTGCTGAAGTTTCATCAAGATCAGTTAATGTATGCAGAAGTTATAACACACTTCCTGTTTCCATTATTCGCCATAAATTCGTTTCCTCGCCACGGCCAAACCGTTCGAGATATCAAAAATCCGTTCGCAATTTAGCATCCTCAATGTCTTGACTTCATGCTGACCGAGTTTGGAGGCGAATGGATGAATTTCCTAGAAGGAGTACATCAAAATCCACAGCATGCGTTTCCAAACAACCCATAATAGCCGACTTCCTGTTGGGCTGGCGTAAAAAGTAAAAGTACGAAAGTTGTTCCGCCCGATGAGATCTATATGTGTACTGAGTTTCATATTATTACATGCAAGCGTGTCTGATTCATGGACCAAGTTTTCGGACTTCGTTCAAGGGGGCGCTGTTGAGCCCCCCTGCCACGCCCGGGTACCAGCTTCAGCCCGGCCCTGATGGCCGCGGGTTCTGACCCGTGTGCAAAGTTTCAAGAGTTTTCGAGCATGTTAAGGGCCCCAAAAGTGCCCGAAAGGTTGACAAAAAAATAATAATAATAAATAATCCTACCGAAAACAATAGGGCCTTCGCCCTTTCAGGGCTTGGGCCCTAATAAATAATCCTACCGAAAACAATAGGGCCTTCGCCCTTTCAGGGCTTGGGCCCTAATAATAAGTAGGGGATCACTAAATCGAGAGAATTATTCTGATTTTATTGTACACTCAAAATATTCCACAACAAATCCTTTAAATGTAATGATATTCAGAACGGAACAAGAATGAAAAAAAAAAAAAAAAAAAAAAAACTATAAACAAAGCCAAAACGAAAAAAAAAAAAAAAAAAAAAAAAAAAATTTCAAGCAATCCATGGCATGATTTATTTATTTTTTGGACTAAAACATTCTGGCTTTTTTTAAACTCAAACATAATTCTTAAATTGAATAATAATAATAATAATAATAATAATAATAATAATAATAATAAAATGGGTTTAGTTCTGATATTTGTATAATTTTATATAGAAATAAATGGTGTATAATTACATTTTTATAAGATATAAAGCTTTTAGTGTTTCCTTTTTTGACATTACTTTAATCCCTCACTATAGCAAAACCGTTTGAGATTTTATTTGTTATATTTTATTAAGGCTATACTGAACAGGCTGCGATGTGTGTGTGTGTGTGTGTGTGTGTGTGTGTGTGTGTGTGTGTGTGTGTGAGTGGCGTGGGCGCGATGGAACAGTGGACACATAAAAACAAACGTCATTATACAGGACGACATTCAAACTGCAAAGTGTTAACTTATATTTGTGTACAGTCACAATAAAACACAACATTGTGCTTTTGTAAAATAATTTCAAGCAATCCACCCCCCGAAAGGCGCTAATTTTAAAATTAAACTAAAATGCTCATGGCTGCACGGGCATTCATAATGGTGCGCATCCACGTCGAGGAACGAGCAGAACAGAGTGAACGTTTTTCAGTTAATTCCTAGTTCCATAGGAATTCATTTGAAACGCCCGCTCAATCACTATCAATGTCAGTGCGGACAAACATATTTTACTTTCGTTTTTAAGTTGGCGATTCAAAAGCCCCCAGCGGTGTCACACGTCGATTAACCGGTGGTAAAATATTCTCACTGTCACATACCTAGTATATTTTTATGTAGATACAATAGGCCTACCTGATTTTGAACACAAGAGGGCAGTATAGCCCTATGTATGACTTGACTTTTATGGGACTAAATAGTACAATTACTATTTTTAAACTTATAAATAATTATTAAATTGAAAAAAAAAAAGAATAAAATGGGTTTGGTTGTGATATTTGAATACTTTTATATAGAAATAAATGGTGTATAATTAAATTTTTAGAAGATGAGGCTTTTAGTGTTTAATTTTTGTACATTACTTTAGTCCCTCACTATAGCAAAACGGTTTGAGATGTTTAATATCCGTTCACAATTTAGCATCTTTAATGTATTTTCATCATTTTTTAAAAAGTTTGGTGTGAATAAAATAAGCCAGTTTGGAAGAGTAGCTAAAAACTCAGAGTCTGAAATATCCCAAAAAAATCCACATTCAAACCAAAAAATCTGACTTCATGATGGTCAGAGCTAATGACTTTAAATTAGAAAGTTGTCCGGGTCGATGAGATCAATATATGAACTGAGTTTTTTTACTGTAGTTAAAACTAACCCCCCCACTTTTGTCAAAAGCATGTTGAAAGTGACACACTTCCTGCTGACAGTTGGTGGCGCTATAAACTCTGACTCACAATAGTTACATCCATCTGATCGGCCTCTTACCACGAACACACTGCTGAAGTTTCATCAAGATCAGTTAATGTATGCAGAAGTTATTCCACTTCGTATTTCTCTTTTCTCGCCATAAATTCGATTCCTCGCCACGGCCAAACCGTTCGAGATAACAAAAATCCGTCCGCAATTTAGCATCCTCAAAGTCTTGACTACATGTACACCGAGTCTGGAGGGGACACGGTGAATTGTCTAGGAGGAGTATTTCACATTCCACAGCAAGCGTTTTCCAAACAACCCATAATAGCCGACTTCCTGTTGGGCTGGCGTAAAACTTGACCAGCGGAAAGTTGTTCGGCCCGATGAGATCTATATGTGTACCGAGTTTCAAATTAATTCATGCAAGCGTGTTTGATATATGGACCAAGTTTTAGAACCCCGTTCAAGGGGGCGCTGTTGAGCCCCCCAGCCACGCCCGGGTACCAGCTTCTGCCCATCCCTGATGGCAGGGGGTTCTGACTTGTGTGCAAAGTTTCAAGAGTTTTTGAGCACGTTAAGGACCCCAAAAGCCCCTGAAACCTTGATTAACAATATAAAAGCAATAGTCAAATCCCCCCCCTCCCCTCACACACACAGAGACACAGAGAGAGGGAGAGAAAATTCTTCAGAAAATCCACATTCAAACCAAAATATCTCTCTTCCTGTTGGTCGGAGATAGTTAATGTCAATTAGAAAGTTGTCCGTCTTGATGAGAACAATACACATACCAAGTTTTGTTGCTGTTGATAAAACTAACCCCCCCACTTATGACTAAAGGTGGCGCTACTGAGCCCCTCACCACGCCCGTTTCTGAAACTTTGCACATGTCTACGGGCTAATAAATGTGATGTGTCTGTCGAGTTTCATCCAATTTCAAGTATGTTAAGAGTCTCAAAAGCATCAAAAAAGAATATTAAAGTTTGAAGCATTGCCATGGCAACAGTATTAAAGATATCAAAAATCCTTTCACAGGTCTACATCTGCCGTGTGTTTACATTATACACATAAAGTTTGAAGCAAATCGGGTAAAAATAAGAGCGTGATTTCAAAGCATTTTGAAAGGGACACACTTCCTGCTGCCAGGTGGTGGCGCTATAACTTTGACTCACAATAGTCACATCCATGTGATCGGCCTCTTACAACGAACACACTGCTGAAGTTTCATCAAGATCAGTTAATGTATGCAGAAGTTATAACACACTTCCTGTTTCCATTATTCGCCATAAATTCATTTCCTCGCCATGGCCAAACCGTTCGAGATATCAAAAATCCGTCCGCAATTTAGCATCCTCAATGTCTTGACTTCATGCTGACCGAGTTTGGAGGAGATTGGATGAATTCTCTAGGAGGAGTACATCAAATTCCACAGCATGCGTTTCCAAACAACCCATAATAGCCGACTTCCTGTTGGGCTGGACTAAAACTTAGAGCACGAAAGTTGTTCGGCCCGATGAGATCTATATGTGTACCGAGTTTCATATTATTACATGCAAGTGTGTTTGATTTATGGACAAGTGTTCGGATCCAGTTCCAGGGGGCGCTGTCGAGCCCCCCTGCCACGCCCGGGTACCAGCTTCAGCCCAGCCCTGATGGCCGCGGGTTCTGACCTGTGTGCAAAGTTTCAAGAGTTTTCGAGCACGTTAAGGGCCCCAAAAGTGCCCGAGAAGTAGAAAAAAAATAATAATAATAAAAATAATCCTAACGAAAACAATAGGGCCTTCGCCCTTTCAGGGCTTGGGCCCTAAAAAACCTTCACTGTATGGACAGAGGATGCTACCACAATGTTCCAGCACTTCTTTCAGGACACAGACTGGAACGTTCAAAGAGGCAGCCACAAACAACAATCACATACAGTAAACCTGCAAAAATACACTAAAACAGTCACTGCCTACATTAAGAAGTGCACTGATAATGTGAAAACCAAAACCATCACCACACGTGCCAACCAGAAGCCATGGCTTACAGCAGAGGTCCGTGGACTACTGAAAACCTGAGATGTTGCATTCAAATCAGGAGATAAAGCAGTCCAGTGTTTACGCTACATTCATTCTACCGTGGTGGTCCGCCACACCAAAAATCATCCGCCACGGCTGCAGCTTCTCAGTGAGGGGCTGTTTACACCTGGCCGCTTCATGCGTTTTCTCAGATCAGATAGCTATCTGATTTATCAAAACGATTCCATTTACACCTGGTCACATAAATGTGTTTTTGAAAAACGGATATAAATCCGATCTTCAATTCCCACGTTATATGCAGATTTAATGGAGTGCACGTCACCGAAAGCAACAGATAAGAGCTGCATTTTATTGATAATCAGATAAAATTTCAAATTCAAAGACCGCAATAAGAGAGAGCGCCAACAGCCCTGGTAAGATCATTTCGTTTCTTTACTTTTAATGATTATGATTGTGTGTTAAGCGTCTGCGACTTACTTTCACTTTGATTTGCGTAGTTTGCACGTTGGCTTGATGAATAGGTGCTCAGCTGCTCATCTGCGAAGCATGTTGCAGCAGCGTCATCATATCTGACTATAACATGACATATAGCCTATCACACGCTCTCACACGTTTATTTTTTAGCATTTTTGAGATAAGTAAAATTTACATATGTGGTTTCAACAACCAGATGCATTTACACTTGTCCAGTTTCGTCTGGAATGCGGCCCAGACCTCCCCCTGAAGTGGTTTGAGCGATCGGATTCAGATCCGTCTCGAATGCGTTTCGGAGGGCATTTACACCTGGTCTTTTCATGATCGGATAGCTATCCGATCATAGAAAACGCATGAAGTGGCCAGGTGTAAACAGCCCCTGAGGTTCGATATTGTGCATACTATTATGTTATTGTTAAGCCCCACTAAAGGCATAAAAAAACATTGTAAAGCACCATAAAGTTTTCGTGCACAATATTCCAAGACTTGGATAATGCATAACGTGAGGTAAAAATTAATATTTAAGTCGTTAAGTTAAAGTTAATGGAAACTCATCTCTCCTAACAGCACGTCACGTTCGGTTACGACAGTAACATGATGACACTCTCTCCAAGATCATTGTTCCCATTATTATACTTTATTTTTAGATAGGTCTATGGTTTGCATAAAATTACTTTATCTTGCTGGAGTTTATTGCGCTTTCTAAATCATATTCCTTTCTCCTGGGCGTCTGTTAGATTACAGCACTGGAGTAGAGAGCACTATGAATTGTTCTTCATGCGCACTGTAACTGAAATTTAAAACTGTTAAAAGTACACTAAGCATCAAATATCTCTTCGCTTTGTACTTTGAACTTTTCAATGCGAAGCGCTGCACGCTGTGACTTCACGTTGCTTCAAGTGCATCATTCTGCGCACGGGATGTGCATAATCGCTTTGCTGCTCTAAATTGGAGCCTTTCATATTATAATACTGTTAGGGGTTAACAGTTTAGGACCCATGGACCAGATGTTTGAAAGAAGGCTAAAAAATGTAAGAAAAGTTTTACTGAAGATAGTTCGCAGTTTAATCAGCAGAAGTCAGCTTCAAGACTCACACAGGAGTTCGTAGGCCGCCCCGCTTACAGTTACAAAGATCACAGCAGTTATACCATTTCCAAAGTCTAAACTACGTCATTGCTTACAGGTTGAATGATTCTCATTGGCTAAGAAATAGATAAACATAGTAATTTTCCACACATATACAGATAGGCTGAAGCATATCTCCATAGATTATGCGGCTGACACCCGGACCCTGAAGTCAGGCACGTCGTGACCTTCCAGGTCGCAGATTTGGGTTGCTGGGTGCCAGCATGTCTCGAACAACAACTCAGTCAATCTCCAACAATGCCAGTGGTTCCTTAACCTGTAACCAAGAAGACTAACACACACACCGACACACAGCTTTTCCAAGGTTAGATTTGGCCAGGCTCTAACTATAAACAGGAGAGTCCTCCCAAAACATCAAGATAATGCGTTCTTTCTCAAGGAGAGCTACACTTTAGTCTAAATAAGGCTTTAACAAAGAAATGGTCCCTTAAACTATTGGCTTCAATGACCCCTATGTGTTTTAACATGTTGAAGGCCTTTCTCAAACACAAAACAAGTCCCCATTTTCATTTCTTGAAGCCGGGCTAAATGAGCAAGCACTGTTACTGCATTCAGATATCAAATACTGACATTAAAGAATACATGAAAATTTCAGTAACCACACTAGGGTTGGGCGATATGCTCCATTTTCATATCGTCCTATCGTCAGCCTGTGAGATCGGCGATACACGATATTATCGTGAGGGGGCGGGGCTTACTTATTAGATTATTAACTTGCTTATTCACTCATCAATTTGCTTGTTTTATTACTTCGTTTTAAATGAGAATCTTTTTCTATTTTGCTAGCAAAGGTGGAGTGTTTATTAATAGGCTAAATCAGGTTATTTCCTGGTATAGTGAGGTAAAAAAAGATCCTAATCATTCTTGTATCTGACTCGGAGTATTTCAACATGTCAGCGGGAAATTTACGGACACACATTATCCTCTCATGCCGTTACAGATCCAGCATCTTGACTGTACTTCTGCACGAGATGTGAACACGTTTTAATTTCTTGGGTCAAGAAAGAGTCGGAGTCTGCGATATGTCCTCCTACCAGTGCTCTCTCTGTCTGGATGCACTTCAAATATGCGCACCGCACTTCAATAACGCAGGTTAATGTGTTTTAAATACCGGGAGAAATCAGAGGCAAAAATCTAAAAGTCGATCGGTTATACGCCTACTTAAACTTATGACTTGACTCTGATAAAGGAAAACGGGTTAATGCGTTTACATGACCACATGCATTGTCAGTTTATTCAGCATAATCGAGTTAATAACGTGCATGTAAACGCGATCATTCCCTGAAAACGAAATCAGAAACGGACTGAGCTTTCGCTGCATTAACGGCGCGTTCTCTCAGAGTCGACGGTGGATATAACGGTAGGCTACAGCATCTTAATTTACTGGCTTAATATTTCTCTTGTGGACTTACATTATTGACAGTGAAAAAATTTGAAGAATATTTCTTGTTAAACAAGTTTGAAGTTGCTTGTGATTTTCACAGATGGCAGAGTTTCACAGATGCTTCGTGAACTAAAGACTTTTATTAGGCCTAGGCGGCCTATATCATTTTATTTATATTATTATTATAATTAATATTTTGTAATTGTATTGTTTTTAGTGTTATTAGTGTCATTAAATATTTTGTTAAAAATACTGACGAACAACGATGCCGCGTCTTCATCTTGGATCTGTATAAGAATGATGCGTCTGTTAAAACAAGCACTCTTGACAATTTGTGAATGGATCACCTTGCAATGAAATTTCGTTGTGGGATGTAGTTTTTTTTTTTTTGTCTGTTTTAAAAACATTTTCTTTGAGGAGTCCTCACACGCGCCTGATGTCGCAAGTGTGGTTATGTGGTGATGTCGTTATGAATTTAGGCAAGGCAAATATAATTGTAGTTCCTAATTAATTTAATAACTATACTAGCTTCATAATAATAATAATAATGATTTAATACATTAATGGAAAAACGAGCCAATTATCGTATTGATATCGTCAAAGGCATCTGCCATCAGCGATATCTCTGTCTATCGTCGATACACGATACTATCGTCTATCGGCACAACCCTAAACCACACTGTAACTTCTATAATAAAGTAAAATCTCCAGAGAAGTCATTCAACTCATTTGATATTTAGAAGGAAAAATATTGATTAATACCTCCATTACATATACATTGAAGCAGCAGTGGATTCCAATCCACCCCCTTCAATACTTAGGGGAGGTTTAAACACCTGGGGCATGGGGGCGTGGCCCATGGGAATATCACTCATGGGCAAAGCCCCCTCCCCCTGGGAAAATGGGCCTGCCACCACAGCTGGAAAAAATCCTATAGGAAACACTGCAGTCCTCAAAGAAACAAGAGCCAATCTGTCACATGGCATGCATGGCATGTTGTATGCACACACACAAAAAATAAAAATAAATCAACAATCACTTCACCGACAGCACACACAAAGCCTGTGGCAAGCCATTCAGACCATTACAGACTACAAGCCCCTGCCACGGGTCTGTGATGATGACACATCCCTCCCAGATGCACTCAACCACTTCTATGCACGGGTTGAAATGCAGAATGACAGACTTGCACGGAGCCACACCTCCTAATGACCAGGTGATCTGTCTGTCTTCAATCGACGCAAGGAAGACCCTATCTAGTAATAACCCATGCAAAGCTGGGGGTTCTGACAACATACCTGGCCATGAACTAAGAGACTGTGCAGAACAGCTGACAGATGTCCTAACAGACATCTTTAACACCTCACTGAGACAAGCAGTCATCCCCACGTCTCATCATCACCACCCGTACTGAAGAAGTCATCCATGACCTGCCTGAATGACTTCCTTCCCAAAGCACTGAACCTGATCATGAAGTACTTTGAGAGGTTAGTCATGCATCACATGAAGTGCAGTCTCCATAACAAACTCTATCTGCTCCAGGTTGCTTGCCGTCCAAACCTTTCTATGGACACTGCAATATCCTCCTACCTCCACAAGAGTTCATCAATTACCTGAACTTGGTAGGCCTCAACACCTTGGTCTTTAAAGGATTAGTTCACTTTCAAACATTTTTTTGCTGATAATTTACTCACCCCGATGTCATCCAAGATATCCATGTCTTTCTTTCATTAGTCGAAAAGAAATTAAGGTTGAGGAAAACATTCAAGGATTTTTCTCCCTATAATGGACTTCAATGGCAACCAACTTGGCAACCAACTTTACCAATGTTCAAAGAAGGTTCAAATGTCCGTCTCAATGCAGCTTCAAAGTCTCGACACGATCCCAGTCGAGAAATAAGGGTCTTATCTAGTGAAACGATTGGTCATTTTCAAAAAAAGAAAAAAAATATATATACACTTTTTAACCACAAATGCTCATTGTGTACCATCTCTGAGATGTGCCACGCATTGCGTCATCACGTTGGAAAGGTCACACGTCACGTCATCTATCGTCATCTAAGTTATTTGCCTGTGTACTAGGTTCAAAAAGGTACGAAAGGGCGAAAAATTCTATCTCATTTTCTCCTCCAACTTCAAAATCGTCTTACAACTTTGTTTTAATTTATTATTATTATTTATTCAATTTTTTTTCGTGACCTTTCCAACGTGATGACGTAATACGTGGCGCATCTCAGAGATGGTACAAGACGGGCATTTGTGGTTAAAAAGATAAGACCCTTATTTCTCGACTGGGATCGTGTCGAGACTTTGAAGCTGCATTGAGATGGACATTTGATCATTCTTTGAACATTGGAATAGTTGGTTGGCCATTGAAGTCCATTCTGTGTAGAAAAATCCTGGAATGTTTTCCTCAAAAACCTTAATTTCTTTTCGACTGAAGAAAGAATGATATGGATATCTTGAATGACATCGGGTGAGTAAATTATCGGCAAAACTTTTTTTGAAAGTGAACTAATCCTTTAACTGGACCCTGGACTTCTTAATAAGAAGACCTCAGTCAGTCCATGTCACCCACAGCACCTCTAGCACTACCGTAATGAGCACAGGTGCCCCACAAGGCTGTGTGCTCAGCCCGGTGCTCTTCACACTTTTGACCCACAACTGCACTGCTAAGTTCAGCTCTAATCACATCATCAAGTTTCCAGATGACACAACTGTGGTAGCCCTCATCAGAAACAACGAAGAAACACTCTACAGAGAGGAAGTGGCAAAACGTGTTCAATGGCATGATGCAAATAACCTGTCCCTCAATGTAGGGAAGAAAAACAAGGTTCTGAATGACTTCAGGAGAAACTCTGTTGAACACTTCCCACTGACCATCAATGGCTTGACCATGGAGTGAGTCAGCATCACTAAATCCCTGGAGGTGCACACCTTGACCTCTCACCTTGACCATCTCTGTTGACAACCTCTACACTACATCATTCTCCAAGAAGGGCAAGCAGTGCCTCCACTTACTCTGCAAGCTGAAAAGAGCAAGTCTCCCTCCACCCATCCTCAGCACACTCTGCAGGGGCGCCACTGAGATTCTGTTGACCAAATGCATCACTGTCTGGTATGGAGACTGCAGCGACACAATAGCCTAGTGGACAGTGAATACTGCTGCAAAGATCATTGGTGTCCCAATACTTTCTCTGTCTTTCTCCTCTCTCAGTATATTATGCACTGGACACTTTCAAATCCTTACTGCCATCCAGGCTCACCTGGAAAACACATCTGCATGCACATCACATTGTCTGAAGCACTTACATCACTTCTATGTCTATTTTTTTTTATAATGTGAATCTGTCTCGGTCACATTATGTATACTAAGTATGTATGCTAATGTCCCTATGCCCTTGATGTCCTTTTGCTTCAGTTTGCACTAAATGTTTCTTTTGTACAGTGTGTACTTCGTGTTGTTACATTCTGTGAATCAGAATACATGTATGTTTATATTTTCAGTTCGATTAAAAGTATGATAAGACTAAAAGTATGATAAGCGTGGTCCATAAGACTTGTATGCAACCTTCTGAAGTCTTAAGTTTTATGATAGAAACGGTCCAAAATTTAAGAAAAGCAATTAAAATCTTGACCATCGTGACAGTTCATGAGAGAAGTCACGATATCTGCTTTGTGAACGAACCGTTCTTTTGCGTCAGATCTTTCAATGTGATTCAGCTGGATAAAAAAACGACATAAAATCATTGATGTTTGCATTGATTAATCTAGAAATTAATCATGAGAGAGGCAGACAGAGAAAAGAATAAAGAGACAGATAAGAGTGAATACAAAAGACAAAGACTTTACCATCACTCTGTGTATGTCAGGACTGTGCTTGCTCCAGGATTATATAAACCACAAAGATCTCCATCTCTCCAACATCTACACCTTTCCGTTCCAACTTCCAGCGTAACGGTAACACTTTTGCCAAAAAGTCTGATGATCTCTAATTGGTTCAGGGGTAATGCAGTGTTATCATCTCAGAGAAAGTGCTGAAGTGGACATTAGACAGCTCAGAAGCTCAGCTTTGGAAAGCTCAAGTTCTCTGCAGTGAGATTGCTGAGCCAACAATACAAAATTTTAGTCCAAGTGAAAGATCTATTCTTGCAGAGCTAGTAGCTAGAGAACAACCATTATTCTCTAATTTACAGCTGCTTTTTAAATTATCTTTAAATCAATGGAAATATAAAATTGAAGTGAAAGTTTCTACTTAGTGAGCAAGAACATACTGTGTGTGAGCTTGTACAATGATAATTTAACAGAGGAGCTCCGACACCCTTCCCTGCACGAGTCCAGCAGGATTGATGTCCCATCATAAAGAAGACAAACTGACCATAAAATTATTTTGACTGAAAAGGATCAATGCCCATGACCCTGTCATAAAATGTCAAGAGCGAAAGGAAACTGCCCATTATCGAATAGTCACACTTACTGACTGAGAAAAGATATTCAGAACAAAACCCATATAATTTAATATATCAATAATTTATGTAAATTCTTGAGGAAAAACATGGAGATATCTAGAGAGCAGACAGAGTGGCTGACATTCTATATACTAAGTATAAATCTATAATAACAATAATTGTAAATTTTTATTTAATTTAAAATTATATTTAAAATACAATTTTATTATATGAATTATAAATGTATAAACATGATTAAAATAATAGATTTAGACTTATTAATTAATTAATTTATAATTATTAGAATTATTAGAATGTAATAATAGCAAATTTAAACAATATCGACTCACAATTAAAACAAATATATAAAAATGTAAATACATACACACATGAATGACAAACTTTGTCAACTTGATGTCTTGAATTTTAAGTACTAAAATTAATATTTTAAGAAAAACTTGAAATAAAAAATTTCAAAACACCAAGTAGAATGACTACTTCAATGAATCTGCCTACTGGCATAGTTATAATCCAATGTTGATTTTCTGAATGGTCAATTATCAGCCAATTAATATGTCCAGCTAGTATTTCAGTCTATGACCTGCACCAGAGATAATTCTGAAGGGTGTGGATTTTGGAATAAACTGCTGCTTCAATGTATATGTAATGAGTGATTATAATTAAGGTATTAATTAATATTTTTCCTTCTAAATATCACATTAGATGAATGACTTCTCTAGACTTGTGAGATTTTACTTTGTTATCTAGAAGTTACCATGTGATTACAGAAATGTTCTTTTCATGTATTCTCTAACGTCTGTATTTGATATCTGAATGCAGTAACAGTGCTTGCTCATTTAGCCCGGCTTCCAGAAATGAAATATGGAAAGATGTTTTGTTTTATTAAGAAATGTCTTCAACATGTGTCAATACATTCATCTGTTTTTCTAGGGTACTCTGACAGCAATGGTCACAGGGGTCATTGAAGTCTATAGTTTAAGGGACCATTTCTTTGTTAAAGCTTTACTATACTGCGTTATACTAAAGTGTCCTCTCCTTGTGAGAAAGAACGAATTAAACTCAATGTTTTGAGAGGACTCTCCTGTTTATAGTTAGAGCCTGGCCAAATCCAACCTTGAGGAAGCTGTGTGTCGGTGTGTGTGTTAGTCTTCTTGGTTACAGGTTAAGGAACCACTGCCATTATTGGATATTGACTGAGTTGTTGTTCTGGACATGCTGGTGCCCAGCAACCCAAATCTGCGACCTGGAAGGTCACAACGTGCCTGACTTCAGGGTCCGTGTCAGCTGCATAATCGATGGAGATATGCTTCAGTCTATCTGTATATGTGTGGAAAATTACTGTTTATCTATTTCTTAGCCAATGAGAATCATTTAACCTGAAGCAAGGACGTAGCTTAGACCTTGGTGAAGGGTATCACTGCTGTGATCTTTGTAACTGTAAGCTGACTTCTGCTGATGAAACAGCAAACTATCTTCAGTAAATCTTTTCTTTAATTTATTATAATTCTGACTCCAGGTCTTTATTCATCATATCTGGTTCTGGGTCTTTGACTGTAAAACCCCTTACAGTTCAAATCTTGATAACAGTGTGAGCCCTAATGAGAAACCATAGGCATAAACGATTACTTCTAAACATGTAGGGCAAAGGTCAGGTAATGTTCAACATAATTAACTGACCATAATAAATCAGGCTGTCCAATGCTCTAGTCAAAGGTCATGCAGTGCCTCAGTGTGGGCAGTTCCTGCCTGAACTCTGTTCTAGTTTGTCAATCCATGCAGACGTCAGACGTTTTTAACCACATCATTAAATACCCAGAAGTGATCGGTCTGCAGTCTGACACAGAGACACCTCTCCATCCCTCTTGTGCTAACAAGCCCAGCTCTTTGTGCGACATGACCTCCCAGAATCCCCTCACGGCAACGACAGACAGAATAATTCATCTATGGTGACTGACAGACTGTAATCCACTGTAGCTGATGCTATTGAGCTCAGATGAGTAATGAACAACAGTGGGAAGGATTAAACATCAAAAAACTTGACTGATGGCAATCTGATGACGACCACTTTGTCTAAAGGGGACAGAACACAAATGGGAGCGAGTGACTGGAGCCAACAAATATCATGATGAGAGTTGAGGGGAAAAAATTTGCTGTTTAGTGGTAGTTCGAGCAGCAGCTTTATAGTACACTCCTGGACAAAAAACAAAACCCAAAATGGCTAAACACTAAGCTTTTAATTGTCTTACCTAGGGATGTCAATTTACATAACTTCCCACAATCGATCGTTGTTTAAATTAACTATCAATTAATCAATTAATTATTAACCATAACCTCTTAAATCCAAACTAAGTTATCATGTTACAAAACAACTGCTAACTAGTGCTGCACGATTAATCGAATCGCAATCGCGATGTCAAGCCTACGCGATTATATGATGCAAAATGCTGCGATTTTATATTAAATAAACAAATTAGTTAATGTTAATTTTTGGCATCCTTTGGCTAGTGTTACATGATCCCGCTATTCATGCAAATGCTTTTAAACCATTCATGCGCGATAAGACAAAAAAGAACACTGTCAGTGAATGTCCTCCTGACACACACACATACACACACACATACACACGACACGAGCCACAGATAGATGCCAATATCGCACAGACAGCGCGCCAGTATTAAGCTCTCTTTCGCGGTAGAACGAACACACATGTATGCCAAAATGAACGCGCTGCCTGTGAATGTCCTCCTGACACACACACACACACGAGCCACAGATAGACGTGCGCCAGTATCGCACAGACAGCGCGCCATGTATCAAGTTCCCTATCAAGGCTACGGAACTCGACATTACGGATGTCGTATATGGGAAATCCTCTCATCCTTCACTTCCGCTGAAATCTTATAGGCTAACGCCAGCAGAGCTGGCCAATTGACGCAAAATATGCAAATACTGAAACACCGTTGCAGTTATAATGCAAGTGCAGCGTCAATTCCATCAGAATCTCTCTCTTCACGCTCAAATCGTGTGCTAGAAAGCTGATACTACAATACTGGAAATTATTTCGCCGTCGTTGAAGTTGCGTCGGAGATACTCTCACTGTCTCCTGCATCCGATGGCAGCTACCTGTAACCTGTGCTCGGCCCCCATCTCCCCCACCGACACGCACCTGTTCTGCATCGCGTGCCTGGGGCTGGCCCACGCCGAGTCAGCCCTCGGGGACGGAGGGTCCTGCGACCTCTGCTTGGAAATGTCCCTTCGAGCCCTCAGAGCCAGGAGGGAGGAAGCTCGCGCAGCAGCGGGGATTGGGCCTACCGCCGCCTCCGAGCCGCTGGTAGACCCCCCCCAACCGCAGAGTCGAGGTCCGCTCCCCCGTGAGCTTCCCCGACCCCTCCTTTCAACCCCCGCGCGACGTCGCTGACTTCGTTTCCTTCGGGGCGAGTGAGGAGGACGACTCCATGTCGCTGTCGGCCTCCGGGATCGACTGGGGTGCGGAGCAGGCCGCACCGCTGGCGGCCGCGGGGCAGGACACCCCGGTGGACCTACAGGACGAGCTCTTTCGTGTCCTCTCTAAAGCCGTCGAGGAGCTGGAGCTCGAGTGGAAAGCTCCCGACGAACCTTCAAAGAGCAAGTTGGATTCGTGGTTCCTTCAATCGAGCCGCCGCCAGGCCGCTTCGAAGAGACAGGGATTAAAGTGAAAAAAATTCTTCTGACTGAAATTTTTTTTTAGGCCAAGTCATATTCCTTTAACTTTTTACATAGTCGAGACCAATAGCGTTTTAAGGGGAGACGTTTTAAACCGCTTTAATATTGCCAGTAGGCATATTTTAAAAGCTATTTTAATCTATGAAAACGAGGCAGGGAGCATGTGTAGGCTACTGTAGAGCACGAACGGCAGCATTGTGACTAGCTTCTGATTGATGGTGACCTAGCACTTTTTTGCCATTATTGCCATATTGAAGTCTCCTGTGACATACTGTGCAAAGACACGTACCTGGCTGTTTGATTTTTTTAGTCCACAAACTAAAAGGCTTGCCATTCTCCCCCCATTTCGCTAAGCCTTCCCCTTTACTTAAACTTTCGTTAAGTAAAGGGGAAAATATTATATATAGGCAAATTATAACACGTTAACACAAAATTTGTTAACACACACAAGTACTTTTCCCCTTTACTTAACATAAATTGTAAGAATATAAAGACTAGTAATAAATAAACATTAGGCCTATGCTAAAGCTATTAAATAGCAGTCCCAAACTAGTTTTTGTTAATACAAAGTTGGTATGAGCCACTACAGTCATTTAAAAATATAAAAAATAATACAAAGAAAAATAGTGGCATTTTGGGGTTAATATGGAAACGACAGTTACCATGGCGAATACACAATATTAACAATAACTGTTAATGAAACATGGAAACTGCTCCTGGTGAATAGAATGAAAATCATCCCTGCATTACTTTTATTTCGGGTAATTTACAACGTAACGGCGCTGCATGCTCGTAGTTTCTTTTGCACTAGCTTGATCAGTGAGGCGATACAGCGCGCGCAGCTGCATTTGCGCGTGCAATTGAGTGTGCGCTACGAGAACAGTATAACGGCTGACAGGACAAGAAAGTCCGTTTTTCTGAGGTGAAAAACTATATTTCAGCGTATACTCATGTCACTGCCTGGTAGTTCCTATTGTGCTGGGTTTTCTGAAGTAGTCATGATTCGCCTCTCATAACATGCTCTAATAAACACGCATGCAGAGTGGAAAAGGAGGAGCGGAGGCGCGGGGAGCAAGGATTACAGCGCAAACTATATCGATATATGCGATATGGTCTAATTCCATATCGCATTTCAAAAATATATCGATATATTTTTTACATCGATATATCGCCTAGCCCTACCTGCATTATAAGTGTGTCCATGGTAACTGAAATATAGTTATTCTAACTCAGCGCACAACTGTAGCCTGACATGCACTTTCCGTGAGCGGTAATTGAAAACCCGGAGTGGACCATGAGCGACGTGATTACAGAACGCTTAGAATGGAGAGAGGAACGTGCTTTTGCTCCACTCCAGGCTTTGATCACATCCCCCTCAGTAGGGTGAATACACCTCGTCTTTCCTTAATTTAAGACCTATTCAAACTAAAATTAAGACATTTATTACACTTTTTGAGAAATGAAATCCTATTTACGGCCTTAAAATTATTAAAAGTGAATTTAAGACATTAAGGACAGACTGGAACCATATTGACGGAAATCCGTCATAGACCTGCTGCAATTAACGGAAATCCGTCGTAGCGACGGAGAACTTTAATCCCTGAAGAGAGGAACACCGTTTTTCCCCGACGTGCATGAGCACGTGGTGAAGTCGTGGGTGGCCCCGCAATCGGCGCGCACCCTCACTTCCACCCAGGCCATGTTTGCCCCCGTGGACGATGCGGGGGGCCACGGTTACCTCAGCATCCCCCCCGTCGAGGAGACCGTCGCCGCTCACCTCTGCCCGTCGGCTCCCGCCATGGGCGCGGACCGCAGCCTGCCGTCCCGACCATGCAGATTTACGGCCCACCAGGCTAACAAGGCCTTCGGTGCCGCGGGGGAGGCGGTATCCGCGCTGCATGCCATGGCCCTTCTCCAAGTGCTGCAGGCAAAGCAGCTAAAGTCTCTGGATGGCGCCGCCTCTATTGACGCTGACGCCATCCGGGATCTCCGTTCGGCCACGGACCTCGCGCTCCTGGCCACGAAGCGTTCGGCCCAGGCGATCGGCCGTTCTATGGGCTTCCTCGTGGTCCTCCACAGGCATCTGTGGCTTACATTATCGGACGTACAGGAAGCCGACAGGAAGACGCTCCTGAACGCGCCCATTTCCCCTGCAGGCCTGTTTGGTGACGCGATGGAGAAGGTCACCGAGCGTTACTCGGAGACGCAAAAGAAGGCCAAGGCTATGAGCCACGTTATTCCCCGGAGGGCGCCACCGCCACAGCCGCGCTCCCGTTCATCCTCAGCCTCAGGCCGCCAACCCCAGGCTGCGGCCAGGAGACAAGCAGCGCCCCGCTCGGGACAGGACGCCCGTAGAGGCCGCAGCGGTCAGTGGCAAGGGGCGGGTAACAGGAGGACGCAGAGGAGCCCGCGCAGGAAGCCCACCGCGTCGCCTGCGAGGCCCAAACAGTCTTCCTGACCGCTCGGGCAAGAGGAGGAGAAAGCGCCAGTTCGGCCCCGCGTCCAAGCGACGCGCTCTAATGCACTCGGTCCCTCGGAGTTCTACGAGCGACGCGTGCAGTTGTGTTGTGAATGTAAATGTAATCAATGTTGTTCCAATAAAACAAATCACTACTTCACAAACAGAGCTTTTTTCTCCTCTTGCACCACACACTGTGTTACCCGCCCTGCCTTCGAGCAGCGCAGAGTCACGGTCAATAACTACCCCCAGCACTCACACAGCGGCCATGACCGCAGCGGCGATGACCGCAGGTTTAGATCAGCCCACGCTCAGTCGTTTTCAGGCAGCGTGGGAAGCTATTCCGGGCATTTCACCGTGGGTGTTGAATATAATTCGGCGCGGGTACACGCTTCAGTTCAAACGCAGACCACCCCGCTTCCGCGGCGTAGTTCAGTCATTAACTTTGCCCCAAAACGCTCACGTGCTGAGGCAGGAAGTGTGCAGCTTGCTCGAAAAGAAGGCTATAGAACCAGTACCCCCGAGCGAGCGGGAGAGCGGGTTCTACAGCCGCTACTTCGTCGTGCCGAAGAAAGGAGGGGGTCTCCGTCCCATTCTGGATCTGAGACCTGTCAACAGAGCGCTTCACAAGCGCGCCTTCAGGATGACAACACTGAAACAAATCCTGGCGCAAATTCGCCCCGGGGATTGGTTCGCTTCAGTGGATTTAAAGGACGCTTATTTTCATATTCAGATAGTGGAGCGTCACAGACGATTCCTGAGGTTTGCGTTCGAGGATTCGCCGTACCAATATACGGTGCTTCCGTTTGGTCTGGCCCTAGCCCCCCGAACGTTTTCGAAATGTGTAGACGCGGCACTTTCACCCCTCAGATCGAGCGGAATGCGCGTCTTGAACTATCTGGACGACTGGCTAGTTCTCGCTCAGTCGAGAGAAACGCTGATCAGCCATGTGAATGCCCTCCTTCGACACTTAGAGATGCTGGGTTTGAGGGTGAACGTCCAAAAAAGTGTGCTCACACCGAGCCAGACTACAACATTCCTGGGAGTGTGCTTGGATTCGGTGAGAATGAGAGCGCGCCTCTCCCCCGAGCGAGCGGAGGCTCTGAGTTCTTCTCTCGGTCTCTTCAGACCGGGCAGGCTCGTCCCACTGAAAGAGTTTCAGAGGCTACTGGGACGGATGGCAGCGGCCTCTTCGGTGTGTCATCTGGGGCTGCTGCATATGAGACCGCTTCAACTCTGGCTGAAAACACGCGTTCCCCCGAGTGCGTGGTATTCTGGCCACAAGCGCGTCATGGTCACCAGCGGATGCGCCCGCGCCCTGGTCCCGTGGAGGAACCCAGATCTCTTCAGCTCAGGCGTCCCTATGGGCTTAGTGACGCGGCGAGTGGAGGTTCTGACGGATGCTTCATCCACCGGATGGGGAGCGGTCTGCTTAGGCAAGCCCGCCTCGGGTCGGTGGTCAGAGAAGCAGATGGAGTGGCACATAAATCGCTTGGAACTAGAAGCGGTCGCTCTAGCTCTAAAAGCTTTCCGGTCTCAGCTGGAGCAGCAGCATGTGTTGATTCGGACCGACAACACTTCTGTGGTCTCGTACATAAATCGCCAGGGCGGTGTACATTCCAAAGCCCTATTCAGGCAGGCGGAATCCCTTCTGCTATGGGCGGACCGGTTTTTCCTCTCGGTGAGAGCGGCGCACATCCCCGGTGTTCTAAATCGCGGGGCGGATATGCTCTCGAGAAAGGGGATTCCCCAGGGGGAATGGAGGCTTCACCCCGGGACGGTTCAGCTGATATGGAATCGTTTTGGCAGGGCGGAGGTCGACCTCTTTGCGACGAGCGAGAACACGCACTGTCAGATGTTCTTCTCGCTGTCCCGTTCCCCCCGGGAGGACTGCACGATGGCCGAGAGTCTGTCTCTATGCTTTTCCTCCGGTGAAAGTTTTGCCCATGGTGTTGTGCAAAATCAGGGAGGAGAAGGCGGCGGTGACTCTGGTAGCCCCGAACTGGCCGAATCAGCCCTGGTTCGCGGATTTGGTAGAGTTACTAGCAGGGCAGCCATGGGAGATTCCGCTCAGGAAGGACCTTCTGTCTCAGGCGGGCGGAACGATTTGGCATCCCAGCGTCGGGCTGTGGAGCCTCCATGTGTGGCCGCTGCAGGGTCGCTGAGCGAGCGGGACGCGCTGCATTCGCGAGTTTTGAAGACTATCGCGGAGGCGCGAGCTCCGTCCACCAGGCGTTTGTATGCTCTGAAGTGGGGTGTATTCTCTAAATGGTGTCAGGATGTCGGTATAGACCCAGCGGACTGTTCTGTGTCGGATATTCTACGCTTCCTTCAGTATAGGATGGATGGAGGGAGCCTACCATCCACTCTGAAGGTATACGTGGCCGCTATTGCCGCGTTTCACCCCCCTGTTGACGGACAGTCTATCGGTAGACATGCGTCGGTGACACGGTTCCTCAAGGGAGCTAGGAGATTGTGCCCTGCACGGCCGCCTTCGGTGCCGCCGTGGGACTTGGCGTTGGTCTTGGAAGCTTTATCACGACCGCCTTTCGAGCCCCTTGCCTCGATTGCCATTAAGGAGCTGTCGGTTAAAACGGCTCTGCTTCTCGCTCTCGCCTCGGCGAAGCGGGTCGGGGATTTACAGGTTTTCTCTGTAAGTGAAGATTGTATTCGCTTTGGACCGGGAAACTGTAATGTTATTCTCAGACCGAGGCCGGGTTACATTCCTAAGTCGCTCAATACCCCGTTCAGAGCGCAGATCGTTTCTCTGCCTGCCCTGTCCGCTGAGCCATCAACCTCTCAGGGTTCGGATGCTCAGAGTGCTATTTGCCCAGTCAGAGCGCTCCGAGAATACATTTCTCGCTCGGCTGCGTTTCGACAATCGGACCAGCTGTTTGTGTGCTTTGGTGGATGCAACAAGGGACGGGGGGTCTCAAAGCAAAGGCTTGCTCACTGGATCGTGGACGCTATTGTTATGGCTTATGATTGTATGGGGCAGGAATGTCCCCTAAACATCAAGGCTCATTCGACTAGGGCGATTGCCTCCTCGTGGGCTTGGACTAAGGGTATGTCTATTCAGGATTTATGTCTTGCAGCTGGCTGGTCTTCTCAGAACACGTTTGCCAGATTTTACAAGTTGGATTTGCCCTCTGTAGCGTCTCGAGTGCTTTCGGTGAGTTGATCGCTTACACAGTGTAAAGAGCTGCTCTGCGCTTTGCTCATGAGTTGTTCTGTGTGCTATTGTGTGTTATACTATTGTCACCGCTATGCGTTGGCTTTCTCTGTTGTTGTTGCCCTGTTGGTCTTCAGTGCAACCTTCCCCCATTTATACTGCTCGGGATATGCAAATTCCGATAGTGTTTTGTGAGCTTGTGATTGGTCCCTTTGGACCTATCGGAGGTTAGAGGTTCACTATTGGTCAATCTCGGCCTATCAGGCGCTTACATTCTGGGGGCGAGGTTTGTTTGGGTCTGTTCAGTGGTTGCGAGCCACGGCGGGATTTTATACAGTTCCCATATACGACATCCGTAATGTCGAGTTCCGTAGCCTTGATAGGGAACGTCTCCGGTTACTTTCGTAACCTCGGTTCCCTGAAAGGCAAGGAACGAGACATTACGCTCGCCGCCGTGTTCGCTATTGATTATAGCGTGTGTTCGATTCTGATGGAATTGACGCTGCACTTGCATTATAACTGCAACGGTGTTTCAGTATTTGCATATTTTGCGTCAATTGGCCAGCTCTGCTGGCGTTAGCCTATAAGATTTCAGCGGAAGTGAAGGATGAGAGGATTTCCCATATACGACATCCGTAATGTCTCGTTCCTTGCCTTTCAGGGAACCGAGGTTACGAAAGTAACCGGAGACGTTCTCTTTGGCGGTAGAACGAACACACATGTAACTTATGCCAAAATGAACGCGCTGCCTGTGAATGTCCTGACTGTGACACTAATAAGACTAATATCGTGCGTGCAAAACAGCATGCCAAAATACAGTTCTCTTTCGAGCTTGAACGAACAATAACACACAAAATTGTGCCAAAATGTCTTTTTGTCGAATATCTTCATAACATAAGAGTAGTCTTATGATGAACGTGAAGAGTTGTGATGACTTGTGAGGCGCGTGTGAGATCCACGTCTCTGACAGCAGCGGCAGGTCTTAAAGGGACAGTACACAGTAGCCACTCACTGCTCTTGACTAAAGACCTTTTTTCTTTAGGTAGATTATTACTAATCTGTGTGTGCATTTATTTTCCTTGAGAACCAAGCAAGTTGACTCATGAAACCATTTGTTTATTATATCGCAATCGCAATATTGACCTCTATTATCGCAATATGAAATTTTCCCCAAATCGTGCAGCCCTACTGCTAACACAAATTAAGTGTCGTTTAAAGCTTAGAAGCTTGGCTACAGTGAATATAGGGAAAATGACCATCACTTAACAAGTGCTTTCAAATTTGCTGACATATTAGAAGTGCTCTATTTTCATAGCATGAAAAAATAACTACTTTATATGAAAATGTGATTAGTAAAATCATATTACATAACGATAAACGTGTCATATATGATTGAAAAGGTCTCAAATAGCACAACAAAACAAGAATATTTGTTTCAGTTAGACACCAAACTATACCAAGTATTTGTACAAAAAAGTGCTGTCGACGTAAACGGTCTCATGACACAGTGTTTTTCAATGGCATTTGAAAGTTCAACCAATGGAAACTGGATCTCGGGTATGGTGGGGCAGTATAGTGGGAAGGGACGAAGTAGAAGTATAGATACTAGGGTTTAAAAAGACTTCTGTAGAAGTTGAAGTATCAACTCAAGCTTTTTACTCAAGTAAAGGTGTAAAAGTACTGGTTTCAAAACTACTTAAAGTATAAAAGTAATGTAAGGAAAATAATGCCATTAAGGACAAAAGCTTAGGCACAGGGGCCTATGGTGCACTACCCCACCTCCTCAAAAAAACATTTTTCTAAAGACCATAATGACTATAATGTAATATTAAAATGTTAATGTTGAAAAATTTGGAATGCACTAGGCTACCTGTTTCAGCCGCATATATGCCCATTGAAAATGAACGTATTTTAGTACAATGCAAATACATTAAAGAACCATATATGTGTACATGAGCAGTTTTCATGACCCCAACACTGGCTATGTCCTTGCTGGAGTGTGACGTGATTTGTGTCGTGTGCAAGTGCGATGGATCACGTACAAACCAATAGGGTGTCGGAATGGTATGTGTTTATACTTCTCATCCAACCACAATCACATTCACTCTATCCGGATGGCAAGATTTATCTGGATAGGTTTTTTTTTTTTTTTTACGATGACAAGCCTGAATGAAAACGAGCCGAAATGAAATAGGAGTAACAAGGCTATTTTTAAAATGTAAGGAGTAGAAAGTACAGATAATTGCGTGAAAATGTAAGGAGAAGTAAAAAGTCGGCTGAAAAATAATTACTCCAGTAAAGTACAGATACCCAAAATTTCTACATAAGTAAGGTAACAAACTATTTGTACTTCGTTACTTGACACCTTTGGAAGTTAGATTCAGAGTGGTTGTGAGTTTTGTGGAGAGATGAATCACATTGAAACACGAGTTGTACGGTGAAGCTCCAGAGCGGTGTATTTGAAAATCTGGAGAGAAATATAATAATAAATGCATCTCTATGACAGTGAAGCAAGGAGGAAGAGGTGCCATTGTGTGGGGAGCCTTTTAGCTGCTGGTATTGGTGAGCCTAATTCACTGTGAAAAGTCATTTAAAAAGTAATTTAGTCAATTTACTTTGGAGTACATGTGAATACTGTAGAATGGCTTGTTTCCCACAATTGAAAAGTTGTCATCTAAAGTGGAATGATCAGATGTTATTTTTTAACAAGACAATGCTCTGGCCTCACAATAAACAAACTAACTGGGAGACATTTTTCAACTGCTCATGAACATTTTGAAGCCATAAACACTGTGAAACAACTAGTGGTGCACGATATATCGGCCGCCGATATAATATCGGCCGATATGGTCATTTTTTTACACATCGGTATCGTTCCGATGTCAAAATATGGCCGATGTGAACAGGCCGATATTTGACATGTGAAGTTGAAGATGAAGTTGACGATGCTGACTCGCGATCTTTGCAGTAGTGAACGCGCCTGAGAGAAATACACATTTCATACAGATGACATAAACAGAGAACAGTCTGTTTTCTTTCGTTTTGAATTGTTCTGTTTAAAAATAGACATTTCAAGCTTTCTATGTCTCAGGTCTGTGAGGCAGGTAGGTTTCGTTTCATTTATGAGACGCGCTCCAGGTTCACCCGCCGTCGTCTCCGTGTCCTGATTAAATATTTTCTACTATATTTACTTCTTATTTATTAAATCCAGGCAATTGATGAAACATTGATCAAAATTAAGATACAATTAATACAAAACGAAATTAAATTTAAATACAGGCTTTGTGCTTTCTGTTTGAGGTCTCTGTGAAAGTTTTAAAGCAGTCTTTTAGTGCCGCTTTCAGAGCGCTCACGTCCATAACGGAGAACTGTCCCGTCCGTAACGCAGTCCAGTGCGACTTATACGTTTTTTGACTCGTAGATATTTGAATATATTGCTTGATATTTGATACCCGTTCGAATTTGATTTTTCTCAAAAGTGACAGCACGTGTGATTTGTGGATTACTGATAAGCGCGAGTGGAGAAACAGGCGTTTATTTATTCATTCTCAGTGTTGAGAAACGTAGCCTTCATGTGTTACGTTATTGTGTTAATAATAACTAAAGTAGCCTACCTAATTATGTTACATATTTATTTTGTATGAAAACTAGCGCGTTCGTTACTTATGGATTAAAAAGTAGGCTACCATTGTATCAGTGCTGCGCGAGCTCTCTCTCACACAAACACGGATGCACACACACAGAGAGAGAAGATCATTGTAAAATGAAAAATTGACGGGCTAAGTTTAAATTTTTCTTGCTTGTTTTTTTTTCTGTCAAAATGTCAGAAAGCATTTTGTATTATCCATACGTGTTTTTAAAATTCGTTAAATGACGGACGTTTTACTGTTAACACAGCCCATATGTCGGATTTGTCTTATAGCCTACTTGTTATTATTTTTAGAATAAGTGATTCTTTATGCTATTATTGGACTCCTGTCTATTCATTGTCAACTGTTTTCTATAAATATGTTTGTATTGGCTAACATTTATTCAGCTAATGCGTGTCCTGTTTAAAATGTGCAATGTTCAAACGCAAAGACAGCACGTCACAAATAGAAGCCCTTTTCCCTGTGGTATTTTTTAGTATCATATTTGGATATTGGAATAATAAATTAAGTAGCCTATCCTATACACAATGTTCCTATGTTTTTTTGTTTTTTTTTTATACTGTTTTCTAGGGGTTTCTTAATTTTAGACAAGTTGACCAGCACACATTATATGCAATGCAATATAATGCATGTGTGTTTTGGAAAATAGATTTTTATTTGATTATCATAAAAATGTGTTTTCTATAGAGATATATTGACATCGGTAAATATCGGTATTGGCCATAACAGCAATATTAATATCGGTTATCGGTATCGGCCACAATTTTCACATCGGTGCATCACTAGAAACAACACTGTTTCTTCTTCCTGTATAAAGCTGTCTGCAAGTTTACCCACACGGCTTAAAACATTTAAAGAAAACAAACGGGAAGGCTATTTCATGCATCCAAGTTACTACAGTATTTTTGCAATTCTTGCTAGTTGCCTGACCAGTGATTTGTGATTAAAATAGTTAAGACCAATAAAAATATTCCCCTTTTTTGTCTTGGCCCATTTTTTCCCCAGGAGTGTACATATTTTGTCATTGGTAAGTGACGTCTGTGCATCTCCACTCTTGAAAAGCACCAGTTTCCACTAAAATGGGTTTAATTAAAAAGTGCCTTGAATACTTGAAGAAACACCCATAAAGAAACAAAAAGCACATTTACTAGTTGACACATAAATTTTTTTTAAAAATCCTTTAAATTCTGTCATGACTGCATTTTCAGTTCTATTTCCTAAACTTTTCATATAGCTTATTCATTTCACATACCTTTAGGCTGTATTTATTTATATATAAAATGCAATATACTGCAATGACTGACTCAACCCGCTATCCATTATAATGAAGATGAAGTCCATTCAAGGCCAGCAGATCTGCAGCTTGAAGAGCTGACTGAAATCAGTTTCTGACCTCAAATAAACCTTTATAAAATTCATGAACGGAGAAGGAAGCCAGGGCAGGACTCAGACATTTGACTGGAAAGCAAAACAACTTTGACATTGAACCTGATCAACAAGCTTCACACCATATCTCATAGATAGAAACGCAGTGATTTCAAGTTGTTGAACAAACAAGAAAGAGCTGTACAGTATGTCCATTCGGAACTGCAGAACGAGACAGAAATTATAGTTGTTTTAGCTTTGAAAACTTTATTTTGCACCATTTTTTTTATTTTGTTTTCAATTTTGGTTTAGTTTAAGTAAATTTAACTCTTTTTATTTTATAAATAATTATTTTATTTTATGTTAACCATAAAACATTTTTTATGGACATAAGCATCTAAGACAGTTTCACAGAAAGGGCTTAGATTAAGAGTAAAGAAGCAGGCCTTAGTTAAATTAGGACATTTAAGTCATTTTTATAAATGTGCCTTAGAGAAAAACATTACTGGTGTGCATCTTGAGACAAAAAAAACAACAAGTTGTTTTCAGTTAAAAAAGCTCAAATATGCATTTTAGTCTAGCACTAGTCTTAAGCCTTGTCTGTGAAACCAGGGGTAAAATTGTAAGCAGTTTCATGCAGTTTCATTACAGGTAAGCACACAATAACACTAATGAAAGTCAAGTTGGTGCAAGACCACTTCAAGTGCAAAAAAAAACACTATCCCAAAATCAAATGAAGGACTATTGCATTTGAACCTATTCCAGCAAGATTTTGGCTGCATTTCAATTTAATTTAAATGGGATCTTCAAAACTCTTTGGTTCAGTTAACAGAAAGGTTTCCCTGTCTTTCAGTAAAGTGGTGGATGGTATAGCATGCAAACAGGACTAAGTGCAGATGAAGTTCAAGTTGAGTCCTCTCAACACCTTGCAGCCTTGTGTTGTTGTATTTGCAATGCTCATCAACTCTCTCAGCACCGATCATCTCACACACTACTGTACTGATTTAACACTGAACTGATTTCAGCTGAATAATGACTGTTTACTATTGTCTTTCTAGAGCTGCTTTACAGCAAAATTGAATTATGTTTGCATCATTGAATCATTATCCTGTTTATCACTGTAAAGCTGCTTTGAAACAATCTGTATTGTATAAAGCGCTATCTAAATAAAGATGATTTTACTTGACTACTGTACATGGAAAGTAATTGTAAAAAACATGAATGCATTCTTCATTCATAAGGGTGCAACGATACCCTCATGTCACGATTCAATGGATATCACGATACTGAACTCACAATACAATATTAATGCGATACTCCCAAGACATATAGTAAAAGGTTAACAAAAAATGTACTGTTGATAAAAATGCTAAATTTGGTATTACATTGGGGATGGAAATGAATAGGCTTGGACTCAGTACAGATAATCCAATGCACAGGACAATAGTGACACCAGAATAAAAATCCTCATGTTTCTGAAGCTGAAAAAAACAATTATTTTAGACCAACATGCTTGCACTCTGTCACTGGCTAGATATATTTAAAATAATGTAGGCCACTTTTTACTGGTAATAACATAAGTCATTTTGCATTATCAGGACCCACAAATATTCCCCCACTGCATTATTATACATTATATTCAACATTATACAGTGAGGAAAATAAGTATTTGAACACCCTGCTATTTTGCAAGTTCTCCCACTTGGAAATCATGGAGGGGTCTGAAATTGTCATCGTAGGTGCATGTCCACTGTGAGAGACATAATCTAAATAAAAAAATCCAGAAATCACAATATATGATTTTTTAACTATTTATTTGTATGATACAGCTGCAAATAAGTATTTGAACACCTGTCTATCAGCTAGAATTCTGACCCTCAAAGACCTGTTAGTCTGCCTTTAAAATGTCCACCTCCACTCCATTTATTATCCTAAATTAGATGCACCTGTTTGAGGTCGTTAGCTGCATAAAGACATCTGTCCACCCCATACAATCAGTAAGAATCCAACTACTAACATGGCCAAGACCAAAGAGCTGTCCAAAGACACTAGAGACAAAATTGTACACCTCCACAAGGCTGGAAAGGGCTACGGGGAAATTGCCAAGCAGCTTGGTGAAAAAAGGTCCACTGTTGGAGCAATCATTAGAAAATGGAAGAAGCTAAACATGACTGTCAATCTCCCTCGGACTGGGGCTCCATGCAAGATCTCACCTCGTGGGGTCTCAATGATCCTAAGAAAGGTGAGAAATCAACCCAGAACTACACGGGAGGAGCTGGTCAATGACCTGAAAAGAGCTGGGACCACCGTTTCCAAGGTTACTGTTGGTAATACACTAAGACGTCATGGTTTGAAATCATGCATGGCATGGAAGGTTCCCCTGCTTAAACCAGCACATGTCAAGGCCTGTCTTAAGTTTGCCAATGACCATTTGGATGATCCAGAGGAGTCATGGGAGAAAGTCATGTGGTCAGATGAGACCAAAATAGAACTTTTTGGTCATAATTCCACTAAACGTGTTTGGAGGAAGAAGAATGATGAGTACCATCCCAAGAACACCATCCCTACTGTGAAGCATGGGGGTGGTAGCATCATGCTTTGGGGGTGTTTTTCTGCACATGGGACAGGGCGACTGCACTGTATTAAGGAGAGGATGACCAGGGCCATGTATTGCGAGATTTTGGGGAACAACCTCCTTCCCTCAGTTAGAGCATTGAAGATGGGTCGAGGCTGGGTCTTCCAACATGACAATGACCCGAAGCACACAGCCAGGATAACCAAGGAGTGGCTCTGTAAGAAGCATATCAAGGTTCTGGCGTGGCCTAGCCAGTCTCCAGACCTAAACCCAATAGAGAATCTTTGGAGGGAGCTCAAACTCCGTGTTTCTCAGCGACAGCCCAGAAACCTGACTGATCTAGAGAAGATCTGTGTGGAGGAGTGGGCCAAAATCCCTCCTGCAGTGTGTGCAAACCTGGTGAAAAACTACAGGAAACGTTTGACCTCTGTAATTGCAAACAAAGGCTACTGTACCAAATATTAACATTGATTTTCTCAGGTGTTCAAATACTTATTTGCAGCTGTATCATACAGATAAATAGTTAAAAAATCATACATTGTGATTTCTGGATTTTTTTTTTTAGATTATGTCTCTCACAGTGGACATGCACCTACGATGACAATTTCAGACCCCTCCATGATTTCTAAGTGGGAGAACTTGCAAAATAGCAGGGTGTTCAAATACTTATTTTCCTCACTGTATATAATAGTTTGATGTAGTCCTGACACTAAAACACTAAAAAAATTTACAATACAGATTGTCACTATCCACGATACATATTGATGCATTTTTGTGCGATATATTGTGACACGATATATTGTTACACCCCTATTCATTCACAATGTTGCATACGTTCATAACAATGTCACTTAAATTAAACAGACAACATAAATATTAAACTATGGTCTTCCCCAAAAGATACACGTTCGCATCCAGCTCTCTAGAATAAGACAACGGCTGGCGAATATGCATCAACGTCAAAATACAGTCGGACGAACCCCCTGCTATCTGCCACAAGTGACTGGAGGCATGTGGCAGCAGAGCCGTCTGTGAGTCAGCAAGGATCAGCCTTAAACCAGCCATGACAGTATCTGCACAGGAAGCCCATGACACAAGCATCACTTAAAACAGCCGAGAGCAGAACGTGTCACAGCCTAGGCCCAATTAAACAGTGCGAGCGGCATTCCCACGGGCACCACAAACAAATTTTTAATCGCTGACTCCTATGGGGGTATGGGGGTTGATCGATTCTGATATAGATAGGTCCTGAGACCCTGACAGCAGCCACAGCGTTCAAATGGTTTTTGACAGCGTGAGACGAGGCTGATTATACGGGAGCCATGAGCATGTTTTGTCAGGACATTCATTCCTACAACGATCTCGGGGTGTTCGCTGATACTTCCACATCCTGCACCTGTGATGGCGTGGCAGTCACGGTCCGGAGAAAGAGAGGGGTGAGTCGCCCTTTGGTAAACTCCCCTTTATTATTACCACAGCCAAACACACCTCGTTCTCCCATATCTCCTCACTAGAGATCTACAATGACAGCAACCGGTCCTGCAAAATCCCCATGGGGGATTGTGGGTAATGAGAGAGAGCACTCAGTGTGACATTGAACGCCTGTGTACCGCGGTGCCGCAGGCACACCTCGAGCTTAAACAAAGACTAAGCAGACCCAGTCGTTCATGACAGATCCTCAGAGCATGTAGTCTGTAGATCAGTCATGCCTGTGGCTTCTTTATAATGGGCTTGATTATTGGCGTAATCCTGTCAAAGCAATGTCAATGAAAGCAGGCATAAAGTCTCAACCAAAATCGTACCAGAATATAGTTAGACGTGAAAAATAGATCAGCATTGAGAGCTGAAGTTTCAGGCTTAAAGCGTGAAGGATCAAATAACTACTCCACTTCTTCACAGTGTATCAGCATAAAGGACTGGAAATTATTCATCGCTGAGGTTCAATGATCACACAGGAACACTTAAAGTGAGTCCACAGAGCGATCTCTGGCTGACCTTGGAGGGATGATGTTGCTGCTACCTCCTTTGATATTTTGATGCTTGAGATTTAGAGTTTCACATTCTTGAGTTTGATCTAAAAAGTGCAGTTTATACTCTGGATTTAATCATAAGAATCTCTGGAAGGGTTCCACCATCAATGTATGATTATTTTATAAGTTAAAGAGTGATTAATCGGTTGATTCTGAGTTAATATTGTGCACAATAAATTAAAGCTACAGTAAGTAACTTTTTTTTGTATTCAAAATTTACAAAACGTATATAATAAATTACCTATAATAAGCAAGTACATCATGAATGCATTTTCCAAAACGTGTTTTTGTCTTATCCTGAATAACTGCGGTACACCTATAATTACACCCATTAGCATCTGACGCTGGTTTTGTCAATTCTGGTGTAACGGAGACTGCTTTGGGGCCTCATTTATAACCGTTGCGTACGCACAAAACAGGTCCTGAAAGAGGCGTACGTCACTTCCGACGCACAAGTTGTGATTTATGAAAACAAACTTGACGGGAAAATTTGCGCACCTGCACAAAAACTCTGACCCGTGCGTATGAACATTTTGGAGACAAGAGCAGTTTGGCAACACCGATGGTGAGCTGGAGTTAAAGGGATACTTCAGGATTTAGCATTAAGCTTTGTATTAGTAGAAAACCTGTAGTATTTTCAAATTACCGTGCTTTCCCTCTCATATCCCCCTGAGACGAGAGATTTATGTATTTTTTGTCTGGAAAAAATCCTCTGATGACGCAAAAATCGTCATTTTGCATCATCTGAGGATTTTTTGGCCAGAGACTAAAGACTACAGCCAGTAGTAGGGGCTGTCCCGCATGTTTTCAACCGGCACATAGAGGGTGGGATCTCACTCACAGAATGTACACATAGTGTCAGCCGTCTTTATTTGGAAGCTAAGCTAGCGGGCTCTTGTTCTGTGGAGAAAGCTGAGTAGTAGGAGAAAGCGGAGTAGTAGGGGTTACCATCTTCTTTTTACCCGAACATGTCCGGCCATCGAGATCGTCCAAAATGTCCAGGATTCGGCTTTTGCTTTCTGCAGTCGCCATTCATTGTTTACATGCACACCTTTTGTTTCAATCTAACTGAATTCATTCCGATTGGTGAATCTGAATGTAGTGTTTACATAAACGCTAAACAAGTGATGAGCGGTTGATGTGCGTTTTAACATTGCTAAGAAAATTCCCGCTCCTCCGTGAGAGAAACGAGACCGGTGCGTCTCAGAGGTGTCATTCATCAGTAATCACGCCACCGGCCTCGCGCCGTTCTCCCATGCCCCTCAGCCTCGTCCTGCTTGCCACAGTAAACATAATGAATGAATGGCGAGTGTAGAACGCAAAAGCCGAATCCCGGACATTTTGGGTGATCTCGAAATCCTGGGCAGAGCAGACTCGTCACGGATACTCACTAGTAGCCTAAGCCTTGTTGTTTTCAACTGCGCTCTCTTACCGGTAGGCGTGGCTTGGGAGTGGCCTCCTAGGGCTGCGAAGCAAGTGCATTCTGGGAGTTGTTGTCTTTCATCCACATAAGCCAAAAATACATTTTCTGGCTTTTCTCAGTCTAGAAAGCTCAAAATTCAAAAATAATTTCACATTTCTTCTACATAAATGACCCATTTTAAATACACATTCATCTTTCCAGAGGTGAAGTATCCCTTTAAATGGCTTTTGGGTCACTTTTAGAAAATTACACATATACAGCAAGATAATACAAATATAATTTCACTCTAGCATATCACGTGAAGAAAACATCCATCCCTTCTTAAATGTCCGCGCTAGCGAGCGCGTTGGGCCGTTTAGTGAAGCTGATTGTAGCATATATATCTGACGGCAGATGAAGGAAAACTTCATTATGAGTCCTAATCATAAATACTGTGCATGTGCACAATAACAGTTTAAAATATAGCTGCAAGCAGCAATTATCGGGGCCAAGCAGAATCAGATGACAAGACATGCCGACATGTCTGAAAGTGTCAGACCAACTGCAACAATGAGCAATTAAAGACATTTAAAGAGTTTTTTAGGCGAAATGGCTGAAAAATCATAGAAACACTAATTACAAATATGATTTAATGGATTATCACTTTTGAACAATAGGTGGCGCAGTTACAAAACTGATGTGATGTGGTCAGAGTGAAGTGACAATGACACATACAAAGTTTGGTGTCAAGGCATTGCAGAGATAAAGTGCTTTTAGCATCATGCCTCAAATTTGCTGCTGCGCTATACAAAAACGGTTTCGTCTATCGACACGAAATCCATATGAATTCCTGGTTGGAAACTTCTCTCGCTCCTTCAGGGCATTGTGCTGATGACCCATACCAAGTTTCGTAAAAATCCGTTCATGCGTTCTTAAAATACAGCATTTTAGCACAAAATTCAAAATGGCCGATATGGTAAAATTGGATATCAGTCGACTCGGCATGTTGCCCTGAATCTAACGAGACCAATTTTAAGATTTTTTGACAAACTGTTCAGAAGTTATAAGCAAAAATAGCCATTTTTCATATCTCCGGACCAGTAGGTGGCACTGCGCCGAAACGCAGCATGTAGCCTCAGGTCATGCTTGTGATGACATGTACCAAGTTTGGTCTGAATACGATAAAGCGTTGTGGAGATAAGCCCTATGACTGTTTTCGCAAGCGCTACGTAAAATTTATTAGAGCGTTTATCGAAAACGGTTTGACGAATCAATTTGAATTCCATAACTTTTTGTCAGCACGGCCTGAAGATGATCTGGTTAAATTTTCGTGCAAATTGGACAAACCGTCTAGGACGAGGTCGAAAAAGTAGGTTTTTCAAAAACTTCAAAATGGCGGCCATATTTTTATGACGGAAAATGACTTCATAGGGTGCAATCGAATCGTCATGAGCTCAGGAATCAGAAGAAAAAAGGATTTTGTTGTTTGGCCAAACGGTTCAATAGTTATTAGCAAAATATGAGTGAAATTTTGGACAGGTGGTGGCGCTAGAGGGAATGACTTAGAAACACCAAAATTGGTGTATTTAATGTTGGGACTGTCCTCTATCAGAATGTCAAACCAAAACAACTTTCCCGCAATCGGCTCTATGGGCTGCCATAGACTCCCAGTCGGAAGAAGAATAATAATAATAGGAACGGGAACAGATACAATAGGTGCCTCCGCACCTTCGGTGCTTGGCCCCTAATAAATAAAATAATGATTTAAACTATGTTTTACATCTAATATACGCATTTAGATTAAATATACCATTCTCATTAATGGAGTTAAGCACTTAAATTACATGAAATCATTACTGAGTTACAACATTTTTTATATTCTAATAAATAGAAATAGTTGTTGTGGATGCGATGCTTTAGAACACTTTTCCTGTGGGATGCTGTGTTTTAATATTTTAACTACAGCAAGGATTGCTTACCATGATAATAGCAGATTGTCTGAGAAAATATTTTCGCGCAAATAATGTACAATAAGGCCTATTGGTTTCCATTAAAAATATAAATCACTTAAAAATACTATTTGGCCAGTAGAAAAGATTGAGAAAAACTTTCTCTGAAATTTGTTTTATACTATTTTATTTATTTATTCAAAAACAAGGCAAGGATAGGCTACTAAATGATTTTTAGCAATTTAATGTGACGGTACGTCCATATCTCATATTATCCTAATGTCTTGTACTGTTAAATATGGTATCACGTGGATGAATATGCATATGCAAATGAGGATATGCATAATAAAACGAGGCGTTGTAAGCTCCATATATGGTTATTTCGGGGTGAAGACATGATAGAGACGCATGTGCACACAATCTTCCGCTGACTGGGATTTATTAAGGGAATTCTGCACAGGTTATGCAAATGCATGGTTTTAGAAGCCTGAATATTTGTTGCCGTACACCATTTTTGAGCACACGTACACTTTTAGTAAGGATCCTATGCACAGTTTTATAAATGAGACCCCTGGACTGGTTCAGATCTTATTTTTTCTGATTGCAGTCACTTTGTTTTTACGGATGGCCACAGATCAGAGGTTGGTTCTGTACTGGTGTCTGAGATCTACATTCACTCAAAACCAGGCTAAGACGTGGACATATCCCATCTATCAAATTGTATTTCGGGGATTAAGATATGGATGTCTAGGAACTTCCTGTGCTTGAATAGTTCCAAAACTGAAGTCATGCTTCTTGGCACTCCCCATCAACTGTACCTAGGTGACTCATCATAGACATAAACAGAGAGAAGTTGCTCCGGCTACAACGTTCTTCTGCAAGACACGTAGTTCTGTTTATTAACCGCTAATGCGCCAAAAGTTAAGGACTAAAGCTTTAAATAAATATTTGAATATCTACATTTGTTATATATTATGTAAACACAATATATAAAGTTGAAAGTTTTGGGTTAAGTCTTTTTAAGAAAATTATATTTTTATTCAGCAAGGACACATTAAAAAGTGACAGTAAAGACATTTCTAATTTTACAAAAATATATATTCTGAACAAGGAAATGAAACCTGAAAAAAATGACCAAAATATTAAACAGCAAAGCTGTTTTTTTTTTAACATTGACAATAATAAGAATAAATGTTTCTTGAGCAGCAAATCACCATTTGAATGATTTCTGAAGGATCATGTGATACTGAAAACTGGAGTAATGGCTGCTGAAAATTCAGCTTTGCATCACAGGATTAAATTTGAAAATATACTAAAATAAAAAATAAAAACAGTTATAACTATAATAAAACTTGTGACAAGCATGAGAGACTTTTTTTCAAGCATAAAAATAAAATCATACAGAGCCAAAACTTTTTAGTATGGCGTAGGGCCTCCTTTTGCGGCCAATACAGCATCAATGGTCTGTGGTCTTGGGAATGACAGATACAAGTCTTTCACAGTGGCCAGAGGGATTTTGAGCCATTCCTCTTCCAGAACAGTGACCAGGTCAATATGTGATGCTGGTGGAAGTCTTTTGACTTGCTCCTCCAAAATACCTCAAAGTGGCTCAAAAATATTTAGATCTGGTGACTGTGCAGGCCATGGGAGAAGTTCAGCTTCACTTTCATGTTCATCAAACCATTCTGTCACAAGTCTTGCTTTGTGTATTGGTGCATTAACATACTGAAACATGGCAACCCCTTCAGGGTACAATGTTTGAACCACTGGGCGCACATGGTCTTCCAGAATGGTTCGGTAGTCATTCTCATCAAGCACAGTATATTGCAAATATATTGCATATAATATTGCAGCCCAAACCATCACTGATCCACCCCCGTGCTTCACTCTGCACAGCAACAGCCTCTTTGGGGCTTCTCCACACCGTAACTCTCACGGATGTGGGAAAGACAGTGAAGGTGGACTCATCAGAGAACAATACATGTTTCACACTATCCACAGAAACATATGGGAGAAAACCGGATGCGTGTCTGTATATTAGATCTGTGCAAGAGGTCTTAAAGTGACAGCCTAAACCTGGTGCCGCATGTGATTAATGTTAATCAAACAACAAACAACAAGGGGAAAATCACTTACTGTTCTATACTGAATAACTTCAGTACATTTAATAAGAATCAGTGTATATATATTTTATACAGTGAGGTCTATTTAGCATTTTATTTTTACACTTGTTTATTCAATTTCTTACTTGAATTCTACTGTTAAATACACCTACTGTGAAAAAATAAACTTACTGCACTGTTTATTTCATTTGTATATTATATTGTATTTGTAATTTGCATCTTTGTTCGCATTTTTAATAACAAATATAAAATAATGAAATAAAGATTTTCATCTTCGCCCACCCCTACTTTGGCCTAAATGGTCTGTCATTCTTGTTTCTTTTATATTTTGTTACCTTGTAAGGTAGGGCTGCACAATTAATCGAATTTCTAATCGCGATTACGATTATGGATGCCACGATTACGTAATCGTCCAAAGCCGCGATTACAAAAAAAAAAAAAAAAAAAAAAATTCCACTCTGCGTGCATTTAGAGCATGTAATGAGAGGCAAATCACAACTACTTCAGAAAACCCAGCACAATAGGAATGAACTACCAGGCAGCGACGTATGTGTATGCTGAAATAAAAAGTCTTTCACCTCAGAAAAACGAACGTTCCTGTCATGTCAGCCGTAGGCTACTGTGTTCGTAAGCGCACACTCTTCAATTGCACGCGCAAATGCGGCGACGCGCGCTGTGTATAAAGTGCAAAGGAAACTACGAGCATGCAACGTTGTTACGTTGTAAATTGGTAAGTCACAAAATAAAAGTAAAATACCAATAAATCACGTTACTGGTACGTCGTGTGTTAGCTGAGAAGGATTTGCATGCAGGTATGATTTTCATTCTATTCACCAGGAGCAGTTTTCATGTTTCATTAACAGTTCTTGTTAGTATTGTGTATCACCATGGTAACTGTCGTTTTAATATTAACCCCCAAATGCCACTTTATTTTCACACAAAAAAAAGTTATTTTTTATATAAATGACTGTGGTGGCTCATACCAACATTGTATTTACAAAAGCTAGTTTGGGACTGCTATTTAATAGCTGTAGCATAGGCCTAATGTTTATTTCTTAGTAGTCTTTACTATTAGTCATATTCTTACAATTTATGTGTATGTTAAGTAAAGGGGGACAGTGTGTGTGTTCACAATTTTTAAGTAAACATATATAATAATATGCCTAAATATATATATATATATATATATATAATAATATGCCTAAATATATATATATATATATATATATATATATATATATATATATTCAATGTAAATTGTGATAATCGTAATTAATAATCGCAATTACAATTTCAAGGGAATAATCGACAATTATGATTTTTGTCATAATCGTGCAGCCCTATTGTAAGGCTACATTTTTAAAAGAGGGAAATTAGCCATAGATACCATAGATCTCAACACTAGGGTTGAGTATCGAGTTCGATACTTTTTAGGCACCGACCGAATTGCCTCGATACCATTGAGTATCAAAAAAATCTCTTGTAAAGTATCTTCGGTACTGTAAGACTGGAGAATCTGGAAGAACTGAAAGAGAGGGTTACTTTCTGAGAAAACAAAGGAAATTAATATTTGAACTCTCTTGCTATATTACCATCCCCATTCGAGACACAATCACACCTGAGTTGATCACCTCCCTATTTACACATCATTCCCTTCACCCATCCCTACCTGAATTCACCCAAAAATCTATATGGTTTAGTATGAACAATTATCATACAGTATTATACATGTTTGGTATCATTTTGAAATGTCTCAGTGCGACTGGTACAAATGTCTCATTCCCACAGAAGTAAACCAAGGTAATAAGGTGTGGAGAGTTTAGAGATATCTTGTTAACTGCTGTGGGTGTGCCCCCATGAAAAAACAAACTCTGTCCCCAGTAAGTCTGGGACGGTGATTAGTGCAAATTTCTCACTGTGAACTCATGTTTCTGTTTGAAAAGAGGTTTCTGCCTTGGTCTGAGTATTTAGGGAGATGCTGAAGAAGGCTTGTGGCGATTTGTAACTCAAATTAGCCCGTGACGTGGAGTGTATGCAAAACACTCCGCATCATGTATTTTATCAGGTTTGCATCTTCTCTCTTTATTCCAGAGCATTTGATGTTTTGTATTTATTATCTTTGAACTGATTATGAAATTGGCATGATACATTTACCTGACATAATAAATTGTTACATTTGATTTTATTCCGACTGACTATGAAATTGTTTCCCCAAGTAGATTAAACGGATTCGTATGTTACCGCAAGTTTTGCGTCAGATTAGTGACGACTAATATTTGGCAACAATTCAAGTGTACTTGGTTTTGCAAAGACAAGAAGAGAATTTCCGTTTAGGGCAGCAAAAGTGCTGCTTGACCAACCTAAATCTGGGTGTGTCTTACCTCTGTTTTAATTTAATGTTACTTTAGATAAGTGTACGTGGGAAACCACGGCATGGCCAATCCAGAGCTATGATAAGAGACGTAAAGTTGGTTGACTTATATCTGTAGTAGTGGCCATTCCTCTACTGAAGTAAACGTTACGTTAATTTCAAGTGTATGCAATCACGGGGGCTATACCAAAGTATCTTTGATTGTATAAGCGTGAATGCGACCGATCTCAGGTATATAGCAATTACCTCTGTTTGGTGATCGAAGCTGGCGAGCTTGTGATCGTGAGACCCACGTTAAACAAGGCATGAGGACTTGAGGATGTGAGGACGACATAGCTTCCTAATGTGAATGGGTAAATTATAAGTAAAGAGTTAAATAGAACAATCAAATGTACTGCTAAACTATTATATAATTGACCAATAACCAATCGGCAATCTAACCTAAATTTTAGGTCGTGATTAAATGGAGTCAGATAAAAGCTTAAATGGAATTAAATTACTTTGCCACGCTGAAAGACAGTAACGCGCAGAGACCTTCACCCGTTCTATCGGAAACCTCCATTGGGCCGATTTAGACGGGTTTACAGTACCATATTTCGATACCTAAGGGATTAATATTGTTAACTTCAGTGAGCCAATAAGCATGCAACATGATTGGCTGTGGCGAGGCATTAAGGAAAAACACTAGTTTACACCGGTTACGCCCAGAGACGTGGCTCATACGTGAGGCTGTAGTGTGCATGCGTCCTAACCCCCATAGATGTAAAAGATGTGGTATAGATCAAAAGTGTAGCTACATTTCACCAGGCTCGATGCTAACAGTGCAATATTTGCAACAAGATAATTGCTGCCAAGACCGGCAACACGACAAATCTGATGAAGCACCTGACAGTGCACTGAATAAACTTAAGAACAGAAAGTTGCTCCGTCTTTGACTGCAAGAAGAACTGGAGCATGTCACAAATTAACCGAAACTCAGCATATAGGCTACTTGCCTCACAGACATGAGAAATAGGCATACAGAAAGCTTGAAATATCTACTTTTAAACGAATCAATTCTAATAAAAAAAAAGAAATACTCTTTTTATGTGATCCAAATGAAAGGTGCATTTCTCTCTATAGGCGCAACACGCACTCGCCAATACGGACTCAGAAAACACTAGTTTATTAATAAACAATTAAAATGTCTCCTTGCAATTTTTTTCTGCCACATTCACAATCTTCCGGCTACTTTTGCCAGTGTTTTGTGGCAAGCTTTATTGCATGTGCTTGAGAGCGAGGCATATATTCCGCCCCCAGTGGCCTATATGAGTCATTGAGTCTGTAAAAAAAAACAAAGTAAATAAATTGAAAAAATAAAACCAAAGGTTTTTTTAGGTAATATGTAATGTAATCTTGTTCAAACGAATTTCATAAAATTGGTATGAAAAAAAAAAGTATCGCTCAGGAACCGGAACTTCAGTTTCATTGTCCAACCCCTGTTTGCTTGTTTGTTTGTTTGTTTGTTTGTGTGTGTGTGTGTGTGTGTGTGTGTGTGTGTGTGTGTGTGTGTGTGTGTGTGTGTGTGTGTGTGTGTGTGTGTGTGTGTGTGTGTGTGTGTGTGTGTGTGTGTGTGTGTGTGTGTGTGTGTGTGTGTGTGTGTGTGTGTGTGTGTGTATGCAAAAGCCTCTAAGTGCCATCTGAAATTTTCTTCTTGAATGATCATTTTTTTCAAGCTGGTATATTTAAGTTCAGTAATTTCACTTAAATGACAATTAATAGGTCATTTTCATTGCTATTTAAGTGAAATTACTGAACTTAAATATACGAGCTTGATAAAAATGATCATTCAAGAAGAAAATTTCAGATGGCACTTAGAGGCTTTTGCATCTACTCTTCATATATATATACTCATCTGAACTCTTCATATATATATATATATATATATATATATATATATATATATATATATATATATATATATATATATATATATATATATATATATATATATATATACAGTGAGGAAAATAAGTATTTGAACACCCTGCTATTTTGCAAGTTCTCCCACTTAGAAATCATGGAGGGGTCTGAAATTGTCATCGTAGGTGCATGTCCACTGCGAGAGACATAATCTAAAAAAAAATCCAGAAATCACAATGTATGATTTTTTAACTATTTATTTGTATGATACAGCTGCAAATAAGTATTCGAACACCTGAGAAAATCAATGTTAATATTTGGTACAATAGCCTTTGTTTGCAATTACAGAGGTCAAACGTTTCCTGTAGTTTTTCACCAGGTTTGCACACACTGCAGGAGGGATTTTGGCCCACTCCTCCACACAGATCTTCTCTAGATCAGTCAGGTTTCTGGGCTGTCGCTGAGAAACACGGAGTTTGAGCTCCCTCCAAAGATTCTCTATTGGGTTTAGGTCTGGAGACTGGCTAGGCCACGCCAGAACCTTGATATGCTTCTTACAGAGCCACTCCTTGGTTATCCTGGCTGTGTGCTTCGGGTCATTGTCATGTTGGAAGACCCAGCCTCGACCCATCTTCAATGCTCTAACTGAGGGAAGGAGGTTGTTCCCCAAAATCTCGCAATACATGGCCCCGGTCATCCTCTCCTTAAAGGGGTGGTTTACTGCTTTTTTTCTTTGCATGATTGTGTTTATGGGGTGCAATATAACATGTCTTCGGGTTTTTTTTTTTTTTGTTTAAGTCTTATTTTTCATAAATTTCACCTTTATTGTAAGCCGCTTTCTCCTCTGTCATTTGAACGACCGGTTGACTTCCTGATTCTATGAAAACACTCCCTCGGAAACAGGCAATGGGCTCAGATTGGTTAGTTGGGCCGATGTGTTGTAATTGGCTAAACTGCGTAGTGCATGTTGTCCGGAAACTTCACGCCCATTACCTTTACGGGCGAAAGTTGCATGTGCTCCGGTCAAATGTAAATATCAGACCCAGAAAGCGGCAATGAAGAGAGTCAAGCAACCTCCGCAAACACGGCTCTTACAAAACGTTTCTGAATGGTACATTTTTTATTATTATTATTCTATTCTAATCTACTATTATTATATATGTATTTCGATATATTCTGTTACTTGAAAATGCTACTGCTGCTTGTTAGCTTTTGAGATACGGTTTTCTCCTGATTAAACATTTAATATAACTGAATAAATGACTGAGTAATACCGTTTTTTAAAGTTATTGTTTTAACTTCAGCAGCTGAAGTTTGCTGTTGCGATTAGGCTACATATATTTTTTTTTAACTTTATACACGTTTGTCTTATACACACAAAATAGCATCGAACTAACTGGCTATAAACAAACAGCGTTGGCATTGGTTTACGTTCTTGATCAAATCGATCGTCATAAAATATACATGGAAAATACATTTACAAAATTAGTGCATAATTACAAATTCAGGTTCAAAATGTTTGTACGCGTTTGTACGTGTAAGTGGCTACTAAAGCCAGCGCTGGCATTTGTTTACGTCCTTGATAAAACTAAAACATTACGTCTGAAATTATACATGCAAATACATTTCAAATTATTAAGTCTTACTTACAGGTTGTGGCCCAACAACTGCTGTCTCTGGTTGTAAAGTTGGAACTGCTTCATGTTTTAGTAACAGTTTCTTGTTGAATCCGGCATTGAATTCGTGGAGATTCTGGAAGCTGTCTTCCGTAAAATGCGCAGCACAGAGAACTATTACGATTGAAATTTTCAGGAACATAATCAAACATAAATTTTAGCCATTGTTGACGAGCTACAGCGTCCGTATGAAGCCCAAACACAGAAGACCTGGCAGCTGGGTGAAAATAACACACTTTCGACAGCATGGCTACAGCTCTCCACTATAACTCCTCCTCTTCGACAAAGCCGCAGAAATATGGCCATGCCCCCTTTTTTGCATGGGTTAGTTACGTATAAAACCCGGGAAGTACCTCGTTGTAGTCCCATTCGAGTCGTTTTTGTAGGCATTAAACTTCCTGATTTTTAAAAGTCGATATCTCTGCTTACATTGAACTTTCAGCGCAGCAACTTTGCAGATAATGTTCATGCACCAACAGCAACATTACACACTATTTAAAATGAAAAAAGTGAAATCACAATCAACCACCCCTTTAATACAGTGCAGTCACCCTGTCCCATGTGCAGAAAAACACCCCCAAAGCATGATGCTACCACCCCCATGCTTCACAGTAGGGATGGTGTTCTTGGGATGGTACTCATCATTCTTCTTCCTCCAAACAAGGTTAGTGGAATTATGACCAAAAAGTTCTATTTTGGTCTCATCTGACCACATGACTTTCGCCCATGACTCCTCTGGGTCATCCAAATGGTCATTGGCAAACTTAAGACGGGCCTTGACATGTGCTGGTTTAAGCAGGGGAACCTTCCGTGCCATGCATGATTTCAAACCATGACGTCTTAGTGTATTACCAACAGTAACCTTGGAAACATTGGTCCCAGCTCTTTACAGGTCATTGACCAGCTCCTCCCGTGGAGTTCTGGGCTGATTTCTCACCTTTCTTAGGATCATTGAGACCCCACGAGGTGAGATCTTGCATGGAGCCCCAGTCCGAGGGAGATTGACAGTCATGTTTAGCTTCTTCCATTTTCTAATGATTGCTCCAACAGTGGACCTTTTTTCACCAAGCTGCTTGGCAATTTCCCGTAGCCCTTTCCAGCCTTGTGGAGGTGTACAATTTTGTCTCTAGTGTCTTTGGACAGCTCTTTGGTCTTGGCCATGTTAGTAGTTGGATTCTTACTGATTGTATGGGGTGGGACAGGTGTCTTTATGCAGCTAACGACCTCAAACAGGTGCATCTAATTTAGGATAATAAATGGAGTGGAGGTGGACATTTTAAAGGCAGACTAACAGGTCTTTGAGGGTCAGAATTCTAGCTGATAGACAGGTGTTCAAATACTTATTTGCAGCTGTATCATACAAAGAAATAGTTAAAAAATCATATATTGTGATTTCTGGATTTTTTTTTTAGATTATGTCTCTCACAGTGGACATGCACCTACGATGACAATTTCAGACCCCTCCATGATTTCCAAGTGGGAGAACTTGCAAAATAGCAGGGTGTTCAAATACTTATTTTCCTCACTGTATATATATATATATATATATGTGTGTGTGTGTGTGTGTGTGTGTGTATATATATGCATATATATATATATATATGCACAGAATGTAGCCCAGTGATTAAGTTAATGAAATTAACAAATATATTTTAGAAAAATAGTTTTTGGAATGTCTATTTAATTATTTACTTATCTGCCGCAATTATGTACTGCTTTAAATTGACTTCATTTGTATATTTATTAGCCTATTAACTATCAGTCGACCATAGAACAGATTTAAACTGGTGTGAACGATCATATGCGTCTAATATTGTATGGATCTCTGAAATCAAGTTTAGTTCATAGAGCAGGTGGAACAGTACGTTCTTTCCCATACTGCCCCATCGCACTGGGCTCCAGCCCTCCCTCAGGGACATCATTCTCTTTGGCATTGATCATTACATAGTCTTCTCAGTCAAATCAAGCATGTCGCCTGAAGCCTGAAGCCATCCAGGAGAAACTGCCCTGAGCGGTGAACAGCAGCACAGGGACTACTACTACTACTTGCTGCTTATGCAGTTTGCTTCTTGCCCAGACACTTACTGACCCTATGTCATATTCATTAGCAGGAAAATCACATTTCAGCAAAGTTTCAAACTTGAGGAAGGTGAAGCATGCATTATTGTGCGTTTAAAACAAAATTACACCTTTTAAAGTGTTTTAGCTGGAAGACAGGATTGCTGTAAATGCCTAACAAGGTCTGTAAAAAGTGCACATCAACAGAGAAAGCACAAATGGGATGCAAACTTCCCCTGAATGACAATCCAAGGTCTCATCACTGCAAACATTAATATAAGAGCATCTTGCCACATAAAACAAGGAAGAAACGACAGCACATCATTAAGCCAAGTACCCCATTCATGACCCGATTTCTTGATGTCATCATGAGAGTTTAGCAAGTTAAATAAGCTAAAAAATTGGATTACAAGTGAGAACGCTTTAGGTGCGTACGACAGAGAAATATGAATTCATAAATATTAATGCTTTTCAAGTGATTTTTCAAAAACTGAATCCCATATAAAAAAAAGAAAATGTTGGGAGATGGCATTAAAAAAGCACAAAGATGAGTGAGTGGATGTGACTGTAAGGATGTGGAGATGCATTTTAAAAAGTGGTCTGACATTTACAGTAAATGTTATTTGGACAAAAAATTGACACAAACAGATGTATTAAACATCTACAACTATGTTAGGAGGCACAGCGCTGCCTAAATGTTATTTGTTTATTGATCTATGATTGATTTAGACAGTACCAAAAAATAAAAAACACTGAATTACATTTAGAAAACTTAATGTACGTAATTAAATTAAGGCTTTCCTGGAAAAAAAAGATTTTGTTTCAACAGTCAGCACCATCAGTCAGCGTTTCTTTGACAAAGTCCCTATTTTAACACAGGAAATGGAAATATCTGTACATTATTTTTCTTATTTGGTCATTTAGTGTCAAATCAAACAAATTTCTGAAACTTTGTTTTCAAACATTAAAAAAATTGGTCAAATTCAACAATTTGTAAATGGAGCTACATTGAAAACCCCAAATATATATGTCTGGGGCTGAACCATATAGGGCCTTAACAATTAAGATGCCAAAAGAGAAGTTTTAGAATCATCATCAAAAAAGATATTGAGAGTCATGCATGCAAACTTTAACCCATTTTTTTAACTGTCACCATTGGCATACAATTCAACAAGGATTGCTAAAGTCATCAGATTTGACTAAAATACCTACCAATATCTGTGAAAAAATAAAACATCATTCTAAAGTTATTCCACAAACCGCGGAAATTATGCTACTAATCTTAGGTGAAAATTGTCAATTGGACCCCCACTATAAAATGGTGCATTACTCGATAAATAATCCATGACATTTAATATTTTAAATACTTAATTTATGCATTTCTTTCACCTGGAAATTACAACTTCTGGTTGAGTTGACACAGAATACCCCTATTATATTCCATTATATTATGTCCTGTTATATTTTATTGATACCAAACAATGTCAAATTTATATAGATTTATATTTATCATAATATACTATATTATATTAATTATATACATATTTTTATGAATATGTTATATTATATTTTATATGAATATGACTTTTAATTTAGTTGAGCACTACATGGACTCAAAAAGTACTGAATCGACAACAATTTGTTTATTACCACAAATGGATTAAGTAAACTTCCATATAAAAAATATAATAGATTGCACACAAATTAATTAAATGAAATTGTAGATTACTGGATTTTGTTGATACAACAATGTGTTTAAAGAAAAGCAATAACCAGATTTCTGCACCGATAATCTATATATTTAATGTGTTAGGCGTTAGGCGTAAGTAGACTGCGTATGGCCATTTGGCCGGAAGCTAGAATTTTGTAACGTGTTAAATATGAAAATTTATCTTACACAAACGCATCGCTTCACTTCAGAAGGCCTTTATTAACCCCCGGAGCCGTGTGGAGCACTTTTATGATGAATAGATTTTTATGGACTTCAAAACAGAAACGGCCATTCACTGCCATTATAAAGCTTGGAAGAGCCAGGACATTTTTTTGGACTCCGATTGTATTCGTCTGAAAGAAGAATGTCATATACACCAAGGATGACTTGAGGGTGAGTAAATCATGGGCTAATTTTCATTTTTGGGGGAACTATCCCTTTAAGCATAATTTTCAAGTACTTTTTACATTTTGTGATCTTAAATTTGATAAAACTGAATGTAGGACATTTTAAAACTTTTGAAGGACACCCGGGACCCTGTTATAGGATTATAATTACTATAATATAAACATTAATGTCAGATATCATGATGAATGCGATTTACATCCTTTATGGTCATATGAGGAGAGATCGAACAAAACGCACCTTAACGGTTTGGTCCAGGGATGCAGTGGCAACACGGGCTTGTGGTCCCATCAGGCCACAGTGGATGTCGGTGATGGGGAGGGAGTGGCGGGAAAGAATGTGACGAGGTTCTGGTGTGCGGGACGAATCCAGCTGAACAACACTGAAACACAACACACCATCTTTTATTAACTCTCCATTATGAAGTCTTTATTATAAATGACATGCTCAGGACAACAAGAATTAATTATGAGTGTCATCAATCCTATCACATTATGTGTGTGATGAGTTAATTAAATTGATGAATGTGAAATATTAAAATATAATGTACTAGGTGCAAGTTTAATAATAAGACTGATATTCAAACTCTCTATACAAACATCAATGACCTCGTGGTGTGTGGTGTGACCTTGCAAGTACTAGTTTATAACCAGTGTTGGGAAGGTTACTCTGGAAATGTAATAGGTTACAGATTAGCCTAAGTTTCCATATTTAACATGTAATAAGTAGGGTAACTATTTCAACCTTACAGTACTCAACACTGATTACTGTCAGACTTTCAAAATCCTTCATCACTTGAATTAAGATAATGATATAATTTTAAAGCACAGCCACCACAAAATCAGACTTTAGCAGCTCTTTTTATTTTGAGATTGTTCTGAGGTTAAATACAGATTTAATGTATATAACATGAAATAATATTAGATCTGAAATGGTTACCAACCTTATTCAAGGAGGAAAAACGTTAGCTATACATTTTCTGTATATATGGAATGCATTTTTATCACTCGCCATGGTGGTAACTCTCAGACAGGTTGTAGCCTAAAGCTTTCAGTGGCAATGTGGATTGATGTCATTGGCAGATGTGGTGCCAAACAAGAGAACCAATCAAAAGCATCAGAGCAGGAGGCATCGTGCACATCAAAGCAACAAATTAATATTATTCAACATATCCCAGATTTTTAAAGAAAATATTCAAATGTAACCACCTTTGTAATCGTTAACTTTCATGAGTAACTAATTTAATTACACATTTTTTCTCAGTAACTGTAACGGATTACAGTAACAATTATTTTGTAATTAAATAAAATAATGCCATTGCATGTTACTAGTTACTCCCCAACACTGATCGCAAGTAAGCTACTGCAGGGTTTGACGCTAACTTTTCTCAGAAGTAGCATTGAAAAATTAAAAAATTCAGGAGCACAGTGAGATCTTTAGGGGCGCAATGGAAATGTACTTAAAAATGTGTTTTTCCGTAATAAAGGGATACGAAGAGACATTTATAAGCAAAATTATTTAATTCATTTGAATGCAAAAAGTACGTGTTTTTTCTGCTGTAAAACAGTATTTAAAGGGATAGTTCACCCAAAAATGACTATTCTGTAATTTATAAACCTTCATTCACCTTCAGAACACAAATGAAGATCTTTTTGATGAAATCTGCGAGCTTTCTGTCCCTCCATTGACAGTTACGCAACTACCACTTTGGTGCTTCAAAAAGTTCATAAAGAGATTGTAAAACTAATCCATATGAATTGTAGCCTGGGTTTCCCCATGCTGCCTTGCACGCAGCGTGATTTTATTCACCCTGCTAGGCAGCCTGACGATGACGACGTCAATGCGACACACCGAAGCAGTTTGTTTATATCTATGGATCCAACATGGCATCAGACGCGAAGTTACCTTTCGATGCAGCCTTAGATAGTGTTCTAAGTAGTTTAGAACGCAAGTTTATTTCGTCTTCTTCCTCGTCGAATTTCTGTCGCTATACATACATCATCTGGTATGATTGAAACGATTGGCTATGAGCTACGTACAGGCGCATTTGATAGACATTCGTAGCGCCCAATAAACGGCTCTGGGCATTCGTAAACCACGCCTCAAATACGAGAAAATGAACATATGGTTCCCAGACCACGTCTCAATGAGAAAGAGGTCTGACGTTAGCCAGGCTATATGAATTGAGCGATTTAGTCCGAATTTTCGGAAGAGACTTGATCTCTTTATATGATGAACAGATTTAATTTAGGCTTTTATTCACATAAACATTCATCAACTCACATCAGTTATGGTAAACGCAAGCTCAAGCATGTTCGCTTAACATGCGAGAACCAATGAGGTTTTGGCACTTTTGAGCTTCTGCAAGAGGTTTGTTCTCGCGTGTCAAGCAGGTTCGGTTGAGCTTTTGTTTATGTTCGCTGATCAATGTTTATATGTGAATAAAAGCCTAAATTTAATCTGTTTATCATATAAAGCGATCGTGTCTCTTTAGAAAATTTGGATTAAACTGCTCAATTTATTAGGATTAGTTTCACGATCTCTTTATGAACTTTTTAAAGCATCAAGTGTCAGTTGTGTAGGCTGTCAATGGAGGGATAGAAATCTCTCAGATTTCATCAAAAATATCTTCATTTGTATTCTGAAGAAGAGTGAAGTCTTACGGGTTTAATCCTCGGGTGTAATCCTCGGAGAGAATTAATAATAAATGACAGAATTTTTGGGTGAACTATCCCTTTAATAAATATATAATTAGTTTTACTTCCAAATGTATAAAAAGTATGAACACCTCAATAAAGTATAAAGTGCTAAAAAAAAAAAAAAATTCCCGCTTGCTTCTGCCCTTTGCAGTACTTGCGGTACATTAAGTTGTCCTCGAAAATGAGTTTTTGTGGACTTCCTCCTCCATATCTTCCTCAGTGTCGACTGTTTCGGTCGTAACTTCAGTTTCTGCACTTGCTCTTTTGAAATAATGACTACTATGTTGCGTATCTAGCTCGCTGCGTGTTAACTTGAGTTTTTTTCTTTTTCTTTTTTAAATGGTGTCTAGGGGCCTGTAGACCTCCTCCTGAAGTGGTTTGAGCGACCGGATTTAAATCCTTCCCAAATGCATTTCGGAGGGCATTTACACCTGGTCTTTTCACGATCGGATCTGAGAATGCGCATGAAGTGGCCAGGTGTAAACAGCCTAGAATGCGCATTTGTGTGGATTACCCGATTATTATTATTTTTTCAACGGACAACATTTGTTCAGCGCAGAGACAGCGTCGTTGTTTAATTATTATTTTTTTTAATGTATTCGCACACGTGCACCTAAATACATTTTGCAGTTCGCACACATCTATTTTTAGTCGCGAATGCGAGTGAAATACTGAGTAAGTTTACAACTTCAGAAAAGCCACATATGGATCTTATGTGATGCAAATGTCAAAATGTATTAGTTTACAAATTAGGCATTTTGAGGCCATAACATGGTATTGTGCAAGGAATTGCATAAGAATAAGTCTTTATTAATTGATAATTTCCCCCTTTAATCATAATTTTCTGTAAAAAGGAATACAAGTTGTTGCGGTTTTACTACCTCAAATGTTCATTTCAGCTGGAAACTGCTGTGATTTGTATGTTTTGAGTTTTGCAAAATGTTTTTTTCCAATGAGCCTGTGTTGAACTTTTTTCAAATTAAGATTTTTGTTTCTTGTTTTCTTCTCAGTATTGATAGATCATTTTTTAAACTGTCTAATACTCCATTATGCAGGAAGAGTTTGCTTTCTTAACTGATACCATTTACTTAACTTCACTTTTGCTTTGCAAAAATAAGGCAAACATTTATTTCAGTAAACTGAACTTGTTAGAATGTAATGTCATTAGCTTGAAAATGATTGATTGAATGAGAGAGATGGAGAGAAGAGAAGGAGATCCAGATGGAAACAAGGACAGATAAAGTGAGATGAGACAGAATTGAACCCCATTCTGTCAGCACCACTGCATGACGCAGCACCGCTGGGTAAGCTCAGGGGCCGACCTGTCTTAAACAACATCTGTGATACACATCTGTGTTTTTATGTGAGAGAGTGTGGTTAATTTATGATCTGAACTGAATGAGTTTCACATTCATGAGTGAGGGTCAATGCCGTCTATCCACAGCTCATTTACGCAGTTTTCACGCAAGATTTCATAGCAGCCTAAAGCCCAAAGTATACTTTCAGAAGTTTTTGTCATCAAGAGGGCCAGAGGACATCCGCGCACACCGTCCTCATGCAGAAATTGTTGTGTCCGGTGCGCGTACAACAGTGCATGTGCGAGTGACTTGAGTGCAAGTGACAGTCCACTTGGCCAAACGTGTCTTTCCACACTCATAGAAAAAAAAAACTTTGAAAAACTCGCACTCTCAATTGTGCGCGAGACGGAGCGGAACGCGGAAAATGAAGTGGTTCTCAACTCATTAATCTTCCAAGGAGGTCACAGGATGACTTAAAATTATTTCATTATATTAAAAAACATCTAACTTAATTTAACTAAATAAATCCAAATGTAAATAAACTTTTAGAATATAGGTTAATATATATATCAACATCCCCAGTTTCTTTAAAAAAAAAAAAAGCTCACCCTTGATCCAGGTCTCTATAAAATACTGTTTTACCAGAAAATATATATATATATATATATATATAAATCATAATTGCCACGGTGACTTAAAGGACAAAATATCACAATGAAGGACAATATACCACCATTATAGGCCATTATAACATCATAACGAACATTATGACATCATAAAAAACTTTGTGAGATGGTAAAGAACAATGATTTTTATGTTTGTTAGAAATACTTACATTATTTCTTTGAAAATTAAAATTAGATCTATAATGTAACATCTTTGTTAAAAACAAAGAGTTCAAAAAGACTCAGTTTGAAACAGTCTGACGAATGCCTTTACTATTATGATCTCACTACATCAGATCAGTTACTGAATCAACTCTCTGACTCACTTTCTAAACTGAAAACTTTCCATAAAAACGTGTATATTGTGATATTTTGAATAAGTTTATGAAAAATAAATATGTATATAATTACATAGCCTTTATGCTATGTATAAAACATGCTTTGGCAATATCAGCAAAAACAATTAAATAATATAAAAAAACAATGAAAACAAAGATGTAAGATTTTACATCTGTTGTGACTTTGGGTCGACATAAAAACTTGTAAAAACTAAAAAAAGAAGAATGTGCGCAAACCACTGCAATCACTCTGAGGTCTCTCGCTGTCCTGCATCTGTTGGTGAGCCTGTGTCAACCTCTCACACTTTAGATTCCCCTCGTTCTTCACAGCGCTTCATTCTTCATGCTGCGCTGTGCTTGCCGATGTGCGCTCAGCAGCAAGGTCACAGTCAACACAAACAACACGGTTCAACTTACAGCAGAAACCTGAGTGCGGAACAGGGGTGACGTTTACGGGCAAACACAATTAAGCGGCTGTCTTAATGGATCAGTAAGAGCCTAGTGTGTTGCTAAGGATAAACATGAATGCATCAGGCAAACAACAAAACGTGATCCCAGTGAAGTCATGTAGTTCCAGAGGAGCATGCGCCAGCTGAACAACTGCCATTGAGTGGGAGAAGCTTTTTCCAGGTAATAGGGTTAATGATATTGTCCACAATAAAGAAAAAAAAAAGAAAGTGCCAAGTACTTATAAATAATAATAATAATAATAATAATAATAATAATAAGCTATTTACATAGAAGGGGGGAATCTCCTCAACCACCTATTCGTATTCGTGTTTGTTTCTTATTCTGAAAAACTTTTATATAATTCTCAAGAAAGTGTTTAAATGTAATGTCATGTGGTGTAACCAAGTTAAAAAGTAGTTGCACATCCTAATCATTGTTTTTTTAAAGATTAAAAATTATCATTACATTTTTGGATAGTCCACATCAGTGTTATTTTAGCATTCATTTCAGCATTATCATATTATAATAATATTTATTAATATGTTGGATTAGCTTATTTTTATATAATTTTTTTAAAAATATATTTTCAGTTTTCATTCAATTTTTTGTTATATATATAAAAATTATATACAAATGCTTTTGTCGTGTTTTTTAGGGTTTTTAATATTTCTTTTTAGCTTTTTTTATTTTCTTTAAGTTTGTCATCTGATTTTTTTTTTTTTTTTTAAATGAATGAAAACTAATAAGTTTAGGTATTAGTTTTAGTGGTAACACTTTACAATAAGGTCTCAATTGTTGACATTAGTGAATAGCTACATTATTCTCACAGCATTTATTAACCTTTCATAATGTTAGTTAACAAAAATGTTCATGTTAGATCACAGCGCATTAACTAACGTTAACAAATAGAACTTTTAACCTTAAAAAAGTATAAATGCTGAGATTTACTTTAAGATTAATAAACGCTGTAGAAGTATTGTTCATTGTTACACTCATGTTAACTAATGTAATTAACCAATGTTAACTATAGTGAAACCTTATTTACCGTTTACATTACCGTTTAGTTAACAATAACATCATTGAATAGCATTTTACAACCTGAACTAACCTTGCCGTGTCATAAAAGTGTCAAATTGTCTGATTAAAAGACATGACTTTGAATAATAAAAGATTATGCCAAACTACATAAATTCTTGAAAAGAAAATCTTATTAATTCTCTTTATGACATGAGGACAGCTGTATCACTCTTCATTTTTGAGTTGATACCCCTTTAAAATAAGTGAACTGCAATTCAGAAATAAAAACATGCTCATCATAGAAAAGGTCTATTCAGGTCACTGTGCATATGGATTGCTTTTTTGTACTGCATGTTGAAATAAATGAGTATAGTCATCATAGGCACGTTCAAAAGCATTCTATGCATTTGTGGCCCCTGAAATACCATCTAGATAGGCAGCTCAAACAGAGCGCAGTGAACTCACACTTCTGGACCAGCAGCATGTGAGGGTCAGGGAATGTTGATTTTAGTGATGGCTTAGAGCAGGGGTGGGCAAACTACGGCCCGCGGGCCACATACAGTTAGGCTGTTTATAGTCTCAGCCTCAGACGTCACGCCCACGGAACGTTGGCTAAACGTCTGATGCATATGGTACACTTAACTGGAAACACTTCAGGAATGTCGAAGTCGTCATCTGATTGGTTGAATTTTATCGGATTTCCGGGGGGCGCGAGTGTCGCGTTTATTTTCGGTCACCCGGGAAACAAAGCGCAGACGTGTGATTGCGGAAGAAAAACTGTTGTGTTTACATGAGTGACAATGAGCATTTATCAAGATCAGCTAAACGTAGGATTCTCAAAAGTATACGTGCACGAATAGATCAATGACTTACTGCTTGTTTTCTTCTCCTTCTTTGATTTTCTATGCTGACTGACTTGTTGCACGCCGGTCTGTTGTTGTGGGGACATTTCCACGCCCCGAAACGTGACGCTGAACGAAACGAACTGTAATTGGTTGTTTGACATGTCGGTCAAACGGCCTTATGGGCGGGCCTTGGCCAAAGAAAGCTGCTATGAATTCCAGACCTTCAGCCGTCAGTCTGAAGGTCTGGCTACGCGAGACTAGGCTGTTTAATCCGGCCCGTCGAGTATTTAAAAAATTGTCTTAAGATCGCATTAATTTTGCCTTTTTCTTGCAATACTTTGCGTTTATATATATATTGCGTTGCATAGGCTATATTTGACAATCGTAATATCAGATATTTCATGCCATAGCTAACAAATGTAAAAAAGGAAAAATGACAAAAGCAGATCATCATTCATTCAGCGCTGTTGTGGCTGCGGTGTCTCACGTAACAAGCAATGACGCGTCACCATAGAAACCAAACAGACAGCGACTTAAGCGCATAGACTTGTTGCACGTTAATGTTTTTTCCTTTTTTGGAAACTCACAGAAAAATGTTTGGTAACCGCTTGCACACCTGTTTAGTTTTTCCTTTGATTTGTCTGCTATTTAGTTTCTTTGCTCCTCTGGATTTGTATCCTGACTGATTCCGTTTACCGACCTTTATCGCCCGGCTTTCGACTACGCTCCCATGTCTGCCATGTACAGAACCCGGTTTTGTTCATTAAATGGTCTGATCTGCCTTTGCTTTTTATGTTTTATTTTATTATTCTTAAAATAAATTTATATATTCGTTTATTTTGTTTTTTTCCACAAATGTATGACTTTTGGAAGTGCAAATTGATTGCCATATGCAGTTTTAATAAAGTTGAATTAACGTAACCTTCTGTCATTTTTACTCTTCTAAGTGTACGCTTGCAGGTGTTTTGTTTCTAATTTACTGTTAGGCCCATTAAATAATAATAAGGATAAACAATATTTAAAAAGTATAGGCTATAATTATCTAACATCTGACTAATTAAAAATTAACCTCAAAACATAACATGCTAAATGGGGGATATCTAGCAAAAAAAATGTATTGTCAGAATGTCATTACTCAGTTGTTGAATGAATTTCGCCCAGACGATGCCACAACGTAAATGTGTTTGTGCAGCCCGATCTCATTAAAGTGCGAATACCACGAATTGTATTTGTAGTGCTTATGATACGCAGTTTTCGCGTGCATATGATACGCACTTTATGGCGTGTAGCCTAATAGGTATGCATTCCGCACCCCTAATCCTAACCAAGGGGTTTACAGTGCGTAGCATATGCACACAAAAAACATTTTTGGCGTATAAATGGCACGAGAAGTAAAATTCGTGGTATAGATACGCACTTTCATGAGATCGTGTTTCATAATCTGCTACTGGGCCGGCCCTCTGTCAAATTTTAAAACCCAGTGTGGCCCTTGAGCCAAAAAGTTTGCCCACCCCTGGCTTAGAGGTTATTCTGTCGGGTGATTGCAATACAGAATAATAGATGCGCGTCATCTCCTTTCAAAACTCAGAGAGAGACGCTGAATTATTCATCCTGGTTTGATGGCTGTGAGGGTCTCTCTTGCCTTCTTCTTTCATATATTGAAGCCCTTGGGCCTGGTTTACCTTAGCTAATGCCGTCAAACAAACATGATGTGCTCTGGACCTTCATTTAGGATTCCTGAGTGTCTGTCATTGCGAGAAATCGCTTGTCTTCTCCAACATTCAGTTCAAAATCCGCAGTTATGTCAGAAAAATACAGCAAGAAGCCTAAAACTGCAAGTCTTCAAAGTAATATCACAAGTTTGTGCATTCCTCATAAATGATAATGCTCAGAGAGCTTTGAATGAGGTGAATGACTTTACTCTTCAGCTTCAAAAGTATGTTTTTTTCTTTTCAGATCAATAACAATAGCAGCACAGTATAATAGACATGGACAGATCGGCGGAACACAGACAGCTTGGAAGTTGAATTGCCACAACATCTGAAAGAAGTGAGAATAAACACCTGAGGCTACAGGAAGGAGAGCTGAGGGTTTTAGCTGCTTGAAAGTCGTTTTTCATACGTTTTATATCATTACTCTGGTTGAGATTTTCTTAAAGCAATTTTGAAACAAAGTGGAGATGTAAGGTTGTTTATCTAGATTTATTTCACCACCTGCACCTGTTGTAATTCATTGAAACCATGGTGCCATCTACTGGCTGTAACGTGGAAGCAATCCTGAGACAGCGAGGATATTTCTGGGTTTCATTTCAGAAAGCCTGACAAGAACATGTAAAGGTCATAAAAAGGCCACAAAAAAACAAAAGCTTATTTTTGGAACATTAGGATTTTTATTTTATTCTTTTTTTGCGTCGCGATATATTTTTCTTTTTGTAAAAGGAATTTGTTGTACTGTTTTTAAGTGATGTTATTAATATTTATAACGTGGAAATGTAAATTATTAATGTTTAAAAAAATTCTGTCTCTACAGGATTTATTGTGTCTGATTTTCATTACTGTATTAAAGTCAAGAATTGCAAACAAACACAATAGTAAAAAATACAGACACATTACAACAATGATTATAAAGACTTTAGGTAAATTCTTTTTGAAATGTATTGACCAGCTCTTGACTTCACTAATTCATTTTAATTGCTGCTCCTGCAGTTTGACAATTTTTTTAAAGTACAAATATTCACTTTTCTAAATGAATATGAGGTAATAAATTACAAAATAATTAGTTTTTGATTTGATAAATATTAAAGATGGAATATAGCATGTCATACTGCAGGACAGAATAACTTCCCAAAGGTTTTTCATTTAAACAGTGACATTTAAAGTATGGTGTGACCAGAAGCCATTAAAATAAACCAGCAGGTCTAAAATACAGCTCAACTGAAATCATTAATCTAGAGGGAAATAGTAAGTGTGAACAACTGGCCAAAGCACTCATTATCTGATTTAATGGTAGTGTATGGGAAGATATGGCTCATGTACTAACAGTGGTATCCCCACTTTTAAACAGACTAACCTGACCAGACTTATTAACTGAATTACATTTTCAAATTCAAGCATACATATACTCTCACGAACACACACGTTGGGTTTTCATGTTTTATGGGACATTCCATAGACATAATGATTTTTATGCTGTAGAAAATGTATCCCCTAACCACAACCCTCAGAAAACTTACTGTATTTTTACATTTTCAAAAAACTTGTAGTATGATTTATAAGCTGTTGTCCTAATGGAGGCCAAACAATTTCCCAAGAAGGACAATGATTACAAGGATCCCATCTTTGTGGGGGCATTTTGTCACACACACACACACCAATTACAAGTTTGGTTCAACCAATTACCAAGCAATGCTTCATTTTGTTCAGTCTGTGGTGTAAAAAGGTCGCATTAGCAACTGAAGAAAAAGCACTTAAGCAAAACATGGTCAGGTCAAAGTGTCTAAATAATTTTTGATCCCAAATTTTTATAAATTTTACTGGTAGTCCACCATATGAAAACTTTTTGGGTATAATATGTCACAGTTCAATTTATTTTGCTATCCTCACTTACATAAATTAACTATAGTGTCCTGCACCCACTAGTAAAAAAAAATATCAAAAATTATATCTGGTGTCTGAATAATTTTTGGTTTGAGTGTGTGTGTGTGTGTGTGTGTGTGTGTGTGTGTGTGTGTGAGATATGATATCCAGAATAACTGCTGCAACGTCTCCAAGATACATGAAGAAACTAAATCAAATCAATATTTGGTGTGACCACCATTTGCGTTTAAAACCGCTTTTGTTCTAGATACACTTGAGCATAGTTTTTCAGGTAGCTTTGCAGCTAGGTTTCTTCAAGTATATTGGAGACGTTGCCACAGTTCTTCTAGATTTAGTTTGTCTCAGTTTCTTCATGTAATCACAGACACAATGATTTTTTTTACAATGGGTGATTCCCTGGAGGTTCCAGATTTAGCTGCTCCGCTAAACTTTATCGCTCATTGTGACAACTAACCTATGGCACTCACAACAATACACGCATCAAAGTAGCCGAATAACTTTTCTCTATTTACAGATATGATGAGACACGCATGTATGCAACTTCCCAAGAAGACCATCAAGACATATCTAAAATATAAACACTTATAATAGGCTTAACCATAGTGAATCAAGGTAAGACAAAACACATTTTGGAAGAAGGATTGATGATATATGATATATTAACATTTAAATTTTGTTAATTTTGAACAAAAAAAGTTACAGTGTACCTTTAAGTCATTTAAATTATATTAAATTATATGAGAAATATTTTGAAGTCTTTTTTAAGCCTTTCATTTACGGAGAAAGTTACTAAATCATTGATTTGACTCTTCTGAAACCACTTAGGTTGTGTTCCATTCATTGTGTCGTATTAATATTCTAGTCTCATCTCTCAATATTCCAGAGATTCAGATGGAGTTCCACTACACGCTCCTGCCAAACACTGAATAGGAGAAGACAATGATTTAACAATGTCACCTCTAAAACAAAGTCTTTAACTGAGTCTTTAACTCAGAGCTGGTGTATTATGAGAGAATTATAAATGCATGTATTTATTGGACTTCTCCCCTTTTCTACCAGTCTGCCAAATATTTGAAAGTTCATTACTCAAGTCGGGATAAAACAAAACACCTATATCAATATGTCCTCCTGCATGTGTAACTGATAACTGAGGAAACCTCTGTAGATCTGGTGTCACTTATTGAGGTCAAGACTTCACTCATATCCACAATTAACATAGTAAACAAAAGAGAAATGATTAATGAAGCTTTTAACGCACCTGGAGAGATTCCATATGAGAGCCAGATTGTCTTTTCCTCCTGAAACAAAATGACTGCTGTCATCAGTGAAATGGATGCAGCTCAGGTCTTGATAGTGGCGACTCAATATAGCCAGCAAATTTCCTGTTGACACCTATTAGAAAGTATTAAAAGTTAATACTATAAAATAAAAATTATGACTCCTGTCCCAGCTTAATATGCAGAGACAACTGTAAGTCACTTGTCACAAGATTCAATGACAAATAAGTGTGTCCACAATGAATAATAGGAAAAATCTAGTTTAAAAGACCAATTACTAAATGTGCCAAGTTCATAGAAATGTACTCTGACTCTTTGCATTGATGTTGGTTTCATATGGTTTAAAAAAAAAAAAAAATTATGCCATTTTTAACAGAAATGTATTTTAATTACAAATTAATGTGGAGTAACCATCAAGTAAAAAGTCCACATTTTCCTTAAGTCTTAAGTCTTTTTTTTTACAAATATAGTTAATTCATAAATATTACTATGTTTTTGGGGAGTTGCACCATATGACACTTTATAACCTGAACTAACAAGTCTTAGTATTTGATATTTCAAAAGACTCAGTGACCGTGACACACAATCACAGTTTTATTATGAAATCAGTTGCACCACCCTGACATTGGTTCAAAAATATTTTGTGAATTTTAAGTCAAATTTTTTAATGTATTTTTTAATAAATTAACTGAATGCGAATCATGTCAAAACAAGGTTAAATTATGTTATATTCTCTGGTAACCAAAACAAATCTCCTCACCTCCCACAGGTATATAGCTTCAGCAATGCCTGCCAGTACATAGAGGCCATTAGGAGATGCACAGAGACACGTAACAATCCCAGGACACACAATCTTCTGCTGAAGCTGGTCCTGAAAGGTAATGATGTGCAGAATCAAAAAGTTATTCAGAGCAGAACAGCTTTGTTCAGGGCATTTAGAAGAGTTGTTGCAATATGTCCAATGTGAAATTAACAAGCAATGACTAATGACCATCATAGATTGTCATAGATTCCCAGCCGTTGAAGATGCCTTTATTTGAGAGCACATATTTCTGGCTGGTACAAGTTTTCTGTTGTTCATATTTTTGAATGGTCTGACAGGTTTAGTTTTAACTACACAACAGCAGAGAGATGGTGAGGGCGAAATAATGAAGTTTGTGTCCAGTGTTCATTTATTACACTAAAACAGTTAAAACATGTCTACATCTGGCTGTCAAATGTCTTGTGCTCATGCTTGGTTGACTGGATGTGTAAACACTCTAGGAGTTGAGTCAGAAAGATTTGTCTCGGGTTAGGGATTTCGGGAAATATAATCTACCCCAACTTTGCACATTAGCAACATGTTGAACATAAGTACTTATTGTGTTTAAAAAAGGGTGAAACCAGGGTCACAACACCATCATCTATATAAACAGCGACTTAATCTCTGGTGGCAATGATAACCTAATACACTGTTGTTCTACGACAATTTATTCAATATTTAGGCTACTAATTATATCATGATCTGATGTGTGTCAATAAGGCTTATTAAAAAAATGGAAAAGCCATTAGCAAATATGATTATAGCATTAGCTTTATATTAGCAGTGATGACTGCAGTGTGTCTATTCATCTGACAAATAACATTGATTTTTGTATAATAATGTTTATGTATAAAGGAAAGTTTATACTTTAGGTCACATTTTTTCACAACTTCAATAACCTTTTTTGCTTTTAATTAGATGCTACATGTAACAAAGTTTTAATTTTTAAAAAGTACGAAGCCTTTCATGTCATTTATTTTAATAAGCTCAGAAAATGCATGTTGGTGTATCGAAACGGTCAATGTTTGTGATGATTTTCTTAATTCATATTTTTCCTATCCATTTTATTCATTTATGAATTGTTCCTTATTAATTTTATCTGTGAATTCATGTATTCAGATATCCATACTTCATTAACCTCCATCATACAGAATATTCAAGTATGTACTCATTATTGTTACTCATTTAGGTTAATCTTTTATTCTGTTTAATTGATATTTACGTGTAGTATTCTCCAAGAATATGTATGTTGTTGTACTCACATCTTCATATATATTAGGAGAGATATCTTAGTTTCTTTTGTTTTGTTAGATATCGGACGCATTCCAACTACTGTCCGAGTGATAATGTTTCTCAGAATTAGTAATTCATGGTACCAGGTACTTTTCAAGAAACAGTGTTTGTAAGAGGTAAGATATTGTATTTGAAAGTGCTTGCTTTGCTTTCTTTGCTCTAAAGGTGTCAAAACCATACCTCGTCTATCTTTCTTTCTTTTTTATCTGTCTTTGCAACCGTAGCATTTGACAAGGTCATGCCGACCTAGCTTAGGAGTTTAAGTGTAGGAGTTTATGAGGATGTAAGTTTCCTGCATATATATTCTTCCATTGTCAAACCAATTCTTCCGTTGCGACCAAAGATATCCTGCGATAATTTTATGACAGAAATTTAGAATGATCATCTCACAGTGTGTTTGCTGCTACGACATATGCTACATCTACTGACTAGCCAATAAAAATGCAACATGAAAGGCCGTATTGATCAATGCGACATTGTGCTAAAACCTAAAGCTTCTACCTCAAGCTCCATTTGCAAAATTGGCATGCCAAGTTGGCCTCTTTTCCCTGGCCATGATGACAACGTCCATATTCTCCTCTTTCGCTTTTACCACTAGCGCATGCTGAAGACGTTTTATTATTCTATAGGAACTTGCAAGGTATAGCCTACGATTCAATAGGTGTCATCATCACACAGTCTACATACATGTTGTACCCAAGTTTATTAGATCCATGTGATTTGTCTGAAGCTGGTTTTAAAGTGACGGCAGCCTAATATTCCTTGCCCTATGTTTTAAATGTGAATCAAACAACTAAAGACATAGAAAAAATTTCTGACTGCTCTTGACTAAAAAAACTTTTGTAACTTCATTAAGGATTAATCATTATTTAATTTATACAGTGAAGACTATGCAGTGTTATTTTACATTTGATTACTTTATTCAATTTCTATAGCCTACGTGAAAACTCCTTAGACCTACCTGAAAAGTACTGTTTATTTCATTTGTATCTTTGTTCTAGTGTTTGTAATTTGATTATTTGTTATTTTTTCGTACCATTTAAAAATGTTTAAATGTATATTAGTTAGACTTGCAGTTTTAGCTGTGGTATGGAAATTGGAATAGATCATTTTCACAATCTAAAATGTCGGTGTCATTACTGCCTGTTTTTGCTGTGATTGGTCCAGTTTTGATTTTTGATTAGCTATTTGGCGGGTTTTGTTGTTAAGACCTGGCAACCCGGCTTGACATGTCAGCAATTCACACTGTTACACACACAACTCTTTTTAAAATTACACTGAAGAACACTTGTTCTGAACAATCCTGCTTTTATTACTTATTTATTGAGTATAATACCAGTGATGTTTATTTCCAGTATATGCATCAGCTCTAACGTTACCCACCTTTCTCTGGATCTCCCACACGTTTATGAAGTTCTTGCAGAGTTGAGCTCCTAATATGTATTCTCCGTTCAAGATTGTTAAAGACCTGGAGGAGGTGTTACCCCCGCGATATGTCAAGAACTCTGCCCCGGAATTAGGGTCGAAAACTGCACAGTTAAACAGCTGACCCGCTGAATCTGCGGATAGAACTATCTCTGCGGGCGCAGACATGTTGGATTAGACAAAGCGCGATTATTTTGCAAGGCGACGAGGGACGGGTCTGTGCGACGTCATTTCCGATAAAGTAAGGGACTCTGGGTATTGGTGTTTTATCAAAGGCAAAGCCCTAAAAGTCATGAGTGAAAAGGGAATTTTTGTCGTTGTCTGGCTCAAGTGTGAAGTAGCCTATTTAAGTATTTGAGTTCATGAAAAAAATTTTAAGGATTTGTGTGTTAAGGAAAATGGAGCGTGCTGCAAATATCAAAATGTAAATGTCAGTTTCAGGAGTCAAATCCTAATTACTTCAAGTACCACTTTACTAAAAGCCACACACGTCGGGTTGTGATTTTGTTGGAAAGCAATCTCAATAGGTTTGTACAATTAGGTTTATGATTTCATAGCATCTCCGTCTCACATGTGCACGTTTTTTAAAGTGAAGGCAAAAACGTGTGTAGCAGGAAACCAAACCTGCTTTTTCTCATAACGTGATGAGCTTCCCCTGCTGCTTTCGTGTTGTGGTTTGTGGTGATGAGTAGCCTCTCAATCATTCTGCCCCAGAAAGACACACAAGTAGATGAAGACTATCCCTGATGAAAAAAACAATAGAAACCATTACATAATTGCTAATGGTTTTAATGGTTATAAAGAGAACTCTATTGGTTTTAATGGAAACTGTAATGGTCCTAGTGGGTCTCTATTGGTGATTTGCTTTCTTCTATTGGTGGCATGTTTTTTCTATTGGATACCATTAAGGACCAATATGAACCATTAAGTGTCCAACAAATTTAGTGTTTTCTTTGGTTTGATGATATTAATATATAATTTGTTTGTCACTGATTTCCTGGACTGTTCCTATTTTTTAAGTGACAACTTTCACAGTAGAACTGAAATTCTACTTCCTCACAACTGTTTTTAAACACTCTGTTAAAAAGATATTGGATTGAGGTACAACCTCTTGCCCAAACAATGCAGTAAATCATGTAACTGGCAACCAGTTATTTTATGCTTTGCTGCATGGCTCATAATCATGAGCATTGCCTCAGCTTTTGTGGTAGTTCCAGTGGCAGTCAAAGCAGTGTCCATGTCAGGCTGTAGGTCAATCACTGACAGGGGATCAGGAGTGTCCTGCTTCATGCCTGTCCTATGGTCTATCTCAGACTCTGACTCTGTTCCACTGCATGCCTTTAAAAAGCAACATCTCTGTTTAAGGTATGGTTGTGTGTAGGTCTGCTCATACACATATTCACGTTCATAGTTTTATATATATTTTTATATATATATATATATATATATATATATATATATATATATCACAAATAATGTATGTTATAATATTGAAATGTATCTTTGAACACTAGGCTACTGTTTAACAACAGTACACAATATGTAGCACACTGCTACAAGCTATTCAAAATGCTTTTCTTAAAATTCTTAATTAACCTTTTAAAAATAGACTCTACAAAAAATAAAATGACAAAGAAATATGAAACTTATGACCACTGTCTCATCTGTTTCACTGTAATAATTTTATTTGACAGGTATATGTTGTGTGAAGACTTTTATTTTGATATCCGATGAGAATTCTTCTCCTTTTCTCTGGGTTTTTATTTATTTATTTGTCTATTAAAAATCAACAGTTATTCTTCAATAAGTATGTCAGACTTTGCTGGATCACCTCCGCCGTATGTAGCCTACTAAAGTTTTTCTTTTTTAATAATCAAATTTATTCAAATAATCGGGACTGGTTTTATTTGGTCTCCCAGCCTGGCTTAGCTGGTTTTAGCTGGTCTCCCAGCCTGCCATGTATGATCAAGCTGGTTTCCCAGCCGGGACAATTTGGTGGTCAGCTGGTTTTAGCTGGTCTCCCAGCCTGGCCAAGCTGATGAACATCTTACTTATTATATATTATTTTATTATTATATATTTTATTATATATATATATATATTTGTAATGGTTTTGTAGTGGAAACCATTAGCAATTCTGTGATGGTTTCTATTGGTTTTTCCAGCAGGGTAGCCCCTCATGTGTCTATATAACGTTAGTAGATGATTTCCAACCCAACAATTGTCAACTCTGGGTACAAAGATCATCTTGAACTGCCCGTGTATTCACCATTTCCGAGTGAGGACCTTTCCAAACAGAAGAATGTGGATAAGAGTGGCTGTGCTGTTGCTTGTTGTTTCTGTCAGTCTGACTGAAGGTATGTTTGCCACTCACTTTTGTCTGTCATGGCTGATGTTATCAGCGCGAACGGCACATACACAGCACCGCAGACAGGAAGATGAAATTTAGATCAGCTTGATATACTTTACGGAAGTAGCAATAGATTTCAGAAGATTGTGATGGTGTAATTTATCAGAGCTGTGACACATAGCACCATTTGACTAAACCACCATTAAAAACCTATAAAACCACGGGATGTAAACAAATTAAAGGAACTGCTCTTTTTTGGTGTTGTTTTTACCTGACTATTACATCCATCTGATTTAAAAAGTCAAATACTTATTGAAATGTAAATAGGTAACTTTGTATGTAGTCAAATGTTTGTGACTTTACTTGGATTCAAGTCTCAAATTTGATGACTTGTGAAGTTGCGACTCGACTCGACATAATCAAAGAAGACTTGAGACTTGACTTAGACTTTGACACCAATGACTCGAGACTCGGTCTTGAGCCCTGTGACTTGGAATGTATTTATGGCCTACTTTCTTAAACCAAAGATCAGAGTGTAGGCTAATTTTAATTACTTAAAAATGATTAACGTAAATACAGTCGTTTTTTCTCTAGTGATTTGTATTTGTTATCATTGTATGCTCCTGAGCGTGTCATAAAACATAGCAGTAACTACCCTGAATCCAATGCACAATGACGTAGTTTCCCAGACTCTATAACCTGGCCACTGAAAGGTATGATGATCACACTTGTATGATTAGCGCTGCTTTCGCGCTTTGGCTGGCACTAAGTCAACCACATAATGTTAATTTAATGTTTCCGACATTTAAATGGGTGGTTGATTATGATTTCACTTTTTTAACTTTAGTTAGTGTAAACAACATGTGCAAAGTTACAACGCTCAAAAGTTCAAAGCAAAGGGAGATATTTGCCTTTAAAGAAATTCCTTTTTAAGGACTACAACAAATGGCTGGTAGAGACTACACAAGCTTCCTCCCGGGTTAGTGACATCACGGACCCTATAATTTACATAAACCCCGCCCCCTGTACACGATTTATAGATTATCAAGACAGAATATGCTAATCAATGACTAGAAGATAACTACACATAAGCTATATAAATTCATCACCTAACCATTCAGAAATGTCCTGTTGCTTCTACATGTTGTCACTTCTTCTTGAGTCTCTCCATCATTGTCTGACTTCGGTTTGAACATAAAAGGCTAAAAGTTTTTGAAATTTTCAGTGCATGTCTGTGTGAGGTAATCGGAGCTGCTAACACACGCAAGCTCTTGAAGCCCTCTGTCCCGGAAGCAGCAGCTCATTTGCATTTAAAGGAACAGACACAAAATGGTGCGTTTTTGCTCACCCTCAAAAAGTGAAAATTTTAACGTACTATATAAAAATATCTGTTGGGTATTTTGAGCTATAAAATGTCACATACACACTCTGGGGACATCAAAGACTTATTTTACATCTTGTGAAAAGGGCATTATACCACTTCTTTAAATACAAATAACTAGCCTACTAGCAAACAATTTAGTAAGAGCACTTGTATCACTTGCTTAAGGTTGAGGACATACAACTTGTGCCTGTCTTGACTCGAGACTTGACTTGGGACTTGTCTGTATTGACTCAGTACTTATCTGTAATGACTCAGCTCTGAAAATTGTGATTTTATTTTCAGGATTGTTTGATGATTTTGGTCACACTTTTTTTTATTAGGATCCAGTTCTCACTATTAACTATTAACTATGACTTTTGCGTATTAATTTTGCCTAATCACTGCTTATTAATATTTAAGGTCATGTAGAATAAGGCATTAATATGTACTTTATAAGTTCTAATAAACAGCCAATATCCTTGTAATATGCATGATAATAAGCAGCTAATATTGAGAACTGGACCCCAAACTAAACTGTTACCGGCATTTTTTATAACATTGTAAATGTCTTTACTGTCACTCTTGATCGATTTAATGCATCCTTGACTGTTTTAATTTTGACTAATAATAATTTAATTAGACTAATATTACTTCAAAATTAAAATAGAATAAAACATGTTTCAATTGTAAAAGTATTTCACAATATTACTGTTTTTACTGTATTTTTTGATCAAATAAATGCAGCTTTGGTGAACATAATAAACTTCATTAAGAAACTTATTTGGGATCAGGTGAGTTACAACAGTCAAACTTACAGATTTTGTTTTTCCATGATGTATATGTTTTTAAGCAGCAGGATGTATGCTTACAACTAGTCCATGGTGTTACAAAAATTCAACTTTGCCAGAAGAGGACTTTATGTGTAAATGGGATAAAAGAAACCCTCAGGAGAATCAGACACACACTCTTTTTATAAGGTAAGTTCAACCAACACATTAAAAAGTAACATGAACAAATCTCATTGTCTTTATAATAATGTTTCATTTATATAGCGCATTTCCCAAGCTCAAGGACATAACAGTAAAACACAAACAATCAGTTTGTATAATGGACATACATAAATGGACAATAGACATTTGAAGAAATAAGAAATCCCAATCCAAGAAATAAGTGATTGCAGTTGCATATCGCATTGCAATTGGAATACAAACAGAAACAATAACAGAAACAAATTAAAGCTGCAAGCAGCATCTATCGGGGTTCAAGCGCTTAGGAAACCAGTAACCAGTAATTTATAAAAGGTCATATAAGAGATTCAGTCAAGAATCATTTTGTACAGACGTAAATAATGTATGTTGGAGTGATGTTTATAAGGAAGTTCATCCTGATAATGCAGCATTGAGAGATTTGACATTGAAGACACTGAAAGATTTGAAACATTATTTTACCCTTTTGGTAAAAAAAATATTTTACCCTTTGGACAAACATACACATATGAAAAAATGTACAGTGAAGAATGTTAGGGCACTAACATATGGATTGTTAATGAGTTGAAAAACTGTTTGAGAGAGATGTGGCAAAGGGTACAGCAAACAGAACTGGGAACAAGGAAGATTGGGACGTCTATTGCAAATTAAGAAATCAAGTAACTAAAATTAATAGGAAAAAGAAAATAATGTTTTACAAAATTGAAATAAGTGAATGTAAATATGATTATAAAAATGTGGAGTACACTCAATGAAATAATGGATAGGAAATCAAGTCAAATTCCTTCTTTTATTGATACAGGTGACTCATTTTTAACTATTTCTTAAACCATATGAAATTGGAAATTATTTTAATTTGCTCTCTAATTTTCAGCATTTATATTGAGAGAGCACAGATTGATGACAATAACGGATCATAAATTATTGTTGGATAAACTGAAATGTTACAAATTTACTTCTCATACTGTTCATTGGTTTAAAAGTTAACTGTCTAATGGGACAATGTGTATTTTAATGGAAGTTATTTAGATGTGAAAGAGTTGCAATGTGGTGTGCCTCAAGGAAGTTGTTTAAGACCAGTGATCTTCCTCTTGTTTTAAAGTGTGCATGGACAGTCATGCAGATGATAAAACATTATATTTACCTGCAACATCAATTAAGCAGTTGTCTACTACTTTGGATGAGGAAATACAATTGGTCATAAAGTAGGTACGGAATAATAAGTTGGTTCTAAACTTGATAAAAACCAGAAGCATTGTATTTGCATCAAATTGCATCAAAAGTTGATTGCATCAAAAGTTAATTTTTTTCTGTAAAGAGTGTGCCTATTGAACAGGTAGAGGAAATAAGACTTGGAGTTATATTAGACAGTAGGCTGAAGTGGTCAAAACAGATATGTTCCAAATATGGTAACAGGTACAGTATGGGAAGAGGTTTGTCAGTTATTAAGAGATGTGTAAACTTTTTACCACAACACTGTGTTTCTAAAATTGTGCAAACAATGGTTCTTGCTTAGATTATTGCCCAGTGGTGTGGTCGAGTGCATCAAGAAAAGACAAAAAATTTAACTAATTAAAAAATTACAATTAGTCCAGAACAGAGTGACACGACTCACTTTAAACTGTAATAGAAGGGCTAATATAATAAGAATGCACTGGTAAAGGATTGTCTCTCTGCTTTGTTTTATAAGAAATATTTCTGTGTCTAGACTTCCTGTATTCTCAACTTTAACACCAGGCATGCATAAAAGGAGAAAAGGGATGTTTTTTATTTCCTGTTTCGAAAACCACTGCAAAACAATGGACTGTAATATATAGAGGAATGAAAATATGGAAAGATTTACCATTGATATTACATATTTTTAAACAAGAAAAAAAGGAACATTTAATGCCACAATTTATAGTAAATTGTTGAATGTTGGAATGAATGTTGGGTTAGTATGTTTCATTGACTTGACTTTTTATTGATGTTGATTAAATGTAGCTTTTTATTTTTTACTTGTTGGGACCCCAGGAAGAGTAGCCACTATGTAGTGGCTAATGGTAATCCAAATAAACAAATAGGCCTACACTTAGATCATAGATGGAAAAGACCATTTACAGACAATACAGGCAATTTACTAAGGAAAAATATGTTTTTTAAAGTTTTTTTGACAGTTATAGCACCATGTCTTGCCTGATCTCCACCACTTTTATTAGGTGTCCTCAAAGTGTGCCCATACATACTGTATGTGTGTCAAATTTGTTGTAAATATCTCATTTCATTTTGAAGTTCAGTTTCAGCACTACGCGCTTGGAACCCCTAATAAAAAGGGTCTAAAAAAGGCCTATTAAAAAAAACAAAAAAACTATAGGGTCTTATCACTTGACGCTTGCTGGTTACAAAATCTTTATCAAGCCTTTTAACATGTACCTCAGAAAGGAAAAAGGTTGCTTTTTACATTTTCATGGAAATGTGGTGTTTTTTGGTGTGTGTTTTTTTTTACCTTTTAAACTGTAATACCTCTACTGATGGCCGGATCTCCGTAAAAGTTTGCACACTTCTTTAGAATAATATGGCGCACATGCTCAGCTAATTTGGTGAAGTTCTGCGCAGAGCAGACCATTTTTCAGTCATTTAAATGTCATTTTGCATAGGACAATAGAGCATTTTTCACCTTTATAACAGTTAAATTCACAAATGGCCCGACATCCATAAAAGTTTCCAAGCTTCTTTAGGATCACGTAACGCATGCGCACGCCCGATTTTGTGAGGTTGTATGCAAATCAGGCAGGAAGAGGGCCGCTTTCAGCCATTTCATGTTATTTGAACATTACAGTAGTCAAGGCGAGATGTGATAAACGCATGTACCAGCGATTCAGCGTCTTTTGGGCTGACATAGCAGAGTTTGGCAGTACGGCGGAGTTGAAAAAATGCAACTTTACAGAGTTGACTAATAAGCGTCGAAGGTCAGTGAAGGGTCAAGAGTGATACCCAAGTTTTTGAGAGTGGCAGACGAATAATTGATGTAGCTTCAAGGTCATGTGTGGGAGTAGTTATATTTTTTGTTAGAGATGGTGGGCCAGTAATTAAGATTTCTGTTTTAGTCAGATTCAAACTGAGAAAATTGCAGTTTAGCCATGTCTTTAATTCATTAACACATGATGATAGTAATGTAGTCTGGTGAATAGAGTCCAGTCGGCAAGCAGTATATATCTGAATATCGTCGCCATAACAGTGGTATTGAAACCATGGCGGCAAATAATTTGTCAGACAGGCAAAATGTAAATAATAAATAGTTTATAGTTATGAAACATTGTAAACCTCATAGTTAAAGAATGTGCCACATATTGGGAAACAAATCAGTACTGGGGAGACCGGGGCTGTTGTCAAACTGAATATTTCTTAGGGGGAGATTATTTTTGAAAGTTAAAGGGTTAGTTCACCCAAAAATGAAAAAAATGGCCATCAATTACTCACCCTCACATTGTTCCAAACCCGTAAGACTTTTGTTCATCTTCAAAACACAAATGAAGAGATAAATAAATAAACTGATAAATTTGAGAGATTTCTGTCCCTCCATTGATAGTCTATGCAATTACTTTTGCACTTTAAAAAGTTAGGTTTAGTCCAAATTTTCTGAAGAGACTCGATTGCTTTATATGATGAACAGATTAAATTGAGTTGCCACAATGTGTTTATTATTGCTATACTATACTAAATAACAGATACAGAGGCTTGATTATGTATGTCAGTCTGCATGAATCTAACTCTCAATTTCTGGTGTGCACAGGGACAGTGAAAAGAAAAGTTTTATTATGTGTGCGAACTCTGGCAATCATTCAGAGAAATATATTATCTTGGAGGAACTAGGAAACACAAAAAGAAAGATGGACATATGGGTGCAAACACAAGTGGGCAATCTCACCTGTAATTCTAGCAAAATCTCAGTCATCTTTGAATGCTTGGGTAAGAACCAGTCTAAGAGATCTATTCAGACTGCTATTTTCTTACAGTTTATATGGTGGGATCTTAAAGTCGTTGCATGTTTCTAATAAATTGGTATATTAAATGGTAAATATGGCATATTATATTATATTATTATTTAAATTTATAGTTAATTAATATTTTTTAAAATAATTAGTTACATTATATATTATACATTTAATAGTAAATATTTAATTATATTACCAGCATAACATTTTGCATGGCATGTCGCCCCTAACGTTTCACTCTCATGTTGTCAACAGTCAAATACAGTGCACCTCAAATTACCAGAATGAACAGGTCAGCTGGAACCCTGTCTCTCGAACTGGACAAACCAAAGGATAACAAAAGTGTTACATATGAGATCAGATGGAGGGAGAGAGGCTCTGAATGGCAGAATGTAAGACATTTCAGAAAATCTGATATTTTCTTATCATGAAGTGAATCTGTTATTTTGTTAACATGATGTGTTCTGCAATTATAGGCTACATTTGAAACTGAGGACAGCCCTATCCAAGGTTAGACTCCCTACTCTGTTTATAAAGTGCAGAAATAATGTCGTCTGAATGATACATTGAATTGTCCATGCATTTATAAAAAAAAAGTTAATTCAGTGTATTCTTTAAACATTCCGTAATTTTCAGAACTCAAGTTTTAATGTTGTTAATAGGGCGGGTGAATGCTCGATTCTGATTGGTTGATGAACATTCTAAAGTGTGCAATTATTTTCCAGTAAATGCACAGCTAAAGTAGTTCCATACAGGCCTTGACCGCATTACAGCTCCATTGGACTTCGTTGAGTTATTAAGTTATTTCAAAGGTGCAGCCTACAGCAGCAAAAGAACCAAAATCCACAAAGACATTGACCAAGCAAAGAGATATAACTCTTTTAGTTAACTGCCCTGATACTTTATCAGTAAAATTGTTTTGCAATTGAAAAGCTACATGACATTTCTCAGTTGCGAGGTAGTAACGTTGCTGTTCTTGAAGCAGTTAAACTTACAGCTTCGCTATTATTAGCAAAGACTATTTTTTATAGTAGAGCTTATTTTCTTATAATTCAACTAAAGGTCAAGTCAAGTGCATTGGATTAAGGAATACATTGGATCATGCACTGCTGTACTGTACATACTGTACATTTTGGCATATACAGTATGTAATAGGCCATAGAGATATTATATTCAGGCAGAAAATGTGCATACTATGTGCACACTAAATGTGCACATTTTAAAGATAAACAGTAAAATGTGGGAAAGTTTGTCAAAGGTGGATTTGTGTAGCACCTTCTACTCTGCAGTCTCTGATCCTTTGAGTCTTTAACAATTTGACAAATACATTGAGGATGTTTACATGCATTCTTAAAGGTACAGCAGCAAACAACGGCTCTAATGGTCATTGAAATGTTGGAAAATTACTTGTAGTTATACTAAATATATTGTTATTGGTGTGGGAAAAAATGATTATGTATGACCTCTTTAAATAATTAGTGTCCAAAACATAAAAACTGACTGAGATGAATGTCTTTAGATTCCTACAAGCTACATCTACAGAAACAGACGATCTACCAGATCCAACTGAGACGGCAGGCCAAACTGCAGCCACATCTATGTAAAGACTCACTACAAACTCTCTGGAGTGACTGGAGCCCAGTGGTGGATGTTCCCTTAGGTTCGATTTCAGCTGTATCTGCCAATACAGTTGCAAATAAGAAGTTTTTAATAAGTGAAAGCATCTGAAAATATTTGGTTAACAAATGTAACACCTCTCTGCAGAAATCAGCCAACCTCTTGTACACCAGCTTGTAGAAGAATGGACGAATGGGACCAGGCATATTAAGCTCACCTGGGATGTAAGTATAAGAAGAACAAAGGACATCAGAAATGTCTCTGTTTGTTGGTGTAAGATGAATGAAATTTGATTTGAATGATGCTCCAATGTGATTTTCTTTAGGAACCATCTGCTGAAGAGTCTGTTGGGGGTGTACGGTACAATCTGAGCATCAGTGTTTGGGCTTGTAAAAAACCCAAGAGAATGGAAAAGCTAACTTTGAATCGAACCTATAAAACCTCAATAACATATTCAGAGGCCAGGATTTCCATTATTGCAACAAACAAGTTTGGAAGTTCACCTCCACTGGAGATCATCATTCCCGCTGTGAAACATCTGAGCAGTAAGTGTGCTGCAAGTGTGAACTGTGACTGTGTTTGCTTGGGTTTTCATGTACTGTATGTGAATGAATATCTGAGTGTGTGCGCTTACAGCAGGAAACAAGTGAAAAGTGTGTGTTTTTTGGTGAAGGGGGTCCTAAAGTGTTAAGTCATAAATTACTCATGTAACAAAAAAAAACCCTGTAAAATGGAAACTTGTAAGATTTTTTTTAATTTTCAGATTGTGACAAGCCCTCTAATATCACACAGGATTATAAAACCTGCTTAGAATGGTACAAGCTGGAAAACGGTGAGACCCGAACAAGTAGAGTAAACAGCTCAGGCAAAAAATCGTTCAAGGATATTGAAAAAGGTAGAGATAAATCATTCATCCAATGTAGAGCACTATGTTCATGTGTCATATTAACATGTGCTGCGTATGCTAATTCGTGTCTCTGGTTTTAATTACAGGGGTGGAGAAGTTTGTACGTCATTATTACTTTCTTCACACCAGGAGAAAGAAACATCTTCAAACTGTTGATATGTGTCCTTTTTACTCAGAACAGGGAGGTACGTTCAGACTAAGAATATGGCGATAAGATTCTGTCTGTTATCAATTAGCTGATAACTTTTTATGTTTTGACCAATAAATGGCCAATATTAAAATTTCATACTATTTTGTCTAAATAAATTCTTCAGTAAATGGTTCAAGTAAATCATTATAATGTACAGTGTTTTGAGATTTGATAAAATTATATTCAACAGTGTGCTGTTAAATTATTAGTGTTTTCAAGATTAAGTATTTGTTAGATGACGGCTAAATGTAAAATTTTGGGAAGTTGCACTATCAAATATCCAATATCAGACAATATATACTGTATATACTTTATAAATTAAAAACTAAATATCTTATATCGGCCAATATACAGACCCCTAAAGCAGGGTTCCTCAAATCCAGCCCTGGATTTTCTACTGTCCTGCAGAGTTTAGCTCCGTAAATAACCGATATGGTACTGATATGTCATGCATCCCTTGTTTAATCTGTTTAGTTTACTGAAACACGAAGACCACAGTGTAAGATATAATCCAGAATGATCTCTAGTTTTCACAATGGAATGTTTGCATTTGTTTCAGCACCTATTGAAGGCCCAGGGAATGTGAATATTTCTAATGTGACACATGAATCAGCTGTGGTGAGTTGGCTTTCCATTCCTGTGGCGAAGCAGCGAGGATTTCTACTGCATTATCTCATTTGGATTTCAGGACAGGGAAACACGAGTAAGGCGAAAGTTTGTAGTTTTACTGATCATCTATTTGCTATGAAACCTTTATGTCACAACTGCAGATACAAGTTTTTTACTGGTATAGTCAACAAAATAATCTATTATAAACAAATTGTTTATAACGCCGTTCCTCTTGCTTCAGCACTCCATGAAGTCCAAGCAAATGAAACCAGCTTCAAGATCAAGAACCTCCACCCAGGGGCCTCTTACACCGTTTCTATATCCGGAGAAACAATGGCTGGTAAAGGGCCGAAATCAACAGTGAACTTTGAAACACACTCAGAAGAAATGGGTACTAAAACAGTCATTTCAGAATGAGAAATGATTATGCAGAACTGAAACCTACTGACCCCCTAAAGGGAAATGGACATGGGATAGGATGAGAAAAAAAAAAAATTCTCTCACAAAACTTTTGTGTTCCCCAGAGAAACTTTGCCTTCCCTTGCAAAGATATTTGCGTTCTCTCGCAAAACCTGTTGTGAGCTCAGACACTTCCTGTTTAATGTCCCACTGGCAGTGTTTCAGACAGCTTTGTACGTTAACAATGGAGTGGTATGTAGTTTGAACATGGACTCAAATATAAAGAAATGCAGTCAGTTATTAAAAATATTTAATAACTTCACTGTAAAGGTCCTTGCACACTGAGTCCAAAATTCTCGTCCGAAATTTTCGCACGTTAAAAAATAAATACGACCTCACGTTGTGTCAATCACGTTTACACACTGCCTCTGAAACTTTCGTCCGTCATAAAAAAAAATAGTGTTTTTCACAATTCAGAGCCACCGAATGACGAATACGAAAAAATACATATGAAAATTTCGGACTCAGTGTGCAAGGTCCTTTACACACCAAATTCAGTTTACACATCACTGCTCTCCTGCTGGTTTACTACAACACTTAGTTTAGCAAGTAATAGCACATACAAAATAAGTAGGCCACAGCTAACATACTAGTTACAACCATAGCTTTTGCATGATAATTGCTTACTGAATTTGATGCCATTACACTGTATAACAGTGTGAAGTTATTGAATTTGTTTCATAATAAATAATCATAAAAAATTATGCAAGTGTTGTAGTATAACCAGCAGGAGAGCAGTGATGTGTGAACTGAATTTGGTGACAGTACAGTGTGTCACAGTGAAGTTATTTCATATTTTTCATAATATAAAATTTGCAAAAGGGTTTTGAACTTTGCAGACTTTATATTATAAAGCTCGTTTTGAGGAAAATTGGGTTGTAAGCTCCTTGTCTACGTGATTGGAAATAGGTGTCATTTGTGTTTTAACAACGTTTAGCTCACGAGTTATTGATCCGGGAAGTTAGAATCTGTGAATATATTGCTAACTTTACTGAACTCAAGGAGTAAAGCACTGATCACATTTCTTTATATTTGAGTCCATGTTCAAATTCTATGAACCGCTCCATTGTTAACGTTCGGAGCTGTCTGAAACACTGCCAGCGGGACATTAAACAGGAAGTGTTTGTCTGAGCTCATGACAGGTTTTGCGAGAGAACGCAAATATCTTTGTGAGAGAACGCAAACGTTTTGCGAGAGAACGCAAATATCTTTGCGAGAGAACACAAAAGTTTTGTGAGAGAACCAAGTTTTGTGAGGGAACGCAAAAGTTTTGCGAGGGAACGCAAAGTTTCTTGGGGGAACGCAAAAGTTTTGCGAGATAACGCAAAATATTTGAAAAATCCCATCCCAAATTTTTTCCATCACCATGTCCCTTAGGGGCTCCGTAGAAACCTTTATCTGCTTTTGTGTGAAGTAAACACAATGAGGTGTGAGAATATTCCTGCCAACAGCAAATGTGTTCTGCCCTTTCATTCAGGTTTACCATGGCAGGACCAGACCGTCCTGATCGTCTTAGGGGTTGTCCTCTTGTGTACTATAATCTTCTCTGTTGCTGTCAGGAGGTGAGATTATCACAGATGAACTGACTGATCACCAAGATATGTTATTGTGTTATATTGTACATAACCTGTCGCTTTATTGGTAGAGCATATAGCTAGCAAAACCAAGTCCGTGGTTTCGGGAGCCAATAAAAAAAAACTGACATTATTTACTTTTTTTTATCACATTGAATCTTGAAATTTTTATAATCACATTGAACTTGAATCACATATTGTGTCAACACTTTTCTTGTAATTTTGACTTTATTCTCAAAATATGACAACTTTATTCTCGTCGTATGACTTTGACTTTATTCTCAAAATATTACAATTTATAATCTCGCTGCTTTGTTACAGAGGTGACCGGAGAAACCGATATATTTCTGCTGCTCCATAAGATCCATCCAGAGACTGAATTTGCATTTTCATTCAGCACCTTTTTTTTTGTTCAGACCAATGCGAAGATCGACAATTTTTTTTACACAGCTTACAAGCAGTGTTGTAAAGGTTAAGTGGTGGATTGATAAGAAGCTAATGTGCTTTCAAAAAATGTAGAACGGTAAGGTATCTTCTTGAATATTTGACATAGCCATATTTTAAATGAAAATGTATAATAGTTTCTAATTTTGACTCATACCTTCTCTTAAACAGTGGCTTAAAGGCTTAAATGTGAGGTTTTTATTATATATATTTTTTATAAAACTTGTTTTTGTCAAAACTTGTACCATATGAACTGTAAAGTAAATTATTAAAGTAAAATAAATCATTTTTACAGTCATTTTATGGTTTAGGATGTTATCGTAAACACTGATCTCCCCCCAATACAGTACTAATTTTATTTGTGCAGGTATTAAAAAAGTCTTAAAAGCCTTAAAATTTATTTTTAAAACCCTGTACCTGTAACAAATACCCTGTACTGGTTAACAAATAATTTTTTGCATGCATAATAATTACCTACATTTCATTTAATTGCAAAATTCATGTATATAGTATTCTTTCTATACTTTCATGTTGTTTTGGGGGTTTTTTTCAAGTTGTGATTCATAAAACTAGAAAACTAAAACCAGTGTGAAATAAATGTTAAAATCAAAAATAAGGAGGCCAACATGCTGAGATCACATGAACAGTCAAATATTACTCACTTTATAATTGTATCTTTATATCACAATTATATTATTAAAAAGTCTCATTTCTAATTTCTAATTTTAATGACAATTTCAAATTTTAATGACATTTGTCTCATACAAAGTTACCATAGTTTAATGGTTAAGTTTGGAGGTATAGATGTTTTTTGTTTTTTTGTTATGGTTTGTTTGAAAGTCGTCCTTCTGTGTGTGTCTCTCTCTTGTTTTTTCCCCTCCCTCTCTAGTCAACATGTTCTGGGAGCTCTTTCATCAGATTTTTGTTAAAAAGGTTGACAGACATAGTAATGATGATGGAAAGGTTACTCAGAATAAAGGCTGTCTTTTATCAAGTCAATATTAAAGAGTCAACATTGTAAATTTATTCAAAAGTAGCTTTCAAAAAGTCCTTGTAAATTCCTTTAAAAAAAAAAATTAAAAAAAAAACACAGACAGTGGTAAAACAGTGTGATTGAATTTCCATATAGCTCTTAACATCAATATCTCATTGGCATATAAGCCTGGTTACTCCAAACAAAAAATAAATACAAATCTGAAACATCTAGACCGTAAAATCTATTTTATATTTTTCCCTAATAAAAAAGAACCAAAAAAAGTTACCACCAATGAAGTACAGCATACATTTGTTGAATAAGGTAAATCAATTTTCCATGTTGTCAACCAATCATTTTTTGGCACCAAAACGTTTTGCAACACAAATACCTTCAATGATTACATCAACTATCATCAATTTTGCATCGCCACTTTGCATTCCAAATGTAGATTTAAATGTGCTTCAAGTCCAGGGTTACAAGTGCACCTGAGCAGTGTCCTCAGAACAGTGTTGCACCAAAACGTGTACCCAAATAATCCATCATCCAGCCTTCCTCTCGTCTCTGAGAATAAACCAGAGTCTCATTAACACACAGGATGCGGTTTCATTATCAACAGACACAGCAGAAATATGCTGATTATGACTCAATTAAACTTACATGGTACCAGAAGCAGACTGAGGCAAACGATCATGGCCAGTGTAACACTACTCGTGGTGATTCCTTGGGCTCCGTTGTCATCGAGTTCAACATGATATTCATGAACCTGGTGGTCCATGTCTTTGCACTTCGCGCTGTGATCACATGACAAAAGAAAAACATTTCAGCAACAAAATGCGGTAGTCTAATCTCATCAGCACCAATAAATGTGCAGTAATGCAAGATTTTTCCAGAGTATTTTCACACTGCATGCTTTATATTCTGATTTAGACATTTAGCATGCTTTAATGAAACAAGAACTCTTCCAAGAGTGGGGAAATGGAGTTCGAAGCGATGGAAGAGATGCTGTATGACTTACAGTTGCTTCTGTAAATATTGCTTGGTGGTCTCGCAGCCCTGTGTCTGTCTCTCTGCGGCAGTTTGGAGCTGTACAGAAGCGAGGCGTAAAGCTTCACAAGATGCCAACTTCTGGGCCTTCAGGGTCAAATTGTGCTTCAGGTCTTCAATCTGGTCTGAAATGATAATGGAAAAACTCGCTTCAGACATTACAACTCACAATGTTTTGTACTCAAATCTTTTATGTAATGCCAGTAGTATGTAGCCTCTCACAATGTTAGCATTCCTCTTCAAACAATATGCCAAACATTCTTTGAAAAAAAATAAGTCCATTGGCTTATAAGGAAATGTCTAGGTACGGTGTAACTTATCAGTTTGTTTCTTAAAGTGGCCTTGGTGATGTCAGAGCACTATTTTGGACTGTAGCTGGCTGGAGTTGTTCGCTTGCTGCTTTGTCTCAAATTTGACACTGGTGTTAAAATATGGCCTTGGTGTGAAACGTTTTTAGACATCACACCTATCCTGTTTTGTGAGGATGTTTTCAAAATTCAACTAACTTTTTCCAGATAACAGCTTTATCAAGCAGGTAACAGGGTCGAGCAGGGTGATTTTTATCAGTGCAGTCTCTCTCGCTTTTGTATTCCCTGTTATTTTCATATCTCATGCATTCAGGAGTCGTTTCCTGCAGTTGTTTAGTGGGTCAGGAAATCCTTTAAAAATTAAACAATATTCTGGATTTGAAAATCTCACTATTAATTGTGATAAACAGGACTGTTCCCTGCTGAGAAAAAAACAACCGTAGTTGGTTTTCTGGTCTTAACAAATTTGTAATGGTCCAAGTTGGTTTGAGTTGATCTTAGCTAGCTTAAGATGGTCTGAGTTGGTTTATGGTGTTCTTAACTAGTTTAAGACGTTCTCCCAGCCTGGTCACTCTGGTTGTAGATAGTCCCACCCTGGTTTATCTGGTCTAGATGTTCTCCGAGTCAGGCCAAGTAGGGTTTTAGCTGGTTTTACTGGGCAGCCAACTGGTCTCCCAGTCTAACCAGCTAAAAAACACCCAACACATCAGTCTGGCCTGCAAATCAGCTTAGGCTGGATATAATGATATACCAATAATATACCAAATAATATACCAAAATAATGATACAAGGAGCAGCAAAATCCTTTAAATTCTGTTATCCTGACACAAATGTATTGTAGAATACATGTACACTACCATTCAAACATTTGGGGCCAGTAATGGTTTTGTTTGTTTGAAAGAAATTATTATTATTTTTATTCAGCAATGATTAATTTAATTGATCGAACATGACATTAAAGACTTTTACATTTTCACCAAAAAAAATCAGTTTTAAATAAATTCTGTTCTTTTAAACTTTCTATTCATCAAAATAAATTGGGAAAAATCATGGTTTCCACAAAAATATTAAGCAGCACAACATTTTTCATTATTATTTAACTGATAATAATTAGAAATGTATCTTGAGCACCAAATCAGAATGTTTAGAATAATTTAGACTGCTGCTGAAAATTCAGCTTTGCCATCACAGAAATAAATTACATTTTAAAATATATTAAAGTAGAAAAAGTTATTTATAATATTTCAAAATATATTTTTTTTACTGTATTTTTAATAAAATAAATGCAGTCTAATAAATGCGAGCAAAAGAGAATTGTATCTTACTGACCCCAAGCCTTAGAAAGAGTGTCATTTTTAATTATATTGAACTTGACAAAGTTTTCTGTGAATATAATGCATAAATGCTCATTTAAACCCTAGCACTCAAAATAATTAATTGGTTTGAGTAGTGCCAACTCAAATTATATAAATTAGTTACATCAAATTAATTCACAAAAGAAGGCTGTTATAATAACACCTAATTTTTACAAACTCACACATTTTAAGTAAGCTGAATTGTTTCATTGTTTTTAGTTTTATGAACTTGTTTCTTTTCATTTAGATTAACTTAAATGTAACTGAAACTGGGCTGGGATTTCTATTTCCCTGCATGCTTTGCCATGACTCTCAAAGGCGAGTGTACACTCTAAAAAATTAAACCATGATTTTTACAGTAAAAAACTGGCAGCTGTGGTTGCCAGTACTTTACCGTCAAAAATACGGTAGCAACGTTATTGGTTTTACAGACTTAACTTAAAATTTACAGTAATAAACCGTAATTCATTATCTGATATAATGTGAATTTTACGTCCTATTGAAGTATTAATATCTGTTTTGTACCATTGTAATACACTGATAACCACCAATCACAGCAGTGATGAGAGTCACATGATCAATCAAAGCTCATCACAAGCAGCTCTTCCACAAGAAATGTAATACTAATATAATAGAAGCTGCACAGTGTCATTCACACAAACATTAAACACCATCATGGTAACACACATTAAATTTTAAAAATGCAATAAACATTAATTTAACAACATTAAATGTAACATAAAACCCTAATGTACATAACTGATTAGAACAAACTAAGAAAACTATGAAGAAACATAGTTATTTCAACAAAAATACATCAAATGTGAAGTGTCACACAGGGAATTGTGGGAATGTCAATTTACGTTTTTTCACTGTAAATTATACAATGAGCTGTTCTTTTTCACTTTCAAAAACTGTAAATTTAACGGTATTTTACAGTAAATTACATTAAATGTACCATTTAGATCTATCACAGTTATTTACCGTATATAGTACGGAAACTTTCTGTTAACCAATTAACAGTTTTTCACTGTAGCATTTTTACAGTCTTTTACCATTAAAATCACGATAATTTTTTACAGTGTAGTTTTAGTAAATGCAATAAAATGCTAAATGCTATAGTAAAATTAAGTGTTATATATTGCTTTTTGTGCCAGATTAATGTTAAGTGAGAGATTTAGTAGTGTTTAATGTTTTGTTGTGCTAGTTTAGAAGAGTTTCTGTTATGTTGGGTTTTTGGGGGGATTACCATCATGGTGTCAAGTGGAGCATGAGCTTGGTTTGAGAACGGTGTATGTTAAATGTTTTATATTGCTGTACTCTTTCAGCAAGTTATATGCTATCAAAGCATTGTGTTACCATTTACCAATGTAGTATTTATTGAATTAGCTGGTTAAAGCTAGCCAAGTTTCCACGACTAAAAATATTTAAATTGAGATTACATGATAATTTTAAGTTGTGTGTGAATAAGCTTACTCAAATATTTCAATATTAAAATGCATCAGTACAAAATAAAAATCTGCAAGTTCTGCTTACTTAAATGTTAAATTTCTTAACTTAAAAAAAAAAAGATGTAACTGAAAACCTCAAATTATTTGAGTTTTGCCAACTTATTCGGGTTCACAGTGTATACATAAAAAGTAATCTGACCAAAAATAGAAGAGTTTTATAGGAATGATACCGCTAGTTAGCGCGCTTCATGTTATTATAACAGCCACTCTACAGAATTCCATGTCACAAACAAGTCCTGCCTATTTGTTGTCTCTTCCGAGTTTCTATGGTTACATGGGAAAATTCATCTAAGAATATGGTCAGAGGGAGAGAGCGCTCCTTTCATGGCTCCTCTGATGAGAGGGAAAACTCTGACTTGAATTTTCCTACCTTTCTGCAGGCTGATTTCTGTAGTGAGGTTTCCCTCGATGAGTTTGTATTCCTCAATTTTGCTCTCCAAGATCGTGATGTTTTCTTTCAGAATGACCTGAGGAGAAACAGAAGGTTAATTAAACACAAGTCCATAACCGGGGCGAGGTTCGGCCGTGGAGGTTCGCACTAAGACATAAAGGTGTGGCCGTCAGATCTCACGGGTGTGTGAGTGAACGCCACAACCTCCAAAGGTCAAAAACGGCATTTGACAAAACGTAGCCACAAAAAAATCAAGACAGAACCTCTTTTAATACAATACAACACCCTTAAATAAAATAACATTTTTTTTGGACGAAACATAATAACCCCAGAGACAATGCGAACATTATCAGGAAAATTTTTCCAGGAAGGGCTATGATTGATATCCTGGTCCCTCATTCGTTTGATTTGTTAGATATTTGCATAACTGTTCAGATTTAACTCGACCTAAACTGTTCACAATTTCCTGTTGGGACAAGCTATGCAAAACAAAACCAGTTTCATGTCACTAAATTAAACTAAATGGCATGTTTGTTTTTCATAATAAATAAAATCTGGGTGTCATTATAACTCTGCGATCTGTTATCGTACTGAGGTTTAAGCTAGAAGAAACAGCTTGTAAACCAAAACAAGAAGATGAACTCACATTTTGTTGCAGGCTGTCGTTCAAAGAGTTATTCAGAGTCTGAATTTGCTCCTTGTACTGGTCGATTTGCTTCTGTAGGGCAGTCTGGTTCCTCCATCCCTGTCTCACCAGCTCTTCAAGGGCTTTTTTGTCTTTGGTCCACACGACTTTTGCCCCTTCATGCCTCTCCGTTAGGTCTTGCATCTCCTTGCGACACTGACTGGCTTCTTTCATGTCAGACGAGGTGGCCCAAACCACAATAATGATAACCGAGATGATCGACCATAGGGTCAGCACGGCGATCACAATGTTTCGAGTAGTCTGAGAAGATTTGGAGCTTGCCATCCTGAGGCACACAGTCGCTTTCAGGTTGGAGATGTCCGTAAAGAGTGAGCTGGTTGGTGTGAGCCCAGCGAAGACTCTCTTCTAAGTGAAATGAAACTTTTAAAGCGTGGGTTTCCCCTCCAAGCTCAGCTCAGGAAAGGGGAGTGGCTCTGCTCCCAATGATGGGACCTGCCGTCCAGTTCCTCAGCACTCCAAACACACAGCTTGCTGCAACGTGACATCAGCTAGAGGTTATCCTCGCCGTTATACTGGGAAAAACCAAAAGTCTCCTCCTTCCTGTTTTTACTGAAAGAGTGTGTTTCAGTTTCCATTCCTCTGTTCGTGGGAGTGCCTTGGCAGAGCGTGGTATACCTCTGCTAGGTCTTTTTTTTAAAACATTTTTTAAGAGGCTCTGTGCAGGAGCAACTCAGTGTTTCCTGAACTTTTGCCAAGCACGGAGTGTCCATGCCCCTTTTGGTCACACAAACACACACATACAGCAGCTTTTAGGAGTCAAGTGGGTAGGACTTTATTTTATAGTCCTGTTCCCCATGTACATACTATTATTATAGTAATTGCAATAACTAGGTAATAACAAGGTACTAACCTTGAACCTACCCATAAATCTAACCTTAACCCATAGTTACCTTATATTAACCAGTACTTTCTTAGGTAAGAACTCTGCAAGTACACATTAAATCGTGTATTTATCTCTATATAGATAATATCTGTGGCTCACTTCCTCTTTATAAAGAAATGGTAACACTTTACAGTAAGGTTTCATTTGTTAACGTATTGAACTTACTATGAGCAATACATTTGTTACTGTATTTGGTAATCTTTGTTAACGTTAGTTGATACAAATACAAATAAAAAACGCTCATTGTTTGTTCACGTTAGTTCACAGTGCATGAATTAATGTTAACAAGTACAACTTGATTTTAACAATGTGTGCTGTAGAAGTGCAGTTTATTATTAGTTCATGTTAACTAATGTAGTTAACAAATGTTAATAATGAAACCTTATTGTAAAGTGTTACCATACATATACATATACATATATATATATATATATATATATATATATATATATATATATATATATATATATATATATATATATATATATTATATATACTGGTATATATTGAATCTTCATAGACTGCACATACGCGTCCTCTGCTCATTAAAGAGCAGCCGTTTTGAGCAGTGCGTGCTGGTTTGAGTTAGAACAGACCTTCGAAATTCTGCTGCTCAATGTTTCCTGCGAGTGATGAGTCATCATTTGGGGGGTGATTACATAATGCTGAAGGGTGGTGGCTGTTTCCATGGGCCACGGCCCCCCCTTGTAATGGATTCCTGTGTTTGAATTATGAACTTTTGCAAGATTCTGGTGCATTTTGAAATAGATTTTGTCAGACTTGGGAAGATTAATAGCATCTGGTGGTTTTGCACAGTTCTGGTGGTGGAAGATTATTTATTGTGTCGTGTCATTCATCCATCCATTTTCCAAACCCCTTGTTATATGAGGGTCGTGGTTATTCCTTATTTATTGAAATAAAATGTAAACATTTTATAATGTACTAAAGATAAAGTATTAACCCTATAGCCTCGTATTTGATACACAAATTCCTAAAGCCTTTAAATTATCAACAAAACTTTAATTTTTATATCTCTCAATCTTCATTGAATTGCATTCAATAAACTGCACTATTTCAAAAAGTTATATTTATATTTCATATGCTTTACAGGGTATATCTATATCGAATGTTGGCAGTCTCTTAACACCCAGCATGTCTTCCACATTACTCTTGTTCTTTGTCAAGATCTACCGAATGCCGTAAACCCAGCCAAGAATAACAAAGCACTCTGACAAGCATTTTGCACCAATGCTCTGACTCACTCACTAGCCTAATGAATTTGTACTCCAACAGATCTCTAGATCTCCATTTCTGACTATTCTGGGCATAAATATCAGGTTCAGATTCCAGATTGAGAAACAAAAAGTTACTTTTATGTACACACAGTCTTATTTAATGTTCTGTTAATAATTATTAACTGAGATGATGAGAAATACAACAACTGCTTCATTCACAGTAAGACAGATAAGGCAGAAAGCATTTTTTTAATACTGTTTCTGATCAGTGATCAAATAACTGGTGCATAAAACATGCCAGACTCTGATATGTGTATTGCTAGTATTGTGTATGTAAGGAAATGTCATGGATGATAGAAATGATCAAAATGATCAACTAAATTAACAATATTTCAAATTCTTGAATAATTTTTATACATTTAATGAAATCATATTCATTTTGAGACTACATGGAACATTTTTACTTTTAAAAATGATTTTGTTCTTCTTCTTATTAGAACTTTAAGTGAAATATATACAAATTATGTACACTGTAAACCCCAATGTTGTCCATACTAAAGATATCAAGTTATCAGAACTTGACATTACTTAAAATAAAAAGTTTTGGCATCAAAACTTAAACAGGTCTGCTTAACTTACTCATTTGGCAGCAGAAATCTTTCTAATTAATATTTTAAGTGTTGTAAGCTCAACATTTCAATTCATTTAAATTATTAGCTATGTCTCTGTTTAAAATGATTGGTCGCGCTTGAAATTCTGCCTTGACAACCGCGCTGATTGGTCGATATAACGCAAGGCGGTAAAATATTTTTTTTGTCGTGCTGAATGTTTAACGGCTCTGGTGTGACGACGCAGCAGCAGTCCTCTCGAGGCACTTGCAGTTTTCTGAAATAAAGTTAAATAGGTAAGTAGAGATTTAAACACATTTATACATTTATCGTAATTGCCTTACACGTTTTATTCTAATGTTTTTTCCCCGTTTTACTCCGGCAAGCGGTTCAAGCAGACAGGCAGTAAAGCAAGCGGGAAGAGAGTCGTCGTGAAAGACTCAGACTACACTCAGTGGTAAGTTAATTTTAAAATATACGTACATTTTGCTTGGTTGCTTTTAAAATACTTTATTTTTAGATAATTTGCGAGTTGTAAACACGGTTGAGCTACTAACTTTCTGTAAGAACATTTAGTGCTAACTTTCCCGCTGTATTTCCTATTATCCTCCCCCAGCGGCACTATCAGGCAGGCGGTCATGAATCAGGCGCGGAGGGGGAGAGAGTCGTATAGCCTAGGCCCACGGAGTTAACGTTAGCTGGTAAGTTAATGTATAACACACCTGTAAATTGTACTTTATTGTCTGTAAAAGGTTTTATTTTATACGGATGGACAAGGTATAAATGCGGTTAAGTTTGACCCTTCGCAGGGAGCTTGATTGACAGGTGATCTGACCAATCATACTTCGCCATCCGCCATTTTGTCCGACAAAGCAGTCAGGATAGTAGATTAAGGGCCTGCTCACATATCGCGTCTTTTGCGCGCGCAAGTTCGTTATTTCAAATGTAGCCGCGCGGTATGCGCGCTCATAATGGAAGCGACGCGGTCGCGGTGCGACGCGCTCGTTTTTTCCAAGCGCGTCCGCGCCGCATCGAGATAAAAACATCTAAACTTTTCAGAATGCCGCAAGCGCACCGCAGGTCACGTGACAAGAACCAAGCTTAGCAACGACAGACGCCTCCGAAGCGCAACCACCTCGAGCGCTTTGGAAAAAGGAGAACGCGGCGCGCCTAGCGTTTTCGATGCGTTTTTATGCGCGATATGTGAGCGCCGCCTAACATGGGAGGATTTGAACTTGAAAAACGGAGTGTACTGACGTCTTTCCGTGGTTAAAACAACATTCCTTCTTATGTTTGTTCATGTTTATTTGAGGCTATAAATTAACTAGAAGGAAGAGATGATCGGTTCACGAGCAGCTTTAACTGATGCTCTACAGCGATCTGTCATGACACATTAAAGAGCCACAAAACGGTATTTATTGTTTTAATTTCTTTTAAAAAATGACCAAATTTGAAAGGTGAGACTTTGTTTAATATGTTTAATATCAAACGTAACCGAAAAGTAACCTGGTCTGTACTGTCTGTCAGCGTGTTGTCAGTCTCCTCTCTGCCCCGCGATGTAGCCTATTTTTCACTGCGTGAGAACATAGTGTGGCCGCGTGAGAACGGCCTAGCTTGTCGGACATAGCGACAGTAACTAAGGAGGGCGGGTCTCAAATTGACAAATTGGTCAAACGCGCCAATGGACTATTATGCAGGGAGCATTCTTTAAAACTTCCGCAATAATATAACGTTACGCCAGCTGGAAATGTCACTTGCAAGTGATGTAATGAAACATTGACAATTTAAGCTTGAAGGGAGTAAAGTCTCCTTTTAGGCTATTAAGGAAATGTAATTTTGCCAAAAGAAGAACTTTTATTTTAAATAAATGTTCATTTTACATCAGCCTACTTCAGTGTGATATTTGTTACCATATTGTCATGCTTAATACTGAGAATTTGAATAATTGTAATGTGATGATCAGATGCAGATATCTAAATCAAAGAATATGGGTGATTTACGGGTGGATTATCTATTTTTAACAGTGGATTCGGGTGACTCAAAGTGCACCAGATTAATGAATTTATCTTTAAAATGTACAAAATTTTATTTGCCGCCCCGGACTCCCCTAGAGGTACCAAGCTCCACCCACAAAAATAATGTGGGAAACACATTTGGCTATATGATGATCTACAAAAAATACAAATTTAAATATCTCATTATTAAAATACATTATTAGGATTTTACCACCTCCGCCTCATTTTGAGCCAGGAAAAACCCTGAGTAACATAACATGACAGGAGCTATTTTGCTGAATATTCTCACGATTGCAAATGTTACATTGATTTTAGTTCAATAAACAAGTAATGAATATTAAATTATTTCAATTACTTACTTAGGTTAAATATTACATATACGCATGTAATATAATGTGTATTTCCATCAAAGGTTTGGTCTTAAATTTCATTCAAAGTGGCATTAAAAATGTCTTAAAAAGTCTTAAATTTAACTTGTTTATATCTGTAGACACCCTGTTAATGACAGAATTTTCATTTTTGGGTGAACTATCCCTTAAGGTTAAGTTGCACCTTTTGAAATGTACATGAGCTTACATGCATGTGAATTAATTTAAATTTAATGTTTATTCATCTTCACTAGATGTCCGATGATCGCAGCTCTAATCTTGATGTGCCAGTGGGGATTGTACTAGTGGAAGATGGGATGACTCTTCAGCCCCTCAACTCTCTGCATTTGTCTCCCTTGTCCATTGGTATAGTAATTGAGGGAAAAGTGGTGATGGACAATCTGCATGACCTTCCTGAAGCAATGTGCCTTCTGTTCGGGCTAATTTATAGTTTACACCTGAATTACCCAAAGTCTCTAAAGTACACATTTGAATTTATTCAACGCATCCTCCTTTCCATGGGGCAGAAAGACCTGCAGCCTAAAATACAATCTTTGGCTAACCATCTGTTTGGTTAAAATGGAGAAAACGTGATCAGCACATGCATTCAACAAAAAATAAAATATGATGCAGCGGCCAGTAAGACTTTTACCAGCAGAATGCAACAGCTTTTTCTAGGGGGCGATGTAATTTTCTCGATGACAGAACACTGAAATTTGTTGCACGATTTTGTGGAACGACTACAGACATCCCTTAAAAAAAACGTATTTTTGGTAGATGTGTCAGTTCCTTGCAATGTGTTTAAAAAATTAGCTTACGATTTTGATGTTTGTGTGCCTTAAAAATGTGACTGTTAGAAATGAGCTTATTTTGTTTGTGTCTTTTAACAATGTCACTTAAAAATTAGCTTATGATTTTGATGTTTGTGTTAGAAATTAGCTTATTTTGTTGTTCATGTGTCTTTTAAAAATGCAACTGTTAAAAATGAGCTTATGATTTTGTTCATGTGTCTTTTAAAAATGTGACCTAAAAATTGCTTATTTGATGTTTGTGTTAAATGTGTTAGAAATTAGCTTATTTTGTTTGTGTCTTTAAAAAAATGCAACTAAAAAATTTGCTTATGATTTTGTTTGTCTTTTAAAAATATGAGCTTACTGTTAAAACACTACATTTTGATGTTTGTGTGTCTTAAAAATATGAGCATATTGTTATGAGAAATGTTTCTGTTAAATTAATGTAAATGCTGTATAAACCTAATAAAGTGGTTGATGTGAAAAACAATACTTGTTTTAATGATTTAATACAAGGAAACGATATACTGTATAAACAGGAAAGTTTGAGTTTAGTCTTTGCCTTTTTAAGTTATATGTACTTAAACATTTAAGTTATCTGTAGTTAAACATTAAGTACAGATAACTTAAATGATTGAGTTACTTCAATGAAGCGACCATATTAGGCCAACTCAATTAAATTGAGTTGTCAATTTCCCCATTACTCAATTGAACTGAGGGAATCACTTTCCTCAAATCATTTGAGTAGTCTCAACTTATTAGGGTTTACAGTGTATAAGCCGGATCTAAAATGTTGTTGACATGCAGTTATCCAGGTTTAATGTAAATTTGATGTAAACGACAACTGATGAGTTGATATGTTGGCAGCAACAAGGTCACGCTTGTTTACAGTTGAGAGAGACGCACCTGTGTGTGTGTGTGTGTGTGTGTGTGTGTGTGTGTGTGTGTGTGTGTGTGTGTGTGTGTGTGTGTACCTTAACTATATTTTGGGAACAATTTTGTTCCCAGAAGTGACCAAAACCTGACAAAATCTCCAAAAACCTCCCTTTAGGGACGTCCTCATTTGTAAATCTGGTATAATTATAAAGTAATTAAAGGGGGTTTTTTTGTTTTTTTTTTAAATGTAAAAATGCTGAAAGTTTTCTGTGATGGGTAGGTTTAGGGGTAGGGTTAGTGTAAGGGGAGAGAAAATACAGTTTGTACAGTATAAAAACCATTAAGTCTATTGAATGTCCCAATTTTGATAGCTAAGTAAACATGTGTGTGCACGCATAAATCCTTCTAAATCCTAAATAGGCCTATGGACAGACTCGTAGAAATCCAAACAAACACAAATATGCAGTTTTCGTTGATCGCTTTGGTACTATAATAATAATTAATAATAATAAAAAACTATTTTCTATACCGCCTTTAAAAGTTACAACTGAAAGTGCTTCACAAAAATTAGAAAAATAAAAGATTAATACATTAATTTAAAAGAAATACATTCATAAAAGTGAAGTATATTCAGATATACAATACAAAAATAAAAGCATGTTATCAAAACAATTGAATAAGTAAATCATATAGAATACAATAGTGAGAAGTAGTCAAATAAATCAAATAATAGCTATTTTGAGGGAGAGATTTCACTTTCCTAATCTCAGAGGGCAGAATGTTTCATAGTTTTGGAGCAAATGAAGAGAAAGTCTTATCACCCATAAATCTTAAACGAGTTGGCGGGACAGTTAAAAGACCAGCTTCAGAGGAGCGGAGATCACACATTGGTATGTAGGGGATTCTGACTAGATTCTGATTCTGAAGAGTTCTGACAAATACTGAGGAGCCAAACCATGCAAAGCCTTATAGGTAAGCATGAGAATTTTAAATTCAACACGAAACCTGACAGGGAGCCAGTGTAAGGACTCTGAAAACAGGAGTGATATGATCCGTTGTCCTGGTCCTAGTCAGGATTCTGGCGGCAGAATTTTTTAACAAGCTGTAATTTGTTTAGAGTAGCTATTGAAACCCCCGCCAGTAGAGCATTGCAATAATCCATGCGAGAAATTACAAAAATGTTAATTCACTTTTCAGCCACTGGAAATGACAACATAGGATGTAGTCTGGCAATGATTCTAAGATGAAAAAAAAAACATGTTGACAGTATTCTGGACATGAGGGTCAAATGTTAAATTAGGATCAGATGTTAAAATATCACCCCCAAATATTTTAATTTTGTTTGAAATTCGAAAACAGAGCCATCCACATTTAAAGTTAAAGACACAGTTTTACCTAGTGGGGTGAACCAATGAGCATAACCTCAGTATTGTCACGGTTAAGACAAAGAAAAATTCGGGACATCCATTTTTTTTATCTCTAATATATAAATATATAGAGATATAATAATAAAATATTTTTTATCTCTAATCTTTTTTTAGATTTCTAATATATTTTAGAAATATATTGAGACAGAAAGGCAACAGCCACATGATTATCAGGTTTTGAATGTATGTAAATCTGGGTGTCATCTGCATAAAAATGAAAGTGATCTTAAAAGATGACCAAGTGGAAAAATGTTGATGCAAAAGAGTAAAGGGCCCAAAATTGATCCCTGAGGAATGCCTGATTGCATCACAGCAACCTCAGACCTGCAACCACCCTGTCATGATTCATGCCTGTGTTCCCCTGCCTTGTCCCATGTTTAGCAGTTCCCCGTTATGTTGATTAGTCTCCTCAGGTGGTTCTTATTAGCCACGTCCCCTTGTTATCTTGTTTAGCTTGTCTGTCTGTGTATTTAAGCCCTGTGTTTAGTTCAGTCTTTGTCAGTCCTGAGTCCCGAGTCCCGAGTCCCGAGTCCCGAGTCCCGAGTCCCATATTAACTTTTTCACTACACCTAATTGTCATTCACAATGCAATGCTCACAATACTTTTCTTTCAATCAAGGAGCAGGATTGACAGCAAGGAATATGAAAAACTTGTGGACAAGGGATCTGTCAGAGAAGTGGGCATGGGCACCAACAGAGAGGTGGGCATGGGATGATGGGGCCTGTCGAAGGGTTGGTCGTCAGAGAGAGGGAGGCAGAACTGTTGTCTCTAATGAAGTCCCGGCCATCGTCACGTAGTGAACCGAGGACTTACTATGGCAGAGGCTTCCAGATTACTTGATCCAAATCTAAAAAGATCAACAATTCCATCATCTTAACTTTTCCCCAGAAAACCGGTTAGTGTGAAGGATATACTATGCTTTACCATTACATTTACAGTAAATTGTAATGCCTGTAAATTCATCAAACATGTTACAATATTCTTACAGTTTGATCTGTTGACAGTATACTCTGTTCTATGCTTAGAATTGATAGAAAACCCCATGGTGGTGGTGGCCGTGTGCTGACCGACCAGCAGGAGTGGGCAGTGGTAAGAATGATATACGCTTGTCGGAAATAAAGCCCGCAATTGAGGAGAACAATGACACCTTTGCCAGTGTGGCATCCATCAGCCTACCAACAGTTGCACGCCTTTTGAAGAGGCACCAGGTATCAATGAAACGCATTTACCTGGTGCCTTTTGAGAGAAACAATGACAGGGTGAAACAACAAAGGGCTTAGATGTTCAGGTACAGCACTATATACTGTATTACAGTTACTGATTGATGCATCGCCTACTTCATGTATATTGGAACTACACTGTAAAAGAACTTACTGAAATATTTTTCAGAGGGTGATGGTGCTTGATGCTGATGTGAACCATGACATGTACATTTTTGTTGATGAAGTGGGCTTTAACCTGGCCAAAACGTGGAGGAAACATCTCCATGTGCACAGCTGTCTCTGAAGATGGTGTGGTAGAACGTAGGCCATTACTTGGCTCCACATCTCATTGAGTTCCTCAATGAAGTTGAGCCGGCCTGTCAAGGTGAAGAGGTCACCTATATGTAATTGTGTGGGCAATGTCAGGTTCCACCATGCAGAGTTGGTTCAAGCATGGTATCAGGCCCATCCCCGATTCATGACACTCTGTCTGCCCCCATACTCTCCTTTCCTCAACCCTATTGAGGAATTTTTTTTCAGCATGGAGGTGGAAGGTCTATGATCGGCAACCCCTTGAGCGCGCCACCCTCTTCAGGCCATGGATGAGGCATGTGATGACATGTAGTAGACCAATGCCAAGCATGGATTCGCCATGCCAAAAGGTTTTTCCCAAGGTGCATGAACAATGATGACATTCACTGTGATGTGGTTGAGAATCTACTGTATGGCCGAATGCTCAAGACAGGCTTAATCCAAATGAATGTAATGTATGCTATGTTATGTTTTTGTTTAGTTAAATTGTTTTATTTGACTGTGTAGATTTAATTAGAGAGTATGTTACAGTTGTCTGAAAATTTGCCCAAATGATTGTTGAGGATGTCTTTATTGATCCTTCACTTGATTACATGAAGGACATGTACACCTTACTTGTGAAAATAGTACCAAAGCAAATAATAATAAAAAAAAAAACTGTAATAAGAAAATCAGATAAAGCACAGCTGTCCAGAGGTATGGTTTTCAGTTTCAGCCAAGAATTTTCATTTCGGTGCCTCACTATATGGGACAAATGAAATCACAGCATCAGGTATCCATAATGTTAAAATACATCATAATAACGAAGGTGAGGTGAAATCGCTTTGGGGTTTTTTTTTGTTTGTTTGTTTGTTTTTATTGCAATAACAAAAATACGGGGATACAGGGTCATACAAAACACTTGAATCTGTAAAAAATGTGAAAAAAATATTAATAAAAGATCACAATTTTGCATTTTCTATCAAAAAATTAATACATCATACATGTAATACATCGTGTCCTTTTCAACAGTTCGGATGTCTTAACAGCTTTACAATTGTTCTGTATTGAAGTCAGAGAGTTGTAAAAAAAACTTAAGTCAGTGGAAAATAGTCTACCATTTGGTACAGTTAACATACATTTTCACTTTGGGTTATTATTCCAAATCTTTTTATTGGCGTTTTGAGTGACTCTTTGGGTTATTATAATCTCACTTCAGTAACCCTAAGCCTAGTGCAAGAAATTTGCACTTTATGAAGTGTTTGTTGCAGGAACCCCTGTTGGTAGATGCTGGAACTACACCACCTGACGGCAAAAAGCATGTTTATCCATAGACATTCAAAAGCAACTTAATATTGTTAAAAAAAAAAAAAAAAAAAAAAAAAACAGGAGTTTAGTTATATTATGAAAACCATGACGATATTTCTTTATTTTTTTTCCAATATTTTTATGTTATTAAATCTTGTTTATTTTATACAAAAATAACCTATGATTGGATGCACAGCCCTTAGTCAAAAGTAAAAGATACTGCATAAGAAGTGTTTATCATCACTTTTAAAAGTTAATAAGCCATTTATTTCCCTTCAAACTATGCATGATTGTATTGCCTTATTTTTGTTTTGCATGTATCATTTTGGGGTCATGACCCTCAGTTGAGAACCACTGCATTAGATAGGCCCTATAAAGGTTTGTGGCTCTGTTATGATTTTAATTTGTAGAGATTCACTCATCTAACACAAGGCAGATATTGACATGCGCGCTGAACCTCCCTTCAGCGGGTTCATTTCTCCTGAGAGACTCTTAAGACTGTAAGGACTAAACTCACCATCCTACAGGAAGTGGCATCATACAGACAGCCAAATTTCAACAGTTCTCGTCTAACTATAGATGATAAAACAATGGATCTTCAAACAAGCAACATAAAGCTGTTTTCACTTCTGTCTCTTGCTCTGCACTGTAAGTGTTTCAAAATCATATTTTCATATATATTTAGTTTGTTATTTGATGTTTAAATAAACATTGTTTTTTGTTCATTTTTTATAATTTTTGCTGCTCTTTTAATAATTGTATAATGTTAATGAACAAAAAACAATTATTAAAACAATATAACAATTTTGAGAACATTCATGCTAATTGCATTATTTACACTTTGACTATATAAATATTTAAGTGTGCATGTAATTTCAGGCTTTTTCTGGAAGACTTCTTTGAACGTCTCTGTGCAGCAAGGTCAAAATGTCACACTGAGCTGCCCACTGATGCCCAACAGCAGCCAGGGGGTTTTGAGCTGGTACAAACAGACTCCCGGGCAGGGGCCGGAGTTGATCCTCTCCTACAACGTGACCAACACTTCACAGGTGCGCTACGGCACGCGACTGGACCAGAGCAGATATGCCATCTCAACCAGGGAAGGGTTAAACCTCCGTCACCTCTTACAAATCATCACAACTTCGCGTAATGACACTGGCACTTATTATTGCGCGTTTTCAGACAAAAACCATACGCAAATATTTTACAATTGAATACAAATGCTTGAATATTCAACAATATTATTGATCTGACTGTACTGACGCTGTTGTGTGAGAACTGAGCTGGATGATGACATTTTTTTTTTCCAGAACTTTAAAGATAAAATGAACTAATGTAATAACTGATGATCTTTACAATGGAACTGATTCAACACTGAAATGGCTTCAGCTGGACAACAGCCGAAATGTATTATTTTTCCTGTTATCACTGTAAAGCTGTTTTGAAACAATCTGTATTGTATAAAGCGCTATATAAATAAAGGTGACTTAACTTGGCTTAAATGCTGTATATTGTGTTTTAGATGTTTTACTTATCTTAAATGCATCTCTGTGCAAATTAATTTTACAGTATTTATAGGGGAAAGTAAACATGCATTTTTACACTATTTCAGGCATTCTATTTCCATAATGAAAGCTGTCTTTTCAATGTTCAAATATTTCTGGCTTGCATTGCAAAACCTGCAAACTTTGTTCTAATTGGATTAGTTGGATCCCAGGAGAACAGAAGTGCAGAAGCGCTGCTGTGTTGTGATAGAACATGCATCTGTCTCTGCCAGTAAACCAACGGCTCTTTCCTGTTTTTGTGTCCCTCTTAACCGAATAACAGTCAAATATGTTTTTAACATACAGCTACTCTGCTGCATATCACATCAAAGAAAAAACAATATTCCCATATCAGGTTTACCATGCAAAAAAATGTTTAATAAAACACAATAACAAGTGTCCACTATATATTTTTGCACTTTAGAAAATGTTTACAATTTAAGCATATAGTTGTAATCTAAATTATTCATATGATTTATTTATGATTTTAATATTAATATATTCAATGAACAAAAAAAACAAACAAAAAATTAAATAGCTCAACACAACAATTCTTTCAAGTGGTTTCACCAAATTCGACTTCTGCAGTCTCAAAATTATTCAACCCCTTCATGGCAAGCATCTTATACTTAGTAGAACACCTTTTTGCTGTTTTGACCTGCTGCAAACAAGATGTATAACCAGACAGCAGCTTCTGGCATAATTTCTGAGGAATATTAGCCCATTCCTCATGCGCAATGGCCTCCAGTTCAGTAATATTCTTTGGTTTGCGTGCTGCAACCGCCTTCTTCAAATCCCACCCGAGATTTTCTATGAGGTTCAAGTCGGGTGAGTGTGATGGCCACTGTAGAATCTTCCAGGACTTCTTCTGCAACCAAGCCTTGCTGGATTTTGAGGTATGCTTGGGATCATTGTCCTGAAGGTCCAAGATTCAGCTTCCTCACTGACGGCATAACGTTTTCTCCTAGGATTTCCTGATACTTCAATGAATCCATCTTGCCTTCCACACACTGCAGGTTTCCAGTGCCAGAGGATGTAAATCAGCCGCAGAGCATCACCGAGCCCCACCATGCTTAACTAGGCAGAGTGTTTATTTCAGCATATGCTTCATTCTTCTTCCTCCAGACACACCGCAGATCCATACGGCCGAAAAGTTCCATCAAAGGTTGTGTTTCATCGCCTCACAGAACAGAATCCAAAAACTTCTGTGGCCTATTCATATGATTTTGAGCACTTTTCTTGTGCTTTTGGATCAGTAGTGGTGTACGTCTTGGAGTTTAGTAAGCGCCTTACTGTGCAGCGGAAACCTCAGTGCCTGTTGCAACCAAGTCTTGCAGGTCCTTTGCAGCCACTCAGTGTTTTTTCTGAACCTGCCTTCTCAGGAATCTGGTTGCATCCGCTGATAGCTTCCTTTTTCTGCCCCGTCCAGGCAGTGTAACCACTGTTCCTTTAACTTTGAACTTGTGAACTATGCTTCCACCGGTGTCTCTAGGAACATTTAGTGTCTTCGCAATCTTTTTGTATCCTGTTCCTTGTTTGTGAAGGGTGGCAATATTTTCTCTTAACTTTTTGGACCATTCTTTTGACTTAGCCATATTTCTAACATGCAGTCAAACGTGACACTCAACAAACCTAGCCAGTTCAGATATCTCATGTGTTCTAGCTCAAGCACACCTTGTGCAACTAATGAAGCCCTTGATTAGTTGCATCAGGTGTGCTTAAGACAACACCTGTTTTGCAGATGTGTGCTGTTGTGAGGGATTCTATTCAGGGGGTTGAATAATTTTGAGATTGTAAAAGTCATTGAAAGTTGCATTTTCAGTTGAATTTGCGGAAACCACTTCAATTACTTTTGTTTGATTTGTTCATTGCAAACAGCTGAACGTTTGTAAATTTTGCCAATAAACATGATTTGCAATGGGCGTTGAATAAGTGGCATGATAGATGAAATATAAATGATTAAGTGTGATTTTCAAAAAGTGAAAGATATGATTGCATAAAATAAAACAGCATAAAGTAACATACCCCATAATGGCTAATATTGTTAACTGAAATACATTTATATCATTCCAGTGTGTTAAGGCAACAAAATGAATAAATACTATATAGAAATAAAGTACAATAATATTTTTTATAAAAATAATAATTCAAGTAATTCCCTGAAACCCAATTCATTTAGCATTTGAAGATTTCAGCTGTGTAATGGTTGATTGCTTTTAAATGGACCATCTGCACACGACATCTGAGCACATGGGACGTTCTTCCCTTAACCGTCAACCTCTGTGTCAACTTATAAGAGCCAACACTGAAACAAATCAAGCTTCACTGGCTCTAGCGGGAAATCATATTGCAGCAGCACACAGCAAATATGATACATGAAGAAACATATGAAACAAAACAGAAATGAATTTGAATGGAAAGGCACCGAGTGTGATTATCATAATTATCTCTCTTCTTCTGTTATGGTGAGATTTTCAAGACAAAAATCAATTAAATCGTTCAATGTCTTGATCATGTAGCTCATAGCAGCTTTTCTATTACAGCATTTCCTCAGGCGAGAAGGGCGAAATTAACCAGATGTTTAGCAGAGGACTTCGACTTCTTGTGGAGGGTAAGATGTGCTTTCAGCTATTACATATCCTAGAAAGTATGCCTTAGGAAGTCTATCTAAGTGTAGTTTTGCTCCTGGTTGCTCATTTCATACTAATCATCATCTTGTTGATAATGTTTTTTAGTTCCACATGTCCGTGTTGATCGCCCGGTGACTCCGAAGGTGCTTGTTCTTCTGCCGGCTGGAGCTCAGATGCAGCGCTCGGAGAGAGTGACACTTGCGTGTGTCATCACCGGGTTACGGTCTAAAGCGGTGAGGATCACATGGAAGGTGAACGGAGCAACAGGCCTCCAAAAACACGCCAGCTCTCCACAAGTGCACAGAGAGCCTGGAGGTACGTTCTCTGCTGTGGGACTGTACACGGTTCTCGCTCATAAATGGAGTCGTGAGAATATGTACAGGTGTGAGGTGACATACAAAGGACCATTTTACTATGATAAGGTAGAGTCGTCCCTCTGCAGACCTCTGTAAATTGCATGAGATCCATCTACTGCATATTTCACTGAAATATCAAAAGGGGAAAAAGACAACCACAAAAAATGTATTTAAAAAAATGTGAAGCCTGTTTTTATAAGAATTCAGAATTTCCATTTTGCTTCCAAATTCTCATTATGGCTGATGCATTTGGATGTTTTCCTTGTGTAGTTCACATTATTCAAAAATGGTGATTCTTTTTAAGACACCTCAGACACATTTTTCTGCTTTTATGCGATGCAAATCATGAAAACTGTATATACCTTTTGCTTTGTTATGCATCCCTTTTTTGGTTAGCTAGACACCCTTTTCTGATTTTACGCAATGCAAACAAAATATGACTGTTTATTTAAAAAAAATAAAAATTCATTTTCTTTAAACAAATTTATTGTTGTATCCTTTAAATTGCCATTAAAATGTGTATACATTATGTATTTATTCAATTTATTTTTTGCACCTCTTCTTTGGTTAGCCAGACACATTTTTCTGCTTTTATGTGATGCAAATCATAAAACAAACTATGTACTTTTTTTTTTTTTTTCACCTCTTCTTTGATTAGCTAGACACATTTTTCTCCTTTTATGTGATGCAAACAAAATATGACTGTTTATTATAAAAAATAAAATTAATTTTCTTTAAGCAAATTATTATTATTATTTTCCTTTAAATTGCCATTGATTGATTGATATTGATTATTTCGAGCAAAAAAAATAATAAATAAATAACAATAATAATATATATATATATATATATATATATATATACAGTACAGGCAAAAAGTTTGGAAACATTACTATTTTTAATGTTTTTGAAAGAAGTTTCTTCTGCTCATCAAGCCTGCATTTATTTGATCAAAAATACAGAAAAAAAGTAATATTGTGATATATTATTACAATTTAACATAATTAGTTTTCAGTTTATTATACTTTAAATTATCATATATTTCTGTGATGCAAAGCTGAATTTTCAGGATCATTACTCCAGTCTATCACATGATCCTTTAGAAATCATTCTAATATTCTGATTTATTATCAAAGTTGGAAACAGTTCTGCTGCTTAATATTTTTTCATAACCTGTGATACTTTTTTAGGATACTTTGATGAATAAAAAGTAAAAAAAAAAAAAAAAAAAAAAAAAAAAAGAAGCAAATGTTTTAAAAATAGAAATCTTTTGTAACAACAATATACACTACTGGTCAGTAATTTGGGGTCAGTATTTTTTTTTTTTTTTTTTTTTGAAATAAATCAATACTTTTATTCAGCAAGGATGTGTTAAATTGATAAAAAGTGATAGTAAAGAAGATTTATATTATTAGAAAATATTGTTTTATTTTGAATAAATGCAGTTCTTTTTAACCTTTTATTCATCAAATATATTAGGCAGCAGAACTGTTTCTAACACTCATAATAAATCAGAATATTAGAATGATTTCTAAAGGATCATGTGATAGACTGGATGTCACATGTGGCACTGAAGACTGGAGTAATGATCCTGAAAATTCAGCTTTGCATCACAGAAATAAATGATAATTTAAAGTATAATAAATTGAAAACCAATTATTTTAAATTGTAATAATATATCACAATATTACATTTTTTTTTCTGTATTTTTGATCAAATAAATGCAGGCTTGATGAGCAGAAGAAACTTCTTTCAAAAACATTAAAAATAGTAATGTTTCCAAACTTTTGGCCTGTACTGTATATATATATGTATATACAGTATATATATATATGAAGAGTTCAGATGCAAAAGTCTCTAAGTGCCATCTGAAATTTTCTTCTAGAATTATCATTTTTATCAAGCTCGTATATTTAAGTTCAGTAATTTCACTTAAATGACAATTAATAGGTTATTTTCATTGCCATTTAAGTGAAATTGCTGAACTCAAATATACAAGCTTGATAAAACATATAATTCTAGAAGAAAATTTCAGATGGCACTTAGGCTTTTGCATCTGAACTCTTCATATATATATATATATATATATATATATACTAACACAATATACATAGATATATACATATATATACATATACATTACAAATAATAACTATACACATATATATACACACATATACAGTATATGTATATGTGCATATACAGTGAGGAAAATAAGTATTTGAACACCCTGCTATTTTGCAAGTTCTCCCACTTAGAAATCATGGAGGGGTCTGAAATTGTCATCGTAGGTGCATGTCCACTGTGAGAGACATAATCTAAAAAAAAAATCCAGAAATCACAATGTATGATTTTTTAACTATTTATTTGTATGATGCAAATAAGTATTTGAACACCTGAGAAAATCAATGTTAATATTTGGTACAGTAGCCTTTGTTTGCAGTTACAGAGGTCAAACGTTTCCTGTAGTTTTTCACCAGATTTGCACACACTGCAGGAGGGATTTTGGCCCACTCCTCCACACAGATCTTCTCTAGATCAGTCAGGTTTCTGGGCTGTCGCTGAGAAACACAGAGTTTGAGCTCCCTCCAAAGATTCTCTATTGGGTTTAGGTCTGGAGACTGGCTAGGCCACGCCAGAACCTTGATATGCTTCTTACAGAGCCACTCCTTGGTTATCCTGGCTGTGTGCTTCGGGTCATTGTCATGTTGGAAGACCCAGCCTCGACCCATCTTCAATGCTCTAACTGAGGGAAGGAGGTTGTTCCCCAAAATCTCGCAATACATGGCCCCGGTCATCCTCTCCTTAATACAGTGCAGTCGCCCTGTCCCATGTGCAGAAAAACACCCCCAAAGCATGATGCTACCACCCCCATGCTTCACAGTAGGGATGGTGTTCTTGGGATGGTACTCATCATTCTTCTTCCTCCAAACACGTTTAGTGGAATTATGACTCCTCTGGATCATCCAAATGGTCATTGGCAAACTTAAGACGGGCCTTGACATGTGCTGGTTTAAGCAGGGGAACCTTCCGTGCCATGCATGATTTCAAACCATGACGTCTTAGTGTATTACCAACAGTAACCTTGGAAACATTGGTCCCAGCTCTTTTCAGGTCATTGACCAGCTCCTCCCATGTAGTTCTGGGCTGATTTCTCACCTTTCTTAGGATCATTGAGACCCCACGAGGTGAGATCTTGCATGGAGCCCCAGTCCGAGGGAGATTGACAGTCATGTTTAGCTTCTTCCATTTTCTAATGATTGCTCCAACAGTGGACCTTTTTTCACCAAGCTGCTTGGCAATTTCCCCGTAGCCCTCTCCAGCCTTGTGGAGGTGTACAATTTTGTCTCTAGTGTCTTTGGACAGCTCTTTGGTCTTGGCCATGTTAGTAGTTGGATTCTTACTGATTGTATGGGGTGGACAGGTGTCTTTATGCAGCTAACGACCTCAAACAGGCGCATCTAATTTAGGATAATAAATGGAGTGGAGGTGGACATTTTAAAGGCAGACTAACAGATCTTTGAGGGTCAGAATTCTAGCTGATAGACAGGTGTTCAAATACTTATTTGCAGCTGTATCATACAAATAAATAGTTAAAAAATCATATATTGTGATTTCTGGATTTTTTTTTTAGATTATGTCTCTCACAGTGGACATGCACCTACGATGATAATTTCAGACCCCTCCATGATTTCCAAGTGGGAGAACTTGCAAAATAGCAGGGTGTTCAAATACTTATTTTCCTCACTGTATACCTAAATACACATACACACATATATACACATTACAATTATGATACACATATCCACACACATTAATTACACATATAATACTTGCTTGAAAGGGAGTGGAAAGAAGAAGAACTTATTTGCTCCCACCCCCAATTAGTTTCCTTATATTACACCATATACAGTTAGCTGCTGCCATTATCTTTTAAATTACTAATTATTTATGTGATATTATAATATTTATATACAAAATACCCAATTACATTATGACCGTCTAAATAATCACAATAATGCAATATAATAATCCTCATTATCATAAACATTCAAATATGTTCCGGTATTTATAATAATCATGTAATATATAAAATATTACCATATCCTAGTATATTGTTTAATCACTATTTTATAATAACAATAGTAATATCAATAATAATAATGACAATGATAGTAATAATAATCTCTACTATATCACAATAACAATAAATCAATACCAGTGCTAAAACTAAATTAATAGTGCAATTTTGTTGTAAATTACAACATAGTGGTCATGCATTTATCTGCTCATGTCATTATCATTATTATTATTTGCTCAGCTATGTAATCATATCCCACTCTGTTGTAATTATATCACCATTTATAATATCAATATAAATAATAAGAACAGTTATGATCATCACTATTTCCGTTTTTATACAATAACAATCACCCCATAATCACAATCCCGAGAACATCAAGATCCCTCCCTCAGCCTCATATTTTGTCAACACCATTTCTTTGTATCTTATATAAATCGGTGAATATTTGGGCATTGCTTGAGCTGTATATCCCCAAGCCATTCCAAAGTTTGACACCACACACAGACACACAAACTTTTCCTGGTGGTTCTCACCGCATGGACTTTAAAGCTACCACATATACCATTAAAACTGTATATCATTTGTTTTGTTTGGTTTGGCTTGGTTTAGTTTTGTTTTGCACCTCTTCTTTGGTTAGCTAGACACATTTTTCTGCTGTTATGTGATGCAAACAAAATACGACTGTTTATTATAAAAAATAAAAAATAATTTTAAGCAAATTGTTATTATTATTATTATTATTTTCATTAAAATTGCCATTAAAACTGTAAATACTTTTGTGTTTTGTTTTGTTTTACACCTCTTCTTTAGCTAGCAAGACACATTTTTCTGCTTTTATGTTCTGCATACAAAATAGGACTGTTTCATATTTAAAAAAAAAAAAAAATACTTTTTAAGCAAATTATTATTAATATTGTTGTTGTTGTTTTTCGTTTGTTTTGTTTTGCACCTCAACACATTTCCTGCTTTTATGTGATACACACAAAACATGAGTGTTTAATCTAGAGTACAATATTTAAGCATTCTGTCCTACCCATTTATTAATCTGCAGACAACAATGTGACTGAAAAAAATCACAAGGGGGCGCTAAAGGTTTAAAGTAAGACCTGTTTACTGAAAACCTCAGTAAAGGTCATGAGAAGGCCAGTACAGACAGACACAGACGATTAACTTTCAGAAACAGTTGGCATGACACTTGTTCCGTTCTCTTCTTTATTAAAAGTTCTTCATGTCTTACTGGAATATCAAAATAAACAAATTAATTAAAAAAATAAACAGGCTTAATCAGTTTCTCTTTTGCCAATGGCAAAAAGTAGGCCTATATATATATATATATATATATATATATATATATATATATAGCCTATATATATATATATATATATATATACTGGAAAATTAAACTCATGTGTTCAGCGCAATATGTTACAAAAAAACACCTTGTCCCATCATCAATTTTATAAATGAATGCATCAATGTCTTATACACATGTACCATAATGGGGTTTAGGAATCCCATAGGAATGAATGAAGGCCAAACTTCTCATATCCTGTGGAGTTTGATCGGGTGAGCAGGGCTACAGTTCTGAGTATGCAGCTATAGAGAGTTCTGCTGACTACACTGAAGTGTGACACGACTCGTGCGCACATGGAGACTTGAGTCTATTAAAAGTTGCAAACTTTTATTGAATTTTTTTTTTTACTTTGAGCATGTGGATAAAAGCGAATTAATCTCTACCCAATTTTTTTGACATAAATATCAGTTATGTGCTGCTGTGTGCACGTGTTTGTTTGTTTTTTGAGTGTTTTTTACAGTCCACATAGGGAAATCCTTACTGTACAAACTGTACTAGGACAGGGTTTAAATATTTGCATGGCCTCGAGAACAATACCTACTTGTTTACAGTCTAACTGACTAATCTACAGACCATCAGTGGCCTTTCAGAAATGTTGCCTGAGCAGAGACTCAGCAGTGTGTAGCAGAGGTCCTGTTAAACAGGTTCATCTCTCTGTGGGACAGGCCTCGACGTGCCTCACATGTGAAGCCTGGTTAACCAACAGACTCAACCTGATCTGTAGCTACACCAAATCATTCTTTATTTCAACATCAGTGTTCAAACATCAGGTCGATGTCAGTGTGACATTAGTTTTAGAATCTTGGCTAACGTTCCAGAAACGTCCTCAAAAGACGTCGCTAGTTTATCCCATGGAGAACGTTGTAGAGACGTGGTCCACTGGTCTCCAGATAACTTTCCCGAAAATTGCATTACAAGTATTATCTTTGTGATATATGCCATTTGGATATTAACGGGACATTTACTTAATTCATCAAAAATTTCATTAAGTTGTCTGGAGACAATTGTCACTCATAAAGACGTAATAATGTAACTGTCACTGAAGTCCATATCACGATCACTAACAAACCATTTCTCAATACCAAATATGGCATATTATTTATATTAAATATTTATTGAACAATGATATTTAAATTAACAACAATAGCCATTATAAAAGACAGCAGGAAGTAAACACAAGCAAACAATTCAGTTGTAGAAAAGCAGCGCTTTATACAGGATTAAGTTAAATTTAGCCTAAATATAAAGTTTTGAAACTTAATTTTCCCCTTAACCCAACGATTGCCCATTTCATATAGCCTACCCCAAATTAATTATATCTCATGTTTAACCACTATACAGTAAGAGCCAGTGGCTAATTCCCACAGAACTGGCCTAGATGAAGCTGTTCATGAGCGCTGAACGGCCACTGACGGCCCGGAGCTCGCATCTGTGGAAGTGTCTAAACAAATTGTAAAATAGGTGCTATGTTTAAATATGAGTCACATATTTGAGGTCTAAATAACTTCATTCTTGCTTAAAAAAAAAAACTCTTAAAACTAAATTTCGTGACACTACAACAGTAGTATTTTTTTTTTTTTTTAATTGGTGGATTTGCTCGACCGCCATGATAGTTGCCTCAAGAGCAGTGATTCAAACGGTGAAACGGTTCCAGTGCTGATACTTGGGGAATATTGCACGGCTGGAAAAGGCTCTCAGCCAATCAGATTCGATATACTGTATATAAATATATATATATATAACAACCGCATCGCTCTACATTATCCCGCTTATTACATGGCTACCTACCAAATAAATCAATAATTTGACACAAAATATTGATTTAAAAAGGAGTTTATTGATTTAAAAACGATCGTATTGCTTCCGCTAAAGAAAATAGTCCGTTCCGTCTCTACGTTTAGAATCCTGCGTCCATAGCAACGCTCTGTTTTTCATGGCAACGGTGTGTTATACTCAAGGGGGTAATCCATCGGCCGGAAACTGAAGCTTCCCCGGGGGCCGCCATTGATTAGCAGACCCCCACCTGCTGTTAGCATTCCATTGACTCCCATTCATTTTGGCGTCACTTTGACAGCGAATAACTTTACATCTGAGGCATTTAAAGACTCCATTTGTCCATTATTTATTTCTAAAGAAACACGAAAATGTATAAAAGGCTCCATTACCTTGTATCTTATGTTATGGCCCTGTAGAAGCAGTTTTTGTAAAAATAGGCTAACGATTGTGTCATAACCACGCGACTCTCTGTCGCACAGTAGAGAATTACCGTATAGACAGGAGGAGAAGCTCGCGGGCAATCGGGGGGACGTGGAGGCAAAATTACAAAATAATTAATCAGAATACTTAGCAAAAGTTGCTCATGCGCCTAGCTCATGGACACCTCCTACTCACACTCTCCGTCTCTGCAAGTTTCGGGAATGATTCAGATTTCTCTCTGCACAGCTACTAGAAGACAGACGGGTTGCTCACGTCACATCTACGTCGTCAAGCTCAGTTTGAGTCTGCGCAGTACGGTCAGCCATCAGGAAGTGAGTGCTTATAATTGACTTCACTTTTCTCTGTTGAAGTCTATGGGGTCGCTGTGTCCATTTCTTTTACTGTCTATGGTTATACTTCGCAGCGGTCTGTTATCCAGACCGCATTCTACATTAGAATTCAACCAAGCCATGTAATAAGACACTTTATTCAACAGGAAGAACAGCTCGTTCCGCGCATCATACGTCATTACGCTATTTAACGTCATTGCACATGCGCAGTCCTTTCAGTTTCGGTTTTCAATCCGATCAAGTGTTTACAAATGTTCTCTCGATCGGATTACAAAAGGAATAAACCACCCCTTTCAATCCCATCGAAATTTCATTCGGATCGAGCTCAATCGGATCGATTAAGGTGTTTACATGAAGGTTTTTTAGTCCGATTGAGCCGTCAATACGATTATAGGTGTCCACGTAAACGCGATTGGTTTTGACTTCAATTTGATTTGCATATTTGACCTGTTTTTTTACGTTGATTTTGACAACAATTTGATGTCTTTTCAACGTCAATTGCCCACTGATCCTTTCAGTTTGAAAATCAAGTTTTCTTCAAAAAAATTTTTAAATAAAGAAAAGGAAAGGAAAAAGAAAAGGAAAGGAAGGAAAGAAAGAAAGAAAAGGAAAAGCTATAACAGATCAAATCGGTTCTCTTCATGAGGCATGACACAGGCATATTAGCATCTGACAGCATGGAGTGTGCTGGAACAGAAACAAACTGATGGACTCTGGGAAGTGTCAGGCCGCACACATTAACTTCCTCTCTCGATTGCCCATAAGAGAGAATGGTGAGTAATGTTGGCGGATTTCCAAGCCGCTATTTACTCGTCTGCACTGTGGAAGAGAAACCGGTCTGAACCAGTGCATACCGACTTGCAGGGCCTTTCCAGAAGTCTGTTCACTCTCTCTCTCTCTCTCTCTCTCTCTCTGTGTGTGTGTGTCATTGATTCAGACGTAGGATCGCATGAACTTCCTTCCCTCAAACGCTCTGGTGACATTCCGTCTCCTGGAAGGGTCTATGGAACAGATTACTAGGAAGTGTAAGAGGACCCCCATTTAGCTGATCGAGGGGTTGCAGAGTCCAGGTGTCTTTTTTTACATTGTGTAATATATAATGTGTCATGGGGACGTCACAGGTCTTGATTAGCATAGGCATGTCTCACAAACATTTCTGAGGTTGCATGACTCAGAATTTGCAGTCACATCCATTTGAGGAAAGGAAGAAATAGACCAGACTGTCACTCTTGATATTTTAGTGTCACACCAACTACAGTATGCTGCTGACATGAGATAGGGTTAGAATACATTTATAACATGCTGTGCAAGAGACCAGCGATGTCCGAACTGAGAATGAATCGCTCTTTTGAATCAGTTCCTTTTAATGATTCGGTCAAATTGATTTGCTGCTTCTTCTTTCTTTTTTTTTAAATACAATGATTGTCAAAACGAGGCTTTTCCCGTATGTGTATATTTAGTATTTGGTTTATGAATGGATGCTTTGTCTGGCTGTTTTATTTATAATTATGTACATTGCTGTGCAGGCTATTTATTTAAACAGAACATTAACACTCTTTAATTAAGTGCTGTATTTTTGGAAGTATTAAATTTGGTCTGATCATCTCTTCTTATGAACATGAAAAATGAATGTCTAAAAAGTAATAGAATAATAAACTATATATATATATATATATTTTTTTTTTTAATTCCTTGAAATAATAGTATATATACAACTGTCTATATATAAAAATTTTCCTTCTAATAAAATTCTTCATTTAATCCCAAAATGTGTGTACAATCGACTGTAAGAACTTGTAAGGGGTCGGTCTGAGTTTTGTTTTGGAGTCTGGTCCACAACACAGCTTTCAACTAATCCGTTTTGCCAATTCATTTACATCACAATGGCGTTTTGGGGGCCTGAAAACGCAAAGTTTTGAAAACAGGATTCAAATTGCACGTTTTTTAAAACGATGCCATTATCGCCTCTGTGTAAACTACAAAAACGAGAATTTGTGAAAACTGTGACGTCACGCGCAGGCGTATTAAGCGTTCAGTCTATAGGCAGTGTTTCTTTACAAAGTGATATCGCCAACTACTTGCCTGGCAGCAGAATACAGCAGGTTCTTTTGGGGGAGGGGTTCAAAGTACAAGTTTTTGAAAAAACGGTCTCCGTGTAAACAACAAAAAAGTGAATCTCTGAAGACGTTGACGTCATGCACATGCGTTTTGTGTGTGTTCAGTCTATAGTGTTTCATCGCCATCTAATGGCCTGGCAGCAGAATACTGAATAGTGTATTTAGTCGTTTTCGCGGATCCGTGTGAATGGGGATCGTTTTGACAGTGGCTGTATGCGAAAAACCAAAAAGAAAAACTTCTCCGTTTTAAGCATGTCGTTGTCGTGTAAACGTACCCTTAGGAGCTGTTTACACGACACTGTTTTCAACTAAAAACGTAAAACTTTTTATGCGTTTTGGCCATTCGTTTACCCGACAACGGCGTTTTAGGTGCCTGAAAACGCAAAGTTTTGAAAACGGGTTTCAAAGTGCAAGTTTTTGAGAACGGTCTCTGTGTAAACAGCAAAAACGTGAATCTGTGAAGACGATGACGTCATGCACATGCACATTACGTGTTCAGTCTATAGTGTTTCATCGCCATCTAATGTCCTGGCAGAAGAATACAGCGTTGTTAGTCATTTTCGTGGATCCGTGTGAATGGGGATCGTTTTGTACGGTGTCGTCTGTACGCGGAAAACTCAAAGGAAAATCTTCTCCGTTTTAAGCATATTGTTGTGTAAACGTACCCTTAGTCTTGGTCTATTAATATCTCATATTATGGTGTTGTTCTGCTATAGGGCCTGCCCATTGTTTTGTTTTGTTTTGTTTTCTTGTGTTTTCTGAAGTGATTGTTTTGAGCTCAAGAGTATTAAAGAAGATACTGCTGCGCTTAAATCCTGCCTTTTATTTATGTGTTTGCAACGTCCCTCTTGGCAGAAATGTGTCTGGCAGTAAAACTGTTGGGACCACAAACAACATTTCAGACAACCTGTACAACATAATGTAAAACACAGTAATAAGAAGTAGTATGTAACTAAATTATTTCACTACATAAATACCACATAAAATGCTGTGTAAAATTACTTGGTGATACTGTACAGCAGTTAAAATGATCCAGACTTCACACAGATCCCCAATGTAAACCAGCTTGGCCACATGAATCTACCTAATAGTCAAATAAGGGTTTTACAAGCAAATATGTGTTAAAATCAGACATCCTTTACATGAAGTACATTTACATAAGCAGCCTTTTAATAACCATCATTTGAGCAAATGGAGGTGCTTTATACTAGAGCACCAGATTGCCTGTTATCTGGAGTTGTTTTGGGGAGGTGGTCAGGACCTCTGACCTCCTTCAATAAATAATCATAAGCACATCCAGGTGCAAAGGTCTTTTTTCTAAATTTTCAACCCAGTGTTCCTAAAAGTGCCATTCATTTGTGCTTCTTCTGTACTTCAAATTAATGTATGGCCTTTGGTCATTTGGCGGAGCTTCCTTTTCATCAGGTTTAAAATAATCAAAGACATCCAAAAGGTGAGGGATAATGTGTTTTTTGGTTAATAAAAAAAAAGAAAAAAGCATTCCATCCAAAGGCAGAGTTTGGCTACAAAAAAAAATAAAAATAATAATACTGGAATTCATTAGGAACCACCCTGAATGTTCACTAAAGACACGTTAAGAAATAAGAATAATTTAAATGTCATCAGAACTTAGACTTAAGTGTTTCAGGATAAACACCCTGTGTTCCGGACAGCTGTAGGCTACATTGCTTCCTGCTGGGATTCTCTTTCACAAGCTTCTGTTTTTCCCAGCTGACACAATGCACAAACAAAGATCTGCTGCAGCCACAGCCAGAACGTAGGCAGGGTCACAGGACAGACACGTCCTCACAGGACAGACACGTCTGGAATATTGTCCTCGCTCACTGAAGAAAGATGCCCGTGTCTTATGTTAGATAAATAAATATAATAAAGTTTACTGTGGCTTCATAAATTAGCCTAATTAAAAACATAAAAAAGCAAAACACACCTGATGCACATTCTTTGTTTTTCATTATCTAGAAATATAAGTTATAGTTAAAAACTTAATTAAGACAAGGTACACCGCCATCTTACTCCGATGATAATGACTTGAACACGACTTCCCACTTCGTAAATGCGAACTTCCTACTAGGACTTGAACACACTTACTGTGCCAGCTAGAAGCTTCTGGAAAACTGGGGCAGTGTGTGCACAGTATTCCAGTAACAACATTTTGGGGGCCTGAAAATGCAAACTTTTTGAAAACAACACTGTTATTGTCTCTGTTAAACTACAAAATGCCAAATAAAGTGACTTGACTGTTCATTCTATAGGCGTGTAGTTTTTCTTTACAAAGTGACATCGCCAACTACTGGCATGGCAGCAGAATACAGAATTTGTTGTCGTTTTCGCAGATCCGTGTGAACAGGGATCATAATTGCTGCTTTTCCACTGCATGGTCGGCTCGGTACGGTAGTGAAAAACATCCACATGCCAAGAATCAAGAACACCATTCCACTGATATGCTACATTACTCCTGTGTTTTGCGTTTGTTTGTGTCACGTGTTTGTTTGTGTTGCGTTTACGATGAGGTCACGGCAGTAAATGTGGCGCAATTATCGGTCTATAATCCCACCCACTTTGAAGCGGTACTTACAGCAGTGGAAAAGCTAACAGAGCCGCGCCATTTTACAACATTTTCTGTACGTGAAAAACGTAAAGGAAAACTTTTACGTTTTTAGTACAATGTCGTTGTGTCAACGTACCCTAAAATTGCCTTTTTTTCTTCTTTAAAAAACAAACAAACTTTTGAATAGGTGAGTACGTGCTTTGCATGTTTTTCCAATCAGTTTTTATGTCATCATACAGGTGTGTATTATTTTTGTATTAGGCTACATCAAGCTGTTTTTGGCTTTTCCATGTAAATCTAAGTAGGCTACATATTAAGTACAGTACTGTCAGTACTGGCTGTTTAAAAATATCCTAAGGACATATTATGAAATCCATGGTCTGACGCGACATTCAAAACGGGAAGGAAGAACTCAGAGGTCCAAATTGAGCACAATATAGATCAGGCCAAGTCTCCCAATCCCCCAGAACTCCCAATTCCCCCCCCCCCCTCCCCCCCTCCCCCCCTCCCCCCTCCCCCCTTCAATACTGTTACACGAAAGGACAAACAAGGTGTGAACTGATCTGCCTTCTCCATCTCTGCCTTGAGATCCTGGAGCACAGCCAAGCAAATGCGGAGCAAACCAGAGTGCCAGTACAAGAGATATCCCTGTAACCTCTCAGCCCTCCCAGACCTACTTTACTCGAACCCCTCTGACCGTTCCAGACACCCTGACACACTCATGGAGACATGCTTGTATTCCCTGGCTTGCTCTTTCATTTTCAAACCATAGCATTTGGAGATATAAAATGCATTGCAGGGACTCAAACGAGTCAAGTAATCATTCTTTTTTAACCATTTCATTTTCATTAACTGTTTGAATGAACAGTTTCACTAAAATATATCTTTCATGTGTAATATAACATCTAAAAAAATAGTAATGTTGCATTTTGTCTTACTACACAGTTACTTGTTAGCAAACTAGAAAAGCTAGCATTACTAGAAAGGCTACGCTATTTTTAGTCGAGCTACTTACTGAAAACGGTAATTAAGTTCGCAACATCGCTATTTGTAGTTTATTTATAGTTATTCCCAAACACTGTTTGTTTGTCTAATTGAAGTTAATAACCTCTGTATTAATGGATTGTTCAGATAGCTCAGCAAACATGCTTTCATTGCGCGCCGCTGGTTCACAGAAATGGCCTGCCTGGAAAACAATAAAATATGAAAATTTACTTTTTGTTTTTACTGTTTTCAATCTTCAGTCATTCCTCACACATGTGCCTCTTTCTCTAGGCTGGAACTCTGATGTCACACATGCTTTCAATCAGGTTCCGTGCTAGAGTAACTAGGATGTTTTCCTGGAAAAGAATAGCAACTGAGCAACACTTAAGAATAAAGACACATTTAAAATGCTTTTTTTTTTTTTTGCATTGTTTTGAATAGCCATTGTAATTCTAAACACATTTTAGACAACAACATCACTGGTATGACTGTCATTGGCAAAACAAGGCGGACATTAGCTGCAATTCGAGAATGTGCTGGCATCTAAGAAAATGAGATGTGACATTGGGCATCTTGTTTACTTAAAATCCAGAACAAACTTGTTATAAATGTGTTTTTCAAGCTTCTATTCTGGTAAGTGAATTTACCCCCCACCCTTTGCTTACACCACGGACAGCCACTCCTGCTCCTGCTAATAGCTCCGAAAATAGTGTCATCCACAGACATCAGCGATGGTCAGATGTAGTGCCCTCGGCGTAGCTTTGTTCCTGTCTTATGTTTAACACAGTCATAGTTTAACAGAGTTGGAGGTAACACATTACAAGAATCATGAGTTATGTAATCAGATCATTTTTTTCAAGTAAATAGTAAAATAACACATTACTTTTAAATTTACAGCAAAATATCTGAGTTACTTTTTCAAATAAGTAACAAAAGTTACTTTGTTTTCCCGTTTATTGACTGACACCTCTCCTGTCCCCATGTTGAGAGTGTAAACATGATGGTTATTGTAGTTCTAGACTAAATGTGAGCAGGCATTTACTCATCTCACTTGTACAAAAACACATTCAGTTGACCTAAAATTAATAAAAACAGTGAAATGCAAACTCATTACGCAAACCTGCATAATTAAATGTTAAGTAACACAAATATATTTTGTATTTAATCTTACTTTATTATCCAATTACCTTTTTTTATTTAAATTATGTTTTATTAACAAAGTTCGGGAGGAACAAATTATCTATCCAATCATCACGTCATTCCAACCAGCTGTCAACAATCAGTAATCAACATGTCTACCCAATCAGCTAAATGAGTGAAGGCTTATATATATATATATATATATATATATATACACACAGTCGACTCACCTTTGTTCCTCGACAGTTTCCAGCATCCCTCCACCACCCCGTCTCCTCACACCGCCTGGTTACTTTCCTAACCAGAAATACGGTGGGAGTACTCTGGTTTTGGGCCAAAATACCGAGCTCGAAGCCCTCACCTCGGACTGCACGCCAAATACGCATACTACTTTATCTCATTATGTGTAAGTGTGAACTCATGAATTCATCCATATGAACAAGCAAAAATAACTTATTTTTCAATTTTCTGTGTGTCAATTCACACAGCACAGACAAACACCAATAAACAAGTTGGCAGTTGGATTTAGAATTTTATGAAAAATAACTGTCATGTTCACACTGCCTCAACAGACACCAACAAACACTGATTGAACATGGTCAGTCAGGTGAAAACAAACTCTGACCAGCGCCAAAAGCGGTAACACACTGATCCAACAAAACCCAACAAATGTGTTTGTCTTAAGAGTGTTTCTTCTTATCTTATTATTCTGTGATCCAGAATGGCAACACAGCTGAAAGGTTTATTTGAGCTGTGCCCTCTACTGGCAAAGTGTGAATTTGCACTTCCTTCAGCCTGAGGTTTATTCATTTCACTCTTTGCATGACAGATCCTTCAGAGTAGCCAAAAATAGAACTTTTTTTGTTATTAAAAAACAAACAAACAAGCCCAGTCCATGTGAGAATAAGTAACAAAGAAGTAATGTAGCACATTACTTCCCATAAAAAAAAAAACCAAAGTAGCAGAAATAGTTACTTTTTAGGGAGTAACACAATACTGTAATGCATTAAAAACTAACTTTCTCCAACAGTGCTCAACAAACACCTAATTCCAACAGTTGTTGGATCAATGTGTTAACCTTGTTGGTGTTTGCTGAGGTACTGTGAACCAGCCTTTAAAGGACAAACATAATACTAATGTTCTAATGTCATTCTTCACTTTTTAATATGGTTAGTCAGGGTGCACGCCATATTTAATTTGATGTGAATGAAAATGGGGCTGTGAGGGACAGAAGTACAGTTTGTTCAATAGGCTGTACTTTGTACTTATCACTGTAGATCTTGCAATATGCAGCAACAAAGTGTACAGAAGTCTTTCATTTTTCATTTTGAGTGTTTTATTTGATGCGACATGCTGGAAGTGACAACGACCATTGGAAGTTAAGCAGAGTTAAGATGTATGCAAATGTATTCCCTTACGAAAAGAAGTTTATTCAAGTATGCTATTAGTATACTTCTTTTAAACTAAAAATAAGAAAGTTTACTTAAACAATACAAAACAATACAAAGTGTAGATATAAATTGTATAATATATTGCAGTAGGGTAGCTTGCATGAAACACTTTTGCTTGGGTGATGACATGTAATTTTAGTTCAAGGTACTGTAGAGATTATGTTTGGATTATATTAGGCATTCTGATACAGAGACAGACTTGATTTTCTCCTGCAGTGTCCTTGAAAACTTGAAGACAAATCTACTTTTTTAATAGAAGTATAAACAGTGACTTCTTTATGCATTCCAGTGTGGAACGGATGTGGAGGCTCCAAATCAATGTAACAACAGGGCACCAGTTGTTAGGGCAACTGCTGTTGATGGTGAAATCTTATTGTGATCTGAAACCATGTGCATGCTATTTCACACACCAAATTATTTTTGTGTATAGTCCTGCAAAACCCGCTTTATTCTTTGTCTCTTCCCCAAAGAGATTTATACATTGTGCTCTGTGTAAACAAACCAGTGCAGTTCACTGTTCTCAGTGGAGTCGCTCTGTTTCCTCCTCAGTAACAGTTTCAGGGGACTTGACCAATCATTTACAAACAGGAAAGGCAGACTGATAGTGTGCACTTCCCCTGCAGTTATGCCTTCTTTTTTTTTGCTTCAAAGTCCTCTAAAAGTGAAGCAAACAAAAATAATACTGACAGCTACATTTTGTTATACATAACACATTCCCTCCAATAATGACTTAACATCCTTGCAAACTTTACTATGAGGAAACAACATACTGCATCTCTCCATAAAAAAGTTAAACCTGAAGTGTGTAATTTCTGTTCCACCAGCAACATCAAACAAAAGATAGTTTCCAAACAACTTTCCCAAGTACTCCCCCATTCATTGGCCAAACAAACAAATAGCCCCGCCCCAAACTCACACTATTGGTTGAGCCACTGTTGCTGTGTCAGTCTGGTCGAATTTTCAGACAAAGAGCAGTGTGTAAACTTTTCTATGCACACTTTAAAAGGTGAACATTTCTATTCTTATTCTTCTATCAATTTTCCAGTTTTCCAAAAACCTTGAAGCAAGATAAATTTACTTGTAAAGCAACACTGCTAGAGGAATAGTTCACCCAAAAATGAAAATTATGTCATCGTTTACTCATTCTTTTTGGAACACATAAAAGATATTTCGTGAAATGTATCACCCCTGAGTTCGAATATGCCAACTTCCCTACTAAATAGTAGGCAAAAGTCGTATGTAGCATATTTATAAGAGTTATTTATAAAACAGTAGGCGAAAAGTACCCGGATGACCTACTACTTCTGGCGAGATTCATCAGGCTGCGGGAACTGTCTTTGTGAATTGCAGTGAAGTGATACAACTGAGGCTGGTACAGGTTACGTGATATAGTGACATCACGGCACGTCTGAATTTTATGCATACTACCCATATTCATACTGCAGAACATACTTGTTTAATGGTCACAAAGTAAGGTCCCACTAGACAGTATGTGATTTAAAAAAAGAATTCATACAATGGAAGTGGATGGCCACCAAGTGTGTTTGGTTACCAACACTTTCCAAAATTCTTCTTCTTTAAGACTTGCTTTCAGAGAATGCATATTTAATACAATTTGTTTTTTTGTTTTTTGTGTGTTTTTTTTACAGCACTGGCCTTTTCTGGCCTTTAGTAAAAAACAAGTGGGAAAAATACATTAAGATACAATCTGTGAAAACAAGCCTTAATATCATATGCATTGTTGCTTAAAATGGGTTAAAATGAGATAAGATAAGAAAATATTTTAGCACTTTAATGTGTGAAAAGGGAACAAAGGACCTAGATTTAAAATGGAATTTGTCCAAATGGAAAAAATGGAAAAATGAAAAGAAAGCAGCAACAACAACAACAAAACAAAAACATTTCAGAAAGTAGTGGTGAATGAGTAAATCATGCATGCATGTTGTTCTTTTATAACAATCATGTTGTATTTGCACAGAATCCTACCACCCACATGCTTTTTTTAATGTGTGTGGTTTAAAGGGCCAGTGATGTCACTGATGAGTTTTGTTAGCAAGAGAAGGGGAATTCATGCTTTTGTCTGATTGGCTAACTACTATTTTGTTCTCTGCAGACACATGCCTGGAGACAGGAGAGCCAATCAGAGCAGAGCGGGGCAGGGGCTGCTGCATCATATGTTGAGCCAAGCTGGTTTTCTGAACAACCACACAGCACTAGTCCGGATGTCTCACGTCAGAGAGAACTCTCTGTGCACTAGGCCAGCTGTGCCCTTTCCTGCCCTCTTGGCTTCTCCCCTTGTTTTGTGTTAAAGGTGACCCATAATTCCCATGAGTTTGGCCCTGCTTGGGTTATTCCTCCATAACTTATCAGCTGTGAGAATACACTTACCCACAGCAGAATGACCTCATGAGCCTCTAGTACTGTTAGTCAGCCAAATGTTAAGTCACTGCACACCAGCACACAAACAAACAACAGCATGGCTAAAACACTTTTGGTAGCAACTAGAATTCAGCTGAAGTCTACCCGAAATGATGCCCTACTGTAACATTTGACCCTTTGTTCCTCGCTCCAGGTCCTGATGTTTGTGAAGTATGGCACAATAGGGCTTTTGTACCTCTCAGATGCTTGGCTTTCTTTTGTTTGGCACTGGATTTATGTGCTTTTTTTGTGTGTGATTTGGCAGAAGTGCCCTCTCTCCACCTGCTTCTCATTCTATACCAGCCTGTCAGGTCGGTCTGGTTATTAATCCACACCATGCAGCATCACTGCCAAACTCTGAAATAAGTGCAAAGATAAGGGCTCTGTAGGACTCATTGCTTGTTGTCTCTTCTCTCCATATGTAGGTGGCTGAAGAAATGTTACGAGTTTAGAAGTTGGCCAGTTGTAATGAACCAAAACTAAGATACAAAGTGATAGATCATGACCCTCATGTTGTTCCAAATCTGTATGATGTTTTCCCCCACAAAGAAGATATTTTGAAGATCGTTTCTGTTTTTGTCCATACAATGAAAGTCAATGGAATCCAAAAACAACATTGGAAAGAGAGTCACACAGGTTTGGAACAATATGAGGGTGAGTAAATGACTACAGAATTATCATTTTTGGATGAGCTATCCTTTTAATGTTGAGTAACTTATGCTTCAGACAAAATCTTCATTAAGCAACGCACACAGACAAAAACAGTGTAATTGAATGGAGTTGAGTGACAACAGTTTCCCTTTCTGCCCTCCATTCAAGGTTTAGCATTTCCCTTGTGAGAGAAATCCAACTCCAAAATGTCTGATAAGAGACGCACCAACTTTCAAAAAAACGTGCAGGTAGAATCCCACAACTCTGGGCCAACTTCCATTCCATACCACTCTGTCCTGGAACACTACAAACACAGACAAGCAGAGTGATACAAACAGCAAATCCAGGTTATAGAAGCAGTTTACACTTAGCGCTTAGCGTATGCGTACAGCCAAATGCATAGCCTTTTATAAGCAGAGTGTGCTCAACACATGCTCACTAACAAGTTTCATCTGTGTCCAATGTCTGTGCTATTTCCCTCCAGAAGTGATAAAAATGTCTTTGTACTAATTTAAACTAGATTTGCATGTATATCTGAACCTTCTCACATTAGCGCTTGTCAATGCAAGTGTCTATTTTAGTTCTGGTTTCTCGTAGTTTGTTGTTGTTGTTATTCTGTCCAGATATGCCCACTGTGAAAAAACCTCCTTGCCCCTTTGTTGAGAAACTAATTAATAGTGTAAAAAAAGATCCAATGGATGAAGTGAACCAACAGGTGTGTGTGAAATACGGATATTTTAACATTTTTAAAACTATAAACCATCGTTTCTGCCCAACTGTCATGCGGGTTCATGAGAACTCCCTGAAGCGCTACATCAGCATGTCACCAAAAGCAATGGTTTAATTAAAGGCCCCCTGAAATAAAAAATTACGTTTTTTACCTTTTATTATAAATATGTTCGCCTTAAGGTTAAATGAATAAGCTGGTGTGCCAAAACAATGACAAAATTCACATTTTGGAGATATAAGCATTCAAAACTTGCATTCTCTCTCTTCCACTAAAATGGATCACGGATTTGTATGACGTCACCACAGACTTCAGCTTCTCATCACATCTTCTGTCCAACAAAATGCTCTCTAGAATCTAAAGCTCCGCCCCCTATGTTATAAATACCACCTGGCCAAAGCGACCGTTGACACGTCACAGAGCAATACGGGTTGGAGATGTGTGTTCAGTTGCTCAAACGCTCAAGTTTTATTCCGTTTTCCTGTACTTTGGTTAAGAATAAAATGGCTAGAATTTATTCACACCTCTACTATTAAATCCAACGTATCATCAGCGCTCGGATTCGCTTCCATGGTGCTGTCAAGTACAACTTGCAGTCTGTGAGGTAAACTAAACGCTATTGGCTATTTGAAAAGGGGGAGGAACCATTCAATATGTCCCTATAGCTTCCTGTTTCAGTGGAAATTACGTCAATGCATCATTCAAAGCTACGTGTTCCAAGGCACTTCAGTCGGCCTTTAAACATTTTTTAAATATTACTATTTTTTGACACCTATTGTTTCAATTCAGAAGACATCAATTCATCCACTGGGTTTATATTCCATCATGTTCTCTTTGTGTTTTTTTTTTTTTGTTTTGTTTTTTAAGTGTCAACTTTGGGAGTCCCGCACGCTTGTATATTATAGACTTTTTTTTTTTAATCTTCTTTTGTGTTTATCTGAAGGGAGTCATATATACACCTGGGACAATATGAGGGTGAGTCAATGATGAGAGAATCTTTTTGGGTGGAGTATCTACACTCTTATTATTGCACATTCTTTGTTTAGTCTGCAATGGTTAAGTAAAGCTTTTGATGGGTAATGACGAAAAAAAAAAAAACTTATCTAAAAGATCTGAGAAAAACGAAAACACATTTCTGTCTACGTGAGCTACAAAACAGGACCAAGCATGTAGACCAATCAGCTGATACTAAAAAAACACTGCTGTACATTCAAAGTGCAGTAGATGTGTAAACACCACAATATGACTAATATATGTGCAGTTTGACTGGAGGCAACGATGTCAAGTGTGAACAGTGAAGGAATTCTAGAGGAACTCAAGAGATCTTGAGCTGTGTCACAAAAATGATGCAACAGTGGTGTAATTCAGATTAATTGTGATTAGCTAAACTGGGAAAACCCCATTAACTTCACAACAATCTATGTCAAAGGCTTGCATGAGAACTAAGGGAATCAAATTATCATTGTTTATGGACTTCTGGGAAAAGGATTGAGCGTTTCACATAAAAACACATTTGTTTTTAGTCAGTATATGAACTTCTCAGTACATTTACCTTTAGATCGGCCTCCACAGCTTCTGATTTCATCTGCTCGGATGAAACGTAGGCCTTGTTTTTTTGTAAGATGAGACCCTCTTACAAGGTAAGGAGACCATCATAACATTCGTTCAGCTCAATAACATTGAAAAAAATCGTGATTTCCTTCACAGGTGACAAAGATAAATATCTCAGAGGAAAAATATGAAGAAACCCATTGAGACTGAATTTCTGAATGTCATATTAGATGGCAGCAGGAAATCCACACCAAGAATGTGTTTTCAAACCACTGTAACTGGCCACAGGACCAACGGGCCTTTCATGGAAACGTCAGTTTCAGCTTGGCTACGTCTTCAGAATCACATCCTTACTCTATTTCTCAGTTATATGTGTCTCAGATGTCTCAGGAGAAATTTAAATAGACACAAATTAGGTAACTTTTGATGTACAATAAGAGTATAAGAACTACCAAGAATGAAGTTTTGAAGGTTTTGTCAATATTTTAAATATTATATTTTAGTTGTCAGTGTATATCCGACCAACCAGACAGTTTGATTACTAAGCCATGATAACATGAGTTCAACTGGAGTCTCAGTCTATAGAGGGTTATTTGACACTTCTCTCTGAGCAGGACCTGAGAGAAATCACGTAGGAAAAGATGTTCTTTATTATTATCTGACCATCCTGTTTGGCTGCCCTGCCCACGCTTTGTGTAACTTTAGTTTGTTCAGGGCCGGCTGTAAGTGGAGAAGGTGTAGCCTTGTTTTGGTTAGCAGCTTTCAGCAGCCAAAAGTTCTCTGTTAGTTGAAGATGCGGGCATGCTAGTCTGACCTACACAGACAGCCAAAGAATGGTTTGTAGATTCTCATTGTACAGCCAGGACAGGGGTGATAACTTGATAACAAAGCACTTTGAAACAAGCACTGAACAAAGCAGGCTAACCACTTTTTTATATACACATCAAGCTCATATTAGAACTTTTCAGTTTTGGAAATTTATTTTTTCAAATATTTTTATATGGAGTCCTGCACATGACATGCAAGGAAAAAAAAGTTACTGTTGTTGTTAAACAAATTAATAAACATGGCCACAAATTAATATGTTGTGGGAATGAATTCGTAATTATTGGGCACAATGTTATGTGTCCACACTTGTATGTATACAGATTTTACTATTTTATCTTTCTCCCAAACCAAGACTTTTCATTTTTAAATAGAAAAATCCAACGTATTTAATTGGTTTACATTATTACATTTTAAAATGATGATCTAAACAAAAAGTGAAATAGGCATAAACTATTTCCATTTTATTAACACCATTTGTATACATTTTTACTGAATTTACATCTGTCAGATGTGAAAAGTAATGTAAGCAAAAATGTATTTAAGCAGATATTTTTATTTATATTGTGTCATTTCCAGTTGTAATTTTGTGAGATTGCACAAAAATGTGAAAATTATGAAAATACTATGAAATTAGCCCTAGAAAGATAAATGAGTTGGCCATTTGGTTCCACAAATGTCATAATACCGTATGTTGTGGAAATCGAATTTGGGCAATTTTTTTTTTACAAAATGTCAGAATTCTTCAATGTGTTGGACATTTTTTGACATTGTTTGAGGACAAACTGAATGAACTAACTGTAAGGGAATATGCAGTATCAGGAGACGTGAGACGTGAAGCTCAACAGGACATTGCAAATCCCAAATATGTCATTAGCTTAGAAGAACAGGCATAGTGAACATGTCATCCTGATTTCCTCATCCCTCCAATATCAGGTTCAATGGTGTTTTGCACGGCCTGCTGTAGTAATTACATCATCCGCTGTTGTCAGTACTGAACAGCAAGTACTTTAAACAGAATACACAACAAATATTGTAAAAAGTGAAACCCGAATCAGTGCGCTGCAAATGAACTGAGTGTCAGCAAAAGCTGTCAGTGCAACGGGAGTTATTTAATGGTCATCGAGTTCGCTGTCACTTCCAGAATATACACTGACCTACATATACATATACACATTCTCTCTCCCTGTGTCCTTCTTTCTGTCCTTCGATTTGACTGTCATACCTTCAAGCCAGCCACAGTAATCATCTTCCTTCCTTCCTTCCTTCCTTCCTTCCTTCCTTCCTTCCTTCCTTCCTTATCAGATCTGTGTTCTTGTCAACACTTTAAATCTTATTGACAGTCCCTACTTGAGTGTTTACATCTGGTCATTCCCCTCTGTGCCGGTTGTTTACTTGTACATAATACGTCAGAGAAGCAAGGAGCTCTACTCGTCTCCTGAGAGAACTATGAAAAGCAAATGCAATTATTCCCAAACCTCCCTGCTTGTCCAGCGACAGTCTTATCGTGCTCCTGCCAAGTGGGAGTGTGCCTTATGGTTTAGTCTGTATCACATTCTACCAATTAGGACCCAAATTGTTCTCTTTTCTCACAGTGTCTTTGTTTTGAGTCAGGGTTTGTGGATAATGATGACTGTTTGGAAAGTTTTAAATAGGGAAGAGCTGACCAGAAAGTCTTTCTGATGATGGTATGCACATGATTCAGTCAGTACTTCACAGTTCAGCATTTTAACAGCAGTTCAACAAAGTTTAGGAGATGCTTCCGTTTTTAACCTAAAGTGTTTAGAGTACACTGTTAAACTAGGTCCTCAACTCTCTCAGGATTACCATGTGTGGGAAATGGCAACTCCTCCTAATGGCCAAAGCTGGAACAGCATATGGCATTCAACTTTTTGCTCTTAAATGGGTAGTTCACACAAAAATACAAATTTAGTTATCATTTACTCACCTTCATGTCATTCCAAACCTGTAGGAATTTCTTTCTCTGGACATTTTTGACAAACTTTTTTTTTCTTCCCATACAATGAAAGTCAATGGGGTCCAAAATCACTTGAGGGAGAGTTAGTAACAGAATTTGCATTTTTGAGTGAACTATTTAAGGAGATTTAAGGAGAGTCATTGGTCACTGTTACACCCTAAAGACACATTTCTCTACAGAAGCATGAGAGCCAAGAGCAGCACAAACATCTCTGACAGATGTTTAAAGGAACATTTCAATTACTCAACATAATGTGGTTTCAAACCCGTGGAACTCCATGGACCCTTTTCACATTTCCGGGTTCTCCAAAGCAGAAGTCATTATAATTGGGTAAACCCTATTGTGGTGAACAGAAATTAATACAAATATATTTTTGCGCTCCCATTTAATCATATAGCACATGAAACGATCCCCATTCACACGGATCCGCAAAAACGACTAAAAGCGCTGTATTCTGCTGCCAGGCCATTAGATGGTGATGAAACACTATAGACTGAACACGTAATACGCATGTGCATGACGTCATCGTCTTTGGAGATTCACGTTTTTGTTGTTTACATGGAGACCGTTTTCCAAAACTTGCACTTTGAAACTTGAAAACTTTGCGCTTTCAGGCACCCAAAACACCAGTGTCGTGTAAATGAATGGCCAAAACGCATAAAAAGTTTTACGTTTCTAGTTGAAAACGCTGTCGTGTAAACAGCCCCCTGTGAAATGAGTCCATGTGCTTTCATATGGAAAAGAGCAGCTTGGATATTCTGCTCAATATCTCTTTTGTCTTTCACTGAAAGATCAGAATTAAAAAAATTGGCTTAAACACCCCTTTAGTAGCCGTCAAACAAGAGTACATTGGAGTACTGCCCATAATGAATTACTGAAGGGAAATGTTGGTTGTTTCCTAGAAGAATGTGGTTTTGCACAAGTTTGATCACCACTTTAGAGAGCAAAAGAGAGGGAGAAACAATCTTGGAGAACATCCTGTTCCTCTAGTAGTGCAATTGTGCAACTGCAGAACAAAACCTGCAAACACATATTTTGTTTATGCTTTATCAATTCACCAAGGAAAGATATGTACGAAACTTTCTTTTCACCCGAGGTAAATACATTCCTTCTCAGCCCCTCCATACATTCCTCATAATATTTACCATAGCTTCACAGCTCTGTCTGACACCTGGACACGAGCCAGGAACGGAGGAGGAACACGTCGCCACGTGCAGGACAGCCTGATGGGGGGAAGTAACATGCACGTGCATTTGACGCATTTAACAATTGTCGCCCATTTCAACAGTGTTTACTCATGTGCATGCAGGAATATATCAACTACTCTTAATTCCTGGCCTTTGCCCCTTTTTTTGATTCATAATTGTCCCCAGATCCAAGTGCAGAATGTTAAATGCAAATAGTTCAAGCACAAGGTTTGCTTTATTATTATTTTATGCTTATTGAACAGCACATTTGCAATGATAATGATAACGCAAATGCTTTGGCTCACGGCTACACGCCTCCTAGTACCACATCAGTGGGAAAAATCTGACTTAATCTATTTGGCAATTTGATTCAGCATAATTTTCGGGAAACGGACAAAGCTCAGTGCTGTCCAAAGAGAACAAAGCGAACAGGCAGCTGGAAATGCAATAAACAACTCAGCCTTCACACGCTCCCAGAACCTCCAAATGTGTTCGAGATATAGTGCAAACCAAAACAAGTGCATTTTAAGTCATAAATGGGCATAAACAAGGTCAAGAAATTTGTTGTTTTTCGTCTGCGCGAATGTCGGGATATTTTTGGAGATTCCTTGACTGTAATAGTAGACTCTTGATCTGCCCCCTTGAGTTTCCTTGGTTTCCATGAAGTCCCCTGCTTCACAGCAAACTGATCCGCCTGTGTGAAGTCAACAAGGGTCTCGCACCCAGATGCACAGCCTTGAACGTCATGTCTCCATGTAAGGAGGCCTCTCTAAGGACAGATAGACACAAATATCACTGCTGATTTGTTTGTGCAGTGTAGGCTAATGTAGTTTTTGATTTCCAATGTTTTCTTTTGCTCTCTCTAGACAGATTTGCCTGTTGACATAAGATGAATGTGCCAAAAACATATTTAAGGCATAATTCAATTGCAAACATAGCATGTTACTGGTTTGCTTAAAGATTTATCATCTTTAGCAAAACTTTTAGGCAGAAACTATTGCCATGTCTTGAGTAATGAGTATACCTGTTTAACTGGAGTTTTATTTTATACCAAACATACTGTGTACAGATTCATCAGTAGAATACTAGGAAATAAATTCTCTGTTTGCTTTAAAACTTGTTTAACTTCCAAAACTCCAATCTGAGCCTCTGGGGTATTCCAGAAAGCAGGTTATGTGACATAGCCTACCCTGCCCGGTTTTAACCGCGTTTTGACCGTTGTGCTGCGATTCACTGTTTTTTGAACACCATTTTAAGTTAAAAGCAGTTCAATTTTAAAAACCGTATGTCGAAAGCTGAATTATTTTCTATTCCGTGAAGCCACTTCTCGCGTTTTTAAACACAAGGACATACCGCGCGTGCCTCGTCTTATACTGTGCAAGATTTACCAACACATGCTATTTCAAATGTTTTCACAATCTTGTGTAAAAAAAATTAATAATAACTTTACCTATGTCTAAAACTCTTGTTTTCGTCAACATGCCCTGCTGTCTGTGTCATGATCTAATCAATTGGCCCCGCCTACATTTTTCCGTGATCGAATATCTTATTTGACCCAGTTTAAAAAGTGTTTTGTAAAGAAAAGAACAGGGACGTCAAATCAAAAGGTGAATCAGCAGTGCTGAGGCTGAAACTTCACACAAACACACAGGTATATTGCAGGCTATATATATAACATCTAGCCTACTGTAAAATAGGGCATGTAGCTCTGCAGCCTTGTTTGCTTTTGTTAACCACAAGCTCAAAGGTCTTTAAAGAGAAAAATAAAGATCCTTTGTGATGCGCCTGTTTTACTGTGCAGGACGGGTTCCTACTGATACAGTAACGTACAAAAAGCACCATGTGTTATACTTATAGGATCAGGTGACCCTGATAGTGCCATGTTTAAATTATAAAAACTTTTCATGTTTTCCACTAATGGAAAGAATGTAGTTCTACAATGATGTGTGTTTCAATTCCCCTTCAGCAGAAACTGTTCTTTCATATGTTCTTAGATTAAGCTGTTCCATTCCAGGCAAAACAGCTTTGTATAAGAGTATATTTGTGAGTAATAACCTATATTTTTTAGTTGTGACTGCTGCTTCTTTAACTTGAACTCCAGTAACCAATCATTAAAGTTGTTAAATTAAAAAAATGAAAAATAAATTATCCAATAAGCTCAGTCAGGCCTATGTTATGCTGGTGCATGTTTATATAAATTATATATAAATATGTAAATAAATATATAAATGATGTATTGTTATATATATATATTTTTTCATCATAGTATATCATACCTAAGCATTACTCTAATGAAAGATATGATGAAGTGTTAACAAATATAAAAAATGGACTTGAATCATGATATAAAATACAGTATTAACCTCACCCCCATAAGATTTTGTTCTTGGTATGTTTAATGTTGATTAAGGAGTTATGAAACTGAAAGAACTATTTCAGAAAACAACACAGGAGGAAAAAGGACACTCTGTGCCTCAGGCTCCACTTATGTTATATATAGTTAAAGCACAACCCCCATTAAAACTTCTGTAGACCTCTGACATTGTCTTGAATGGAAAACAACATTTTATATGATAAATTATTGTAAATGAGCAATGAATGCACTTTACGAGTAATGCATTTCAAACTAAAACTTTTGCGGCTGGTTTCACAGACAAGGCTAAAGCCAGTCCCAGACTAAAATGCATGTTTGAGCTGTTTTAACTGAAAGAAACTTGCACTGGCATATCTTAAAATATGTCAGAGCCATTGTTTTGTCTCAAGATTCACAACCAGTAATGTTTGAATTACTGAATTACTAAGGCACATTTATAAAAGCTACGCCTGGCTTAGTCCAAGCTTTGTCTGTGAAACCAGGCCTTGCTGTTCTGAAATAAGCTGAAGCAAATATGTTGCTTATACTATTTACTACTATAAGTAACATTATAAATGTATATTATAATTATTTCCAAAATCATATTAAATAAAACACCACATTCATATGTATTATTTTTCTTTTTTTATTTACTTAAAAGTGATTAACAAAAAATATACTTGTCACAAATTTCATCAACAACAAAATCTATAAAATACATTCATTTGAAATGAGTGCCATAAACAATCATTGTCTTTGAACCTGAAGTTACACTTTTTCATCATTTGGAAATGAAGCAAGTCTGTGGTATTTTTGGAATGTTTGCAAGGACACTTCAGGGAGTCGCAACACTAGGAAAGCTTAATGTGCTTAAAGCTTAATGTGACATTATCCCTGTAAGTCGTTCATTGTTATTTCAACAAAAACAAAAAAAAGGCACCTTGGATACACGTCTCTATTTTTTTTTGTTGCATTATTTGTAAAGCTAACCGTCAAGGGCTGCTCTAGCCCTGCCAAGCCACTGGCAAAAATTACAAAAAGAAAAGTTATCCTTGGTTATACAGACACATTCAGCCTTGCATTACATTCAGCAAGACATTAAGACCTTTCAGGTCACAGACTCGACCTCTGTCGAGCCAGATGAAACTTATACCAACGTCAAATTGGAGCGGAGATGTTCTTTCCCACTCCGAGGGGGGAGGGAGGAGAATGTGATTTTCTACTTCCAGGATTTACATTGGCAATTTCCCCCACGTTATTCCTTAAAGCTTTAGGTTTTCCCTTTTGCATAGAATTACCTGTGCACACATGAACATTAAACCAATCTCTTTGGCTTATATCAACATGAAATGTGACGTACAAGATGATACAGTTTTGGGAGAGGACGGCATCACATATGCCTGGCAGACTGCAGCTAGTTAAGAGGAACTCACCTCTCATTCACAGCAAAGAAAGGCACAATGGGTAGTATCTCTGAATGGCTTCCCACCCATAATTCTCTAGTGATCATGCCCAAAATTCCCTGATTCTACATACAAGTGCGACAGGCAGCAAATCGTTAAAGGCACAGAACGGATTCTGATCCCTCTTTGGGACACAAACACGGGCAGAACCTTTGTTCCCCCGGTACTGAATGTCCTCTTTGTTTGTTGAAAGCGCTCTGCCTTGCCTAGTCCAGACATCTCCTCCTCTCTCGGCCCACTGCAGGAAGCGCAGATGCGAACGGCTCAAACGAGGAACAAGTACCAATCTCAGTCTCAGAGAGGCATCCAGGAGAACTTAAATCTCGGCTTTTGTTTCAAACATCACGTGATGCTCAGCTTGGCAGAGAGTTCAATAGGTCATGCAACGAGGACGCATGTTGATGGGCTGAGGGTTTGGGTCCACCTGTGATGAGGAAAAAAACAAAAAAACAGATCAGAACACTTGGAATATGACGCTTTTCGAAAACTATACCAGATTCCTAGAACAGTGGCTTGCAGATGGCAGGGAAAGAATCAATTTCTTATAGACGGGACAAAACGCTTCTTGTATATTTTGTAGTTGATGTCAAAGGCTGCACATCCAATCAAACTCAGTATTTTCATGCAAATGAATTTATTACTTTGAAGTCACTAGCCAAATTAGGAAGATGCCAAATTTGTGCCATTGTGTGTAGTCAAATATTAATATATTTTAATGTCCAATTTTAAGATTTTTTTAATAGAAGCAGTTTCTACCTAAAAAAGTAACAGAGAATGTTAGAAAATAAGAGTCAAATTGTGAGTTAAATTTTGAGTAATGAGAAATAAAGTTGCAATTGCAAAAGTTGTGAGATCTCACTGTGAGGTGGAAACAGGCTTCCAAAACATGTTTGTTCGTTCGATAAGCAATTTTTGGGTCCCTTCTGAAGTATAATCGTGTTTTAAAGTAAATCCGATTGAGAACTACTGTCTTATATTCAAATATGTTCTTGCATGTAACCGTCAGCTCACCTCGCTGTACACTGGAGGTGGGCGTAATCTAAACTCCTGCACGTAGGCCATGAGGGAGCGCTGCAGTACGCCACTGAGGTCTTCCTCGGGTTGTCCTGCTGTGGAGTTCTGGACCGCTTCCTCGTCTGTGACAACAGAGCTGTAATCCGGAGGAGCTGTGGAAAAACACAAACAAACAAGACTCAAGGTGAGTGACAGATAATTCACTGTATGCCGGTGCTTTCAGGCTGATGAGAGAGAATGAGACCCAGGGTTGGGCGTTTACTTACGCTCAGGTTGCTCAGGGATGGCCATGCGAAGCCACTCCATGTTCACGCTGTACTGGCTGCTGACGCTAGACGTGCGACTGCCGAACGGATGCAGAGGAATGGTGCCCATCACCAGCGGAAGTTCCAGGGAGAGCTTGGACGTCCCAGGAACGTCAACACATACCTACGAAAATAAGCGAGGTTTAGTAATCATTCAAGCAACTCGGGCAAAAGTTTAGTAGCTCGAAGGTCCAACAAACTCACCCTGAGCATATACTCTACTTTGATGATGCGACACTGGAGAATGGATGGGCCTACAGGGGGGATTTTGATGGCTCGGCCATGCCAAGTCTCCCTGCGGTTTGCGCCAACTATGTCCCCGCACAATGTGGCCACCACAGCTCGTTTTTGCTTCATGGTGCCTCTGGCAATGAAGGTCTGCGTCTGGGTGATGAAAGCTTTTGGCATCACGGAGCGAGAAGTAGAGTTATCGAATTCAGCGAAGACTGGAATCACTTCACCTGGAGAGTAAAAACAAAATGTTAAAGAGTTTCTGCGGTGAGAACCGGAGTACGTCTTAAATGTGACGGTGGGTTCCCACCCTCACCTGGTGTGTAGCCCTTGCGGTCGATCTTTGCAGTGACTGACACCTGCCCGCAGTTGCGGTACCAGATGCGGGCCATCTTCTCTTTGGTTCCAGCTTGAGATGCCTGAAGTAAAAAGTCTGATTTAGTGCGCATGCAACCAAAATTATGAACAGAAAATGACAAGGCAACAGATAATCTGAGCGCTCACCAGTAAACTAGGTGTGTTGATGTCAATGGGCTCGATAACCGTGAACTCTTTCTTGATCTTCTTGACGGTGGCCCATGGGCGATGCAGCTTAACCTTCACCCAGTATCGAATGCTGCCGTGCTTCCCTTCAAAGGATGTCACTAGAGTTCTGACAGACAAAACACTTACATTAACCCTCATTTCCTTGCTAAGCTTTCCAAATAAAGCTCTCTGATAACATTTTTATAAGACTAATAAAAACTTCAACACTTACTCCTCTGGCAGCTGGAAACTGAAAGGGTACTCGTGTCTCCCGGCAGGCAGGACTGTCAGTTCGCCATTATCTGGAGGGGAACAAAGGTAAAGAAACATTATTGCACCACCAATAAATAATAAAACACCATACCAAGGACAGTAATGTCAAAATTGCTTAATGATGAGACAACATATTACATCATCTGCTGATACCAGAAATCACGATGATTTCGGTCACAAAAACATTAACCTTCAGGTTGTGTTAGTTATTAAAGGCAAAAGGTTGAACTTTGTCTAAAATGTTTCTCTCATTCAACTTCAGCCTCCTGAATGTTAACTAAATTAGTTTATTCAGCAGCCATAAATACTGCTCACATAATGATTAGTTAACAAATGAACCAAACTGCTGTTATGACATGTACCAGCTCACTCAAATTAAACCCACACCACACAAAATAAAATGTATTATATAAAATGATATGGAAAAATGTTTATGTTTTGAGTGAAGAACAGACAAATCCAAGTATTATCCATCTTGACATCTGCAGTTAACAAGAATGCAGCTATACTAGCTACTAGTACTGTAAAAGGTTGTCTGAATGATTCGTTATCGAGTTCTGTTCTTTTTAATCAATCGTCTGGTAGAATTATTAACACTAACTAAATATAAGACAATAAACAGCCCACACAAACAACATAAGAATAGACTGTTTTTCTGATAGATTCAGTCGTCTTTCACTTTCATTATGCTGAAAAGAATAGCCAGTATGTGTTTTTTAAACTCCCGTCCCACGTGAGAAAGTAAGTCGTGCGGTTTTAGAACGACATAATGTGAGAAACAACAACATTACTATTTATATTTTGGGGTGAACTCCTTGAAGAGTCTACTCAGCTTGACTAACAGTGGGAAATGGTTTAAACTGGGATGTTTGGACACTTCTGCACGCGCAAAACATCTTAAAATGCGTTTTGGGCATCGAAGACGAGGTCTAATAAGGCTTTCGAGTGCCTCTGGCTGGGAATGACTGACCTGCCTGCAGAAGCACTTCTCTCCGGTTCAGGTACTCCACTTCATCGCTGTAGTTCTGCGTGTACGCGGTGCTGGACCCAGCGCTGCGAGACTCGGTCCAGTGAACTTTAGCGAAACCTTCTGCATGCAACTTCAGCGAGTCGACCTTACTCTCCGCCGAGAGATCGAGCACAACCTTCCCTGAGACAACATCTCCACTGCTGAACACCGGAGGACAGTCCATCTCCGGAGAATCAAACACGATGTCGAACTTTTTCAACTTGTCGAAAATCATCTTTGGTCTTGCAAAAGTTTTCCCAAGTGCAGCCCTTTAAAATATGTCGCCTTCAGACGTGTAAAGTCAAACAAAGAGCGAGAGGGTGCGTTCAAGTGCAAGGAAGCTGTTCTTCCTTCAGTTTCAAAACAAAACTGAAGCTGTTCATGTTCCTTGCTCGGCCTTTAACTCGTGTGGGCGGTCCCACTGATTTTATTATGTAAAGCCTATGGCAGGAATCGCTGCCTGCTCATAAACATCTTAACTGGGTGTGGATGGAGAGCTCGGATGATTGATGCTTACAGGTTCTTAGACAAAAACAAGCTGACTGAGCATGCCCGAACCATGAGGAACCTCCCCGTGAAGAAGTTCAGCAAAAACAAAAACGGGTTCATTCTTTACTCTTCTGCTACTTTCTTGTCAATCATTTTTATGAAATATGTGCAAATGTGAACTTAATTTGCACAATATATATATACATAAATAAGGATTTCAAAGTAAATCATTTTAGTCTCTCTAGAAAGTGACACTACAAAAAGAATATGAATTGCAAACTAAGTATTTGCCGAAAGGTGGTCAAACAAAAGTGCAAACACACTTTTCTGAGACGGTTCAAGAGCAAAACAAGTTGTTTCTTTGTTGCCAGTAGAAATAAGTTCACGCGTCGCCCTCTTGTGGAGGATTCGCGACACTAGTTTTAGGGACTCGTACAGTTGTCCGTGTGGATCTTTCGCCCCCTAGTGGTGTTAAATGGAAATTACTACGTGAGGACTGTCACGTCTGCGCTGTTAAGAAACAAGCTGTTTATTTAGATAACGATAAGCAACCCAGGCCATACAATTTCTTAAACTGACACTGCGGTATGTAATCACGTAGGCTACCAAAACTATGCCTTATATCCGCAACTATGGTAAAAGCATGTGCCGTTTATGGTTGTTCATTACCGTATATAAAGGGAGCCAGATGATTGATACGTAAACAAATGGGGAAAAAATACTATTTTAAAAACAAAAATGCATAACATTTGTTGCCAATCTATTTTTGATATCACACAAGAACCAACTTTAATCTGCAGATAACCACAAATATCGGCCGATTAACTTACCCTCAGATACAAGTCAGTTTCTGAAATGGATATTAGTAATTTTATTCCCTAAAGGACTCTTCGTTGTCAGTTGTGGTATCTTACAAAAAAAAAAAAAAAATTGGCTGTGATCTATCTATCCACCGCCTCATTTCTCTTTATCACCAAAAAGACACGTCTGAGTGGATTCTGTTTATATTCTTATAACTTGGAGGAAAAAAGTAAAAAAAGAAAGAAAAAAACCCCAGAAAGAGTGCACCAAAAGCCCTGGTCAGCTGATTTGACTGACAGTATGCAATGAGAGCGCAAATAGTCAAATGTACAATTTATTTATAAACAAATAAAAAAAAAATAATAATAATAATATTAAATTAATAAAATATAACGTCACAAAACAAATGATTTTAATAATGGAAATTTTTTTTTTTTATATCATTACAGTGAATTAAATATTAATTTAACGGTTGTCGAAGTTATATTGTCTATTCATACCGTTGTATTAAGTATAATTACAATTGTTAGCAACAATCGAGAGGATCTGAGGTGGGACTGGATAAAAATTTACATTTTAAGATGTATACAGATTGACACCAACATTTTATGCATTTAAAACTAGCTACTTTACATACAATAGATCTCACATTGTGATATCATATTGTACTGTATTCATGGAAATTGACAAGCTGCTGAAATGAAGGTCATAACATCTTTATCATGTTATATTAAGTTAAGTATAAGAGCCGTAAAACATAACCTGATTACCTGTAAATCGCTATGTTCTATTAACATCAACCCATAAGTGGCATTTATTGCATTTCATTTTAATGACAATAGCAGTGCTTTTATCACCTTTCTGAGAGGCATTTGGCTTGAGTAGTGCAGTTGGTCGTGTGTGTATTCCACCTAAACAGTTGAATAATTAACCACATCACACACTTGCTCAGCATTATCACTCCTGTGCCAGCTGTTAAAGGTCAGGAAGAAGAACCTGGGCCCAGAGTAATCAACAAAACTACAGTACAACCTCTCCTGCACTTAAGAGCTTTAAAGCCTTAAAGGGACAGTTCACCATTTACTCACCCTCTATTATTACAAACCTGTATGGCTTACTTTCATTGTCATTTTCTATTATTCACAATAATGTTGACCTGAAGATGTCAAGCCTTAAAAAGGGCATAAATATCATCATAAAAGTGGTCCTTACCCAGCAAACACAGAACGTTCCCCAAACATTCACATATGGTTCCCATTTGGTTATTTTTTGGGAACCAAATAAGAACGTTCTGGGAACATATGCCTACTGGGAATGTTAGGGGAACATCCTCCAAACAGGGAATGTTTTATTTACGTAAAGAAAACTTTCCTGGCTATCCAACAGAAAATGTTAGGAGGTCTGTTCTGGGAACCAGAAACTATGTTTCCCAGAATGTTTTGGAAACCAAAAATGGTTAGCTTTGTATGACTAACGCACTATAAGCCGTTTGGAGCCATACTGTATAATATGATAGTGAGGAAACCCAGTAGCAGCTACTGTGTTGTGTACGTCGTTATTAATTGATAACACTGATATCTGCCCTAACTTCCCGTCAAATAATACATGCGAGAAGTAGCGAAAAAACTATTTTTCGTTCACAATTCAGACTGATTAATCTGGTTCTACTGTTCTATGGTTACAGCCATACACAGCTACAAATAACAACTAAAGCTTTCGTTTCTTAATTTTTTCCCCAGATGATATGGAATATTCTGCACGAGTTTTATGATTTTTAAAGATACATAGATACAAGATACGACAAGCATTGTCAGTTACCATTCATTTTAAGTTCATAGAAAGATAATTTTTCTTTTTGTGTTGCACAGATTAGAAAAAAAAGGGAAAAAAAAGAGAAGAAAAAAAACTCAAACGGGTTTTTAAATTTTGAGTGAACCATACCTTTAAATATCTAGTGAGTGGATAAATCCATGCAAACCCACCTCGGATAAGGTGCCGTCTCTTCCTGAAATAAGTTGTCTTGGATGTGTAGTCGTTATAAACGGTGTTCACGCCGACACTGCGGTTTTCCAGCCAGTGGGCTGTGGCGACCCCTCTTCCCAGCACTCTCATGGATCGGACTTTGATTTCCCGGTTGAGCTCCAGGACCACCACGCCAGTGATCATCTCTCCACTGCTGTACACGGTATTATCCGGACCGTCCAGCTCAAGAGCAAAGAGTTTGAAGCTTTGGAAAGCCATAACTATGAAGCACAAAATATAGTTTAAGCCAAAATAATAATCGATGTGTGCATCTCTTGTGATTAGAGACGTTTTTAAATCATCCTTCATTTGAAGACATCAAGATGCAAATATACGTTAGCCTATTTAATTCAAACGTCGTTACAGTCATTAAAGTTTAGTTAACCAGTTAAAAACGTTACTAAGTTACATAGGTGATACAGCAAGGTCAAAACAAAACAAGAGGAACGTACCTTTCACTTTTAAAACCCACAAACTGCGTGCAAGTCACAACACAACGAGAGTAAGTTAAATGTACTCGGTCTGTTGTTTGGGGACCGCCCAATTTCGATTGTGCACCAATAAGAACGAGACACACGCCTATTTGGGGTTATAACCACGCCCATTATCTGACGTAAACATGCCTCTGAGCAGATGTTTTGGACAAGTGTATAACGGGTCTTCTTCGCATTGCGTTTCTTTTATGTGCCTGTACGCGTTTTAACGGTCATCATCAGCATCGTAAATCGTTAAAGTTTATATATATATATGTATGTATGTACATTTATAACACTATGTATTTTATTACCTTTGCATCACATTAAAATTATGGCAGTGACGTATAAATGACATCATTCTCTCTTCTGATTGCCTGTATCAGTCTCTATTTTTTCCCTCTTTTTGAAAGTTGTGAAAACACTATTGTGGAGTTTTTCTTTTGCTATATGAGCAAGGAACACACAAAATATATTTAATGTAAACAGTCTGTCATTCATCACCACTATAACGTTCAAATTTTACCCCAAATAGGACGACTTCCGCTTCCGAGAAACCCGGAAATGTGAAAAGGGTCTATAGGAAATAACCTATGGAAATAACCAGATAAGGGGAGAACTCTCAGTAAACGTCCGGCTTCTGAACTGGTTGCAGTTCCACTCTGGTTCCATATGAGGGCGCTCACAGGACGAGTGCAGGATGAATGGAGGTCTATGGAGCTATACCCCTCAAAATCCACTTTTCTCAGGATATAATTTTTTGTCTAGTAATTTGAATGTTGTATTCGAAAGGAGATGCAAAAAAATTACACACTGCTGGGTGTTAGATTTTTTAGAGTCACTTATTTGCTTTAAAAAGTCTTTTAAAATGTCAATGACGTCATACATCGTACGACCAGAGATACTGCTTTACGGCAATCCTTCAGTCACTTTGGTGCTTTCGTGCTCTGCAGGCATCAACAACACAGCTGACACAGGTAAATACACGTGCTAGAAGAATTTTGTTTTGTTGTTTTAAAAGACCACGTCGAAAATACACACACACACACACACACACACACACACACACACACACACACACGATGCCATCAAGCGGTATCTCTGGTCGTAATCAGTCCTTCACTGACCAATCAGCGTTCATTAGCAGAATGCTAGCGTGTTATGGGCAACAACAACTCAACCTGTAAGAAATCGAAAGGACATAAGTACTTGTTCATTCAACTTTCGACCTATAACAAATGTTGAACTTGCAAAACCTACAATCAAATCTGAGAATTCTCAATGGCAATCGGGTGAAAGACAAATTTAGCCGTCTAGCTCCATAGACTCCCATTCATTTTGCACTCATGGGCGATCGCCCCCAGTGGAACTCTGGTGGAACTACAACCAAAATTCTGTACAATAGCACTTAATAGGGAGTGGCCATGCAGGCTCTCCATAGACGGGCTCTGAAATAACTAATGTTGTTAATCGATGTTTGTCTTTCTAAATCATTTTAACATTTTCTGTTTGTTGTTGTAATGCTGCCGGGATTAAGTGGGGTTCAGGCATCTAGTTTATTTTTCTTTTCTTTTTTAACCGGTAACGTTAAAGGGTAACTAAACCCTAAAACAACTTTTTTTAGTTAATGATCTGTAAGACTGGGGCTTTATTAATACTGTTCATTGATTCAAGTACATTTTTTTGACATTTGGGTATAAAGTGTTTTAATTCTACAATATATGGTGTAAAAACCATAGACAGTATAAGAAACGTCTTAGTGCTGCCCTCTTCAGGTTGAACGGTGTCTACTGCAGTTGAATTTTCCTATTGGAAGTTGTGGTGCCCTGTGACATAAGAGGGCACCAGCTCACCACGCCCTTGCTGGGTCTCAGGTGGAGTGGGTGGAGTCAGGCTCTGACCAGGGGTTGAGTTACCCTTTAAATAAAACAATTTATACAACAAAGAAAATAAGATAATGAGTTAGAAAAGGGCTATTTAATATTCTGCCCTATTTCAAAGGTCTGTCTAAACAAACAAGCAGCTCGAGTACTGCTGTCATTAAAACGAGGGACATACTAAACACTAAAACTGAAACATACAAAGTGGGACTTTTAATAGGCCTAATTCTGTCTTTAGAGCCCCCGCCACACACATACATGATATTTATATGATGATTGTTATATTGTTAATTGTGTTGTGCCTATTTACAAAGGCAATACTACCAGGTGTATCATAGAATCGACCCCCTCCAAACATCACTAAAAATGAAATGTTGAACTGGTGTTTATGTAAAAAAAATCTCAAGTTCAAGGTTACAACTTGTAACAGGAGTAGAGTTTGTGTTTGTTGTTTTGAGTGCGAGAATGCAAGGTTGTTCGACACGGCACTATTACTCCAACATGGTTTGATAACACACAGGCTCTGTTTAAATACAGGTAGAGGATCATGCCACTTTAGTACACACACACAGACCTACACTGGCAGACAGCAGCATATTTTACTGGGAAACCTCTGGCACTCTCCCATGATATTTTACACATTGGTCCAAATGTGCTGTTTGAGGTCGGCGTCTGACACACTTCTTGTAGTCATTAATACCATGAGCTCTGGGGATTGCCATTTAACCTTGAGCTTTCACACACACACACACACACACACACACACACACACACACACACACACACACACACACACACACATTTGATCTGTAAGTAGGAAATGTTCTGTTGTCATAACACACCACAAAGCACTCTTTTATGCTGATAAAACTTTTCACACTCGTGGTTATGGAGGTAATGATGTTGTGTGCCAAATCTTGATGTGATTTTGAAAGGACATATCAGTCTTAGAAGGAAAGGTTCTATATAGAACCCTGTAAGGTTCTTGACTAATTTATGGATTTAGTTCTAATTTATTTATTTTTATATTTTATTCAATTTTATGACCTATACAGTTCATTAAAATATTTGATCACTAAAAAAATAAATACAAATTTAGGGATAGTTGGGATAGTTTACACAAAAATGAAAGTTGTCAAGTTGTTTCAAACCTGTATGAATTTCGTTCTTCTACTGAACACAAAAGATATTTTGAAGAATGTCAGTAACCAAACAGTTGATGGACCCCATTGATTTCCATAATATATATATTTTTTTTTTCATACTATGGAAGTCAATTGGGCCCATCAACTGTTTGGTTACCCATATTCATCTTCTTTTATGTTAAACAGATAAAAGACACTTTGGAACAACTAGAGGATGAGTAAATTGCAGAATTGTAATTTTTGGGCAAACTATCCCTTTAAGGAGAAATGTACTAAATGTTTGTATAATACTTTTGTGTTTAACAGGTTATTTAATTTTTTTAGCGCTGAAATATGTTTACGAGCCGTAGGTTCTATATATGAAGCGATATACAGGACCCTTTAAGGTTCTATAAAGAGCATACATAGAAAAAAGTGATGCTTTGAAAGTTTTTAATATTTAAAGTCAAAAGCAAAAAGGTCTGCACAAATGTTCCTATTCTATTTTCATGGTAGTCTGTGTGAATTACCAGGTGTTTGTCATTAAACATGATCAACAAACGCAAGTCCATCATTAAATAATAACAAATAGTAATTGTTTCTATTTGCTCTTATTTTATGATGGAGTGGAGCTGGATTTTGTCGATTGTGTTTAATTTTCCTGTGCCAAGACTTGAATAAACCATACATTTGATTAGAGACCTTTTTTTGTAAATGTAATTTATATGTTTTTCAACTTAAAATGGAATATGGCTGATGTGGTGTTGGAGTGGCTTGTCCAGGGATGTCTTGCAGTAGGGCTTGGGCACAAAAACTTCATTGTGGGTTGTCCTGAAGTCATGTTTGCTGTGCTCGGGCCTGATATGACTGTATTTAACCTAGAAAGAGAGTAGTACAAGGTCAAGATCAGCTCTAAAACTTAGTAAACTTATATCAAACCTACGTCAAAGAACTAGCAGAGACGAACTAGCACGTCGGCTGCATCTGGGCAAAAAAGTTAAGCTTAAACATTGTGCAAAAACTACAGCCGATGGCCAACTAGCATGTACATTCTGCGCCTGTGTGAGAGATGATAACCATCCACAACAGAAGACGACAGTAGTCTGTATTCGTCGTTCAAAAAAAAGGGAACGTGAACTAGGAATGCGAATATATGAACCGTAAACAAAGCAGCGCTCCCTTACAATTTTGACTGTCAGCTTGGTGTGTCCTGGCCCTTAAGGATGTTGGCAAGGTAACTGAACAACTATTATACTGTACAACTCCCCAAAGTGGGAAAACAGTTCCAGTTTTATGGAGACTTTTAAGTAAATTACTTATCATCACATGGTTTTAACCAAACTTTAGCACCACCAGGAGAGCCAAGGCCCATCTCACAGCTCAAGACAGTGTAAAAACAGACCAATGTCTATGTTTGCTTTTCATGGACTGCAGAATAAATGTGAAAGCAGTGAGCTGGAGTTTATCTGCTGTGAAATGTCAATATTTTACCTGCTGAAGCTGGCTAGGGCTCAGTTCCTGTCTTCTAGAGTTCAGGGGGACAAAATGTGTATGCGTAGTTGAAAGCATCCGTTCTGGCTCTAAAAAATAAGAAGATCAGAGAAATATTTGATATTAATAAATATTATATTACAGAGATCATTAAAAAATGTATGTTATTTTTGGAGTATATTTTATATATAAGGCTGAATCAACCTGACAATATTTGACAATATCTAATGTGAGCAGGTCATTTTAGGTGACTATTCAATGTTAAAATGCAGGTTAGTAACCCAAAAGTACCTTGCTCACGCAGCATATTGCTGGGTGGGTAGATGGCTGGCTTGGGACGGTCCACTTCTTTTGGTGTGAACTGCTTCTGTGATGTCGTGCTGTAGAAACATCCAGCCAGTTCAGGCCGTCCGAATTTTACATCGCTCAAAGTCCTGATAGCAGATCAGTCCACATGCTTTGGGAACTGATTGCAGTCTATCTGATAAAGCAAACACTGCTCAGTTAGGAAAGACACACTTTGTATTTAGATCTTCAAGCATGAGGCAAGATGCAACAGGTCACACCTTTGGGAAGAAGCGCTGGTTTGTTGTTGACAGTCTCTCCTGGTCGCCCACAAGTTTCTCTCCTTGGAACACATGGCTGACGTTGCAGTCTCTGCGCTCAAGGTGAATAGGGCCTGGTGAAAACAAACATGAGGTAAAGTTTAGAAAAAGTGATACACTTGATTTATATGTCATAATATGTTTTTGTTGATGATTAAGTCTACATGAAATTCACAGAAGTTAGTCAGGAATATTTGAAATGGCACCATCTGCTGGATCATGCTGTGCTTTTACCCTTAACACACACAAAAAGCCCAGTGAACAGATAAAACCAGCTATGCAGTTTTTGAAAAGAGAGTCCAACTCTGAATACTATATAGGTACTGAAGCAGGCCAATACAAGTGTTAGATCAGGGGACTTTAAACCCTCAAATATGATGAAGATACCTTCTAATGAATATACTTTAAAGGTAGCTATAGTTTCTCACATATAAAGAAATTACAATTAAATAATAAAGAAAATACTTCTGAATTAATGTCATGATTTTCAGTATTTAAAAAGCAGAATTAAAAATTAATGATAATAAATAAATGATGACAAAATTAAACCATTAATTAAAAAATAATAATCTGAAAATGCATTAAAATATTACATTTATTTAAAATATTAAGGTAATGCTTTAGATTGTTTAATAGTTTAAATAGTTGAAGAACATTATACAGCATAACAAAAAATACATGGTATACAATTATTGTACATACCACATTTGTGTGCATGAAATTCCTCAGATGAGGTTGTTGTCCATTTTTCATCAGCAAGTTCCCAGAGGTTGATGGTATGAAGGTAAAAGAGTAGAAAAACTACAGAGCACGTAGATGTAAATTTGAGAACTTGTACAATAAATATCCGTTCTTGTACATGAACATTTACACTCACAGCTCACACTCACAAAAAATCTGAAGTTGAATGTTAAAATTTGCACTCGCAGACAATAGTCACAAACCTGTTATGAATTTGAAACAGGAGACAAGTAGCCACAAATGTGGAAAATGCCATTCACAGAAATACAATGGCAGACACAAACTTGTAATATATATTTGCATTTAATCTTACATTCACATTCGCAGTACAACCTCAATTAGCCACGTGTAACTTCTCAAATCTGTCACTGCAATTTCAAATTTCGCGCCTTGACTTTAGCTACTCTTTTCGCGATATATTAGGAGCAAAACTAACTTGTGCATTTGAAACTCAGTGGCGGCGAGAGAGAAAGAGGGGCGGGAGCGAGGGTGTTCAAAGGAGCCGTTTTATTGGTTGGCGCCTAGCCAATGAAATGGGACTTCTATTGTATGCGATGATGTCACGAAACCCCCGTCCTCGGAGACGCTCTGAAACGCTAACATGGCTTAATGCATTAGACTGATATTAAAAGAAATAAATGATATTATCAAACTCAGTAAACACTATACTAATAATGCATACTACAGAAAAGCAGATGAGCACAGAATATGACGAAAGAAAGCAAATTTGTGTCCAGAGCAAATAAACCTGCTACCTGTGTTTTATTAATAATGTATAACAAATTGTGTGTTTTTTTTGTTTTTTTTTATAACTGTTGGTCCATTAAGCCTCATTAAGCGTTTTCTTGATTTTCTATGGGAGGAAAATGCTTAACGTACAATTAAATGCGCTGCGTTCATATTCTGTGCTCAATTGCTTTTCTGTACGCTTTATTTGTATGGTGTTTCCTGAGTTTGGTCTTTTAATGCCACTGTCTCAATTAAACGCGTTGCGTCATATTCTGTGCTCATCTGCTTTTCTGTAGTATGCATTAGTATAGTGTTTACCGAGTTTGATAATATCATTTATTTCTTTTAATATCAGTCTAATGCATTAAGCCATGTTAGTGTTTCAGAGCATCCCGAGGACGCGGGTTTCTTGACATCATCGCGTACAATAGTCTTCTCTAAGCTCTTGATCGATTGCTCTTGTCTGCCTCGTTGCTCTTGCTGCAGCTGTTGCGTTGGTTTGACATCAAAGCAAATTTAAAAGTGCTGGCTAATGCTAATCGTAAATTCTCTAAGATTATTATTCACGTCGGCACTAATGATGTTCGACTCCGCCAGTCGGAGATCACTAAAATGAATGTTAAAGAGGTGTGTGAACTCGCAAGTATGATGTCAGGCACTGTAATTTGCTCTGGCCCCCTTCCTGTTCGCAGGAGTGATGAGATAATTAGTAGATTGTCCTCACTCAATGGCTGGCTGTCTAAGTGGTGTCCGCAAAATAATATAGAATTCATAGACAATTGGAAAAGTTTTTGGGGAGATGGTATTCATCCCTCCTCGGATGGTGCCGCTCTTCTCTCTAGTAATATGGCACATAGTCTTAGAGCTCAAACATGAATTGGGGCTCAGGTCAGGAAGCAGACAGACTGGCTAAACCGACCGTCTGCTAGCTGTCTCACGTCACCAAGGTCAGATAAATCCCATCACATAGAGCCTCTTTCACCTAGATATCATCATATAGAGACTGTGTCTGTTCCCCGAATTAGGACATACAAAAAACAAAAAATAGATATAATACAAATGAGCAAATGATAAAGCTTGGGTTGCTGAATATTAGATCCCTTACTTCAAAAGCACTTATTGTTAATGATATGATTACAGACTATAATCTAGATGTGCTGTGTTTGACAGAAACCTGGCTAAAACCAAACGATTACATGACTATAAATGAGTCCACCCCACAAGATTACTGTTATAAACATGAACCTCGTCTGAAAGGCAAAGGGGGAGGTGTTGCTGTAATTTATAGTCATATTTTCAGAATTACTAAGAAGTCTAGTTTCAAATATAATTATTTTGAAGTGTTGGTGCTTAATATAGCAATATATAGTGTAAATAATAAATCATGTTTGAGATTTGTGCTGGCAACTGTACACAGGCCACCAGGGCACCATACAGACTTTATCAAAGAATTTGCTGACTTTCTATCAGAGTTAGTACTGGCTGCAGATAAAGTCCTAATTGTTGGTGATTTTTATATACATGTGGATAACTCATTGTTGTAATCATTCTCTAGATCTAATAATATCACACGGAATCAATGTTGATGCCTTTGAAATTCTGCAGCAGAGCAAAGACATCTCAGATCATTATCTAGTCTTGTGTAAACTTCATTTGGCCAAGGCTGCAAAGCTGACTCTGTGTTACAAATACGTTAGAATTATCACTTCTGCCACTAAAGATTGCTTTATTAATAATCTTCCTGATTAGTTTCATCATCTCAGCATCCCAGATAGCTTAGAAGAACTCGATATTGCAACAGAAACTTTTAACTCTTTCTTTTCCAGCACTTTAGACACAGTTGCTCCGATGCGCTTAAAGAAGATTAAAGAAAATAGTCCAACGCCGTGGTACAACGAGCACACTCGGGCCCTTAAGAGAACAGCCAGAAAAATGGAGTGCAACTGGAAGAAAACAAAACTAGAGGTATTTCACATTTCATGGAAAGAGAGCTCGATTGCATACAGAGAGGCCTTAAAAGCTGCTAGATCTGCTTATTTTTCAACCCTATTTGAAGAAAATAAACAAAACCCTAGGTATTTATTTGAAACAGTGGCTAAACTAACGAAAAATAAAGCTTCAAGCCCAGAAGTTTCCAAGCAGCACAGCAGTAATGACTTTATGAACTTCTTCACTGATAAGATTGATAATATCAGGGAGAAAATTATAACTATGCAACCGTCTACTACAGTATCGCATCAGACAGTGCATTGTAGTCTCCCTGAGGAAAAATTTGATTCATACATTGCTATAGAAGAGGAAGAATTCGTTAAACTTGTTAAATCATCTAAATCGACAGCATGTATGTTAGACCCTATACCGACTAAGCTACTGAAAGAGATGCTTCCAGAGGTCATAGATCCTCTTCTTATTATCATTAATTAATCTTTGTCATTAGGATACATACCAAAAACCTTTAAGCTGGCTATGATTAAAACGCTTGTTAAAAAAAACGCAACTTGATTGTACAGAATTAATCAATTACAGGCCGATCTCGAATCTACCTTTTCTGTCAAAGATACTAGAAAAGGCGGTATCCTCACAACTATGTTCCTTTTTAGAAAGAAATGATTTCTGCGAGGATTTTCAGTCAGGATTTAGACCGTACCATAGTACTGAAACTGCTCTCATTAGAGTTACAAATGATTTGCTCTTATCATCCGATCGTGGTTGTATCTCGCTACTAGTGTTACTCGATCTTAGTGCTGCATTTGACACTATTGACCACAACATTCTTTTAAATAGACTCGAAAATGATGTTGGCATTAGTGGAATTGCATTAGCATGGTTTAAATCATACTTATCTGACTGTTATCAGTTTGTAGCAGTAAATGAAGAGATGTCTCATCGATCACAAGTTCAGTATGGCGTACCACAAGGCTCAGTACTAGGACCGTTGCTTTTCACTCTGTACATGCTACCCTTGGGAGATATCATTAGGAAGCATGGAATTAGTTTTCACTGTTATGCTGATGATATTCCGCTCTATATTTCTTCACGCCCTGACGAAACTTAACAATTCACAAAATTAACGGAATGCATAGCTGATATAAAAAACTGGATGACTAGTAATTTCCTACTACTTAATTCTGAAAAAAAAACAGAGATTCTAATTATTGGACAAAAAACTTCCTCACGTAATAACCTAGAATACTGTCTAACACTTGATGGCTGCTCTGTCAAGTCTTCGTCGTCGGTTAGGAACCTGGGGGTGCTCTTTGATACCAGTCTTTCATTTGAAAGTCACCAGGGCACCATACAGACTTTATCAAAGAATTTGCTGACTTTCTTTCAGAGTTAGTACTGGTTGCAGATAAAGTCATAATTGTTGGTGGTTTTAATATACATGTAGATAACGAAAAAGATGCACTGGGACTGGCATTTAAAGACATTCTTAACTGTACTGGAGTTAGACAACATGTGTCAGGACCTACTCATTGTCGTAATTATACCCTAGATCTAATATTATCACACGGAATCAATGTTGATGCCTTCGAAATTCTGCAGCAGAGCGATGACATCTCAGATCATTATCTAGTCTTGTGTAAACTTCATTTAGCCAAGGCTGCAAAGCCGACTCCGTGTTACAAATAAGTTAGACCTATCACTTCTGCCACTAAAGATTGCTTTATTAATAATCTTCCTGATCAATTTCATCATCTCAGCATCCCAGATAGCTTAGAAGAACTTGATATTGCAACAGAAACTTTTAACTCTTTCTTTTCCAGCACTTTAGACACAGTTGCTCCGTTGCGCTTAAAGAAGATTAAAGAAAATAGTCCAACGCCGTGGTACAACGAGCACACTCAGGCTCTTAAGAGAACAGCCAGAAAAATGGAGTGCAACTGGAAGAAAACAAAACTAGAGGTATTTCACATTTCATGGAAAGAGAGCTCGATTGCATACAGAGAGGCCTTAAAAGCTGCTAGATCTGCTTATTTTTCAACCCTATTAGAAGAAAATAAACAAAACCCTAGGTATTTATTTGAAACAGTGGCTAAACTAACGAAAAATAAAGCTTCAAGCCCAGAAGTTTCCAAGCAGCACAGCAGTAATGACTTCATGAACTTCTTCACTTATAAGATTGATAATATCAGGGAGAAAATTATAACTATGCAACCGTCTACTACAGTATCGCATCAGGCAGTGCATTGTAGTCTCCCTGAGGAAAAATTTGATTCATACATTGCTATAGAAGAGGAAGAATTCGTTAAACTCGTTAAATCATCTAAATCGACAGCATGTATGTTAGACCCTATACCGACTAAGCTACTGAAAGAGATGCTTCCAGAGGTCATAGATCCTCTTCTTATTATCATTAATTCATCTTTGTCATTAGGATACATACCAAAAACTTTTAAGCTGGCTATGATTAAACCGCTTGTTAAAAAAAACGCAACTTGATTGTACAGAATTAATCAATTACAGGCCGATCTCGAATCTACCTTTTCTGTCAAAGATACTAGAAAAGGCGGTATCCTCACAACTATCTTCCTTTTTAGAAAGAAATGATTTCTGCGAGGATTTTCAGTCAGGATTTAGACCGTACCATAGTACTGAGACTGCTCTCATTAGAATTACAAATGATTTGCTCTTATCATCCGATCGTGGTTGTATCTCGCTACTAGTGTTACTCGATCTTAGTGCTGCATTTGACACTATTGACCACAACATTCTTTTAAATAGACTCGAAAATGATGTTGGCATTAGTGGAATTGCATTAGCATGGTTTAAATCATACTTATCTGACTGTTATCAGTTTGTAGCAGTAAATCAAGAGATGTCTCATCGATCACAAGTTCAGTATGGCGTACCACAAGGCTCAGTACTAGGACCGTTGCTTTTCACTCTGTACATGCTACCCTTGGGAGATATCATTAGGAAGCATGGAATTAGTTTTCACTGTTATGCTGATGATACTCCGCTCTATATTTCTTCACGCCCTGACAAAACTTAATTCACAAAATTAACGGAATGCATAGCTGATATAAAAAACTGGATGACTAGTAATTTCCTACTACTTAATTCTGAAAAAAAAACAGAGATTCTAATTATTGGACAAAAAACTTCCTCACGTAATAACCTAGAATACTGTCTAACACTTGATGGCTGCTCTGTCAAGTCTTCGTCGTCGGTTAGGAACCTGGGGGTGCTCTTTGATACCAGTCTTTCATTTGAAAGTCACCAGGGCACCATACAGACTTTATCAAAGAATTTGCTGACTTTCTTTCAGAGTTAGTACTGGTTTTAGATAAAGTCATAATTGTTGGTGGTTTTAATATACATGTAGATAACGAAAAAGATGCACTGGGACTGGCATTTAAAGACATTCTTAACTGTACTGGAGTTAGACAACATGTGTCAGGACCTACTCATTGTCGTAATTTTACCCTAGATCTAATATTATCACACGGAATCAATGTTGATGCCTTCGAAATTCTGCAGCAGAGCGATGACATCTCAGATCATTATCTAGTCTCGTGTAAACTTCATTTAGCCAAGGCTGCAAAGCCGACTCCTTGTTACAAATATGTTAGACCTATCACTTCTGCCACTAAAGATTGCTTTATTAATAATCTTCCTGATCAATTTCATCATCTCAGCATCCCAGATTGCTTAGAAGAACTCGATATTGCAACAGAAACTTTTAACTCTTTCTTTTCCAGCACTTTAGACACAGTTGCTCCGATGCGCTTAAAGAAGATTAAAGAAAATAGTCCAACGCCATGGTACAACGAGCACACTCGGGCCCTTAAGAAAGCAGCCAGAAAAATGGAGTGCAACTGGAAGAAAACAAAACTAGAGGTATTTCACATTTCATGGAAAGAGAGCTCGATTGCATACAGAGAGCCCTTAAAAGCTGCTAGATCTGCTTATTTTTCAACCCTATTAGAAGAAAATAAACAAAACCCTAGGTATTTATTTGAAACAGTGGCTAAACTAACGAAAAATAAAGCTTCAAGCCCAGAAGTTTCCAAGCAGCACAGCAGTAATGACTTTATGAACTTCTTCACTTATAAGATTGATAATATCAGGGAGAAAATTATAAATATGCCACCGTCTACTAAAGTATCGCATCAGGCAGTGCATTGTAGTGTCTCTAAGGAAAAATTTGATTCATTCATTGCTATAGAAGAGGAAGAATTCGTTAAACTCGTTAAATCATCTAAATCGACAGCATGTATGTTAGACCCTATACCGACTAAGCTACTGAAAGAGATGCTTCCAGAGGTCATAGATCCTCTTCTTATTATCATTAATTCATCTTTGTCATTAGGATACATACCAAAAACCTTTAAGCTGGCTATGATTAAACCGCTTGTTAAAAAAAACGCAACTTGATTGTACAGAATTAATCAATTACAGGCCGATCTCGAATCTACCTTTTCTGTCAAAGATACTAGAAAAGGCGGTATCCTCACAACTATGTTCCTTTTTAGAAAGAAATGATTTCTGCGAGGATTTTCAGTCAGGATTTAGACCGTACCATAGTACTGAGACTGCTCTCATTAGAGTTACAAATGATTTGCTCTTATCATCCGATCGTGGTTGTATCTCGCTACTAGTGTTACTCGATCTTAGTGCTGCATTTGACACTATTGACCACAACATTCTTTTAAATAGACTCGAAAATGATGTTGGCATTAGTGGAATTGCATTAGCATGGTTTAAATCATACTTATCTGACTGTTATCAGTTTGTAGCAGTAAATGAAGAGATGTCTCATCGATCACAAGTTCAGTATGGCGTACCACAAGGCTCAGTACTAGGACCGTTGCTTTTCACTCTGTACATGCTACCCTTGGGAGATATCATTAGGAAGCATGGAATTAGTTTTCACTGTTATGCTGATGATATTCCGCTCTATATTTCTTCACGCCCTGACGAAACTTAACAATTCACAAAATTAACGGAATGCATAGCTGATATAAAAAACTGGATGACTAGTAATTTCCTACTACTTAATTCTGAAAAAAAAAACAGAGATTCTAATTATTGGACAAAAAACTTCCTCACGTAATAACCTAGAATACCGTCTAACACTTGATGGCTGCTCTGTCAAGTCTTCGTCGTCGGTTAGGAACCTGGGGGTGCTCTTTGATACCAGTCTTTCATTTGAAAGTCACCAGGGCACCATACAGACTTTATCAAAGAATTTGCTGACTTTCTTTCAGAGTTAGTACTGGTTGCAGATAAAGTCATAATTGTTGGTGGTTTTAATATACATGTAGATAACGAAAAAGATGCACTGGGACTGGCATTTAAAGACATTCTTAACTGTACTGGAGTTAGACAACATGTGTCAGGACCTACTCATTGTCGTAATTATACCCTAGATCTAATATTATCACACGGAATCAATGTTGATGCCTTCGAAATTCTGCAGCAGAGCGATGACATCTCAGATCATTATCTAGTCTTGTGTAAACTTCATTTAGCCAAGGCTGCAAAGCCGACTCCGTGTTACAAATAAGTTAGACCTATCACTTCTGCCACTAAAGATTGCTTTATTAATAATCTTCCTGATCAGTTTCATCATCTCAGCATCCCAGATAGCTTAGAAGAACTTGATATTGCAACAGAAACTTTTAACTCTTTCTTTTCCAGCACTTTAGACACAGTTGCTCCGTTGCGCTTAAAGAAGATTAAAGAAAAAAGTCCAACGCCGTGGTACAACGAGCACACTCAGGCTCTTAAGAGAACAGCCAGAAAAATGGAGCGCAACTGGAAGAAAACAAAACTAGAGGTATTTCACATTTCATGGAAAGAGAGCTCGATTGCATACAGAGAGGCCTTAAAAGCTGCTAGATCTGCTTATTTTTCAACCCTATTAGAAGAAAATAAACAAAACCCTAGGTATTTATTTGAAACAGTGGCTAAACTAACGAAAAATAAAGCTTCAAGCCCAGAAGTTTCCAAGCAGCACAGCAGTAATGACTTTATGAACTTCTTCACTTATAAGATTGATAATATCAGGGAGAAAATTATAACTATGCAACCGTCTACTACAGTATCGCATCAGACAGTGCATTGTAGTCTCCCTGAGGAAAAATTTGATTCATACATTGCTATAGAAGAGGAAGAATTCGTTAAACTCGTTAAATCATCTAAATCGACAACATGTATGTTAGACCCTATACCGACTAAGCTACTGAAAGAGATGCTTCCAGAGGTCATAGATCCTCTTCTTAATATCATTAATTCATCTTTGTCATTAGGATACATACCAAAAACTTTTAAGCTGGCTATGATTAAACCGCTTGTTAAAAAAAACGCAACATGATTGTACAGAATTAATCAATTACAGGCCGATCTCGAATCTACCTTTTCTGTCAAAGATACTAGAAAAGGCGGTATCCTCACAACTATGTTCCTTTTTAGAAAGAAATGATTTCTGCGAGGATTTTCAGTCAGGATTTAGACCGTACCATAGTACTGAGACTGCTCTCATTAGAATTACAAATGATTTGCTCTTATCATCCGATCGTGGTTGTATCTCGCTACTAGTGTTACTCGATCTTAGTGCTGCATTTGACACTATTGACCACAACATTCTTTTAAATAGACTCGAAAATGATGTTGGCATTAGTGGAATTGCATTAGCATGGTTTAAATCATACTTATCTGACTGTTATCAGTTTGTAGCAGTAAATCAAGAGATGTCTCATCGATCACAAGTTCAGTATGGCGTACCACAAGGCTCAGTACTAGGACCGTTGCTTTTCACTCTGTACATGCTACCCTTGGGAGATATCATTAGGAAGCATGGAATTAGTTTTCACTGTTATGCTGATGATACTCCGCTCTATATTTCTTCACGCCCTGACAAAACTTAACAATTCACAAAATTAACGGAATGCATAGCTGATATAAAAAACTGGATGACTAGTAATTTCCTACTACTTAATTCTGAAAAAAAAAAGAGATTCTAATTATTGGACAAAAAACTTCCTCACGTAATAACCTAGAATACTGTCTAACACTTGATGGCTGCTCTGTCAAGTCTTCGTCGTCGGTTAGGAACCTGGGGGTGCTCTTTGATACCAGTCTTTCATTTGAAAGTCACCAGGGCACCATACAGACTTTATCAAAGAATTTGCTGACTTTCTTTCAGAGTTAGTACTGGTTGCAGATAAAGTCATAATTGTTGGTGGTTTTAATATACATGTAGATAACGAAAAAGATGCACTGGGACTGGCATTTAAAGACATTCTTAACTGTACTGGAGTTAGACAACATGTGTCAGGACCTACTCATTGTCGTAATTTTACCCTAGATCTAATATTATCACACGGAATCAATGTTGATGCCTTCGAAATTCTGCAGCAGAGCGATGACATCTCAGATCATTATCTAGTCTCGTGTAAACTTCATTTAGCCAAGGCTGCAAAGCCGACTCCTTGTTACAAATATGTTAAACCTATCACTTCTGCCACTAAAGATTGCTTTATTAATAATCTTCCTGATCAATTTCATCATCTCAGCATCCCAGATTGCTTAGAAGAACTCGATATTGCAACAGAAACTTTTAACTCTTTCTTTTCCAGCACTTTAGACACAGTTGCTCCGATGCGCTTAAAGAAGATTAAAGAAAATAGTCCAACGCCGTGGTACAACGAGCACACTCGGGCCCTTAAGAAAGCAGCCAGAAAAATGGAGTGCAACTGGAAGAAAACAAAACTAGAGGTATTTCACATTTCATGGAAAGAGAGCTCGATTGCATACAGAGAGCCCTTAAAAGCTGCTAGATCTGCTTATTTTTCAACCCTATTAGAAGAAAATAAACAAAACCCTAGGTATTTATTTGAAACAGTGGCTAAACTAACGAAAAATAAAGCTTCAAGCCCAGAAGTTTCCAAGCAGCACAGCAGTAATGACTTTATGAACTTCTTCACTTATAAGATTGATAATATCAGGGAGAAAATTATAAATATGCCACCGTCTACTACAGTATCGCATCAGGCAGTGCATTGTAGTGTCTCTAAGGAAAAATTTGATTCATTCATTGCTATAGAAAAGGAAGAATTCGTTAAACTCGTTAAATCATCTAAATCGACAACATGTATGTTAGACCCTATACCGACTAAGCTACTGAAAGAGATGCTTCCAGAGGTCATAGATCCTCTTCTTAATATCATTAATTCATCTTTGTCATTAGGATACGTACCAAAAACTTTTAAGCTGGCTATGATTAAACCGCTTGTTAAAAAAACCGCAACTTGATTGTACAGAATTAATCAATTACAGGCTGATCTCGAATCTACCTTTTCTGTCAAAGATACTAGAAAAGGCGGTATCCTCACAACTATGTTCCTTTTTAGAAAGAAATGATTTCTGCGAGGATTTTCAGTCAGGATTTAGACCGTACCATAGTACTGAGACTGCTCTCATTAGAATTACAAATGATTTGCTCTTATCATCCGATCGTGGTTGTATCTCGCTACTAGTGTTACTCGATCTTAGTGCTGCATTTGACACTATTGACCACAACATTCTTTTAAATAGACTCGAAAATGATGTTGGCATTAGTGGAATTGCATTAGCATGGTTTAAATCATACTTATCTGACTGTTATCAGTTTGTAGCAGTAAATCAAGAGATGTCTCATCGATCACAAGTTCAGTATGGCGTACCACAAGGCTCAGTACTAGGACCGTTGCTTTTCACTCTGTACATGCTACCCTTGGGAGATATCATTAGGAAGCATGGAATTAGTTTTCACTGTTATGCTGATGATATTCCGCTCTATATTTCTTCACGCCCTGACGAAACTTAACAATTCACAAAATTAACGGAATGCATAGCTGATATAAAAAACTGGATGACTAGTAATTTCCTACTACTTAATTCTGAAAAAAAAACAGAGATTCTAATTATTGGACAAAAAACTTCCTCACGTAATAACCTAGAATACTGTCTAACACTTGATGGCTGCTCTGTCAAGTCTTCGTCGTCGGTTAGGAACCTGGGGGTGCTCTTTGATACCAGTCTTTCATTTGAAAGTCACCAGGGCACCATACAGACTTTATCAAAGAATTTGCTGACTTTCTTTCAGAGTTAGTACTGGTTGCAGATAAAGTCATAATTGTTGGTGGTTTTAATATACATGTAGATAACGAAAAAGATGCACTGGGACTGGCATTTAAAGACATTCTTAACTGTACTGGAGTTAGACAACATGTGTCAGGACCTACTCATTGTCGTAATTATACCCTAGATCTAATATTATCACACGGAATCAATGTTGATGCCTTCGAAATTCTGCAGCAGAGCGATGACATCTCAGATCATTATCTAGTCTTGTGTAAACTTCATTTAGCCAAGGCTGCAAAGCCGACTCCGTGTTACAAATAAGTTAGACCTATCACTTCTGCCACTAAAGATTGCTTTATTAATAATCTTCCTGATCAGTTTCATCATCTCAGCATCCCAGATAGCTTAGAAGAACTTGATATTGCAACAGAAACTTTTAACTCTTTCTTTTCCAGCACTTTAGACACAGTTGCTCCGTTGCGCTTAAAGAAGATTAAAGAAAAAAGTCCAACGCCGTGGTACAACGAGCACACTCAGGCTCTTAAGAGAACAGCCAGAAAAATGGAGCGCAACTGGAAGAAAACAAAACTAGAGGTATTTCACATTTCATGGAAAGAGAGCTCGATTGCATACAGAGAGGCCTTAAAAGCTGCTAGATCTGCTTATTTTTCAACCCTATTAGAAGAAAATAAACAAAACCCTAGGTATTTATTTGAAACAGTGGCTAAACTAACGAAAAATAAAGCTTCAAGCCCAGAAGTTTCCAAGCAGCACAGCAGTAATGACTTTATGAACTTCTTCACTTATAAGATTGATAATATCAGGGAGAAAATTATAACTATGCAACCGTCTACTACAGTATCGCATCAGACAGTGCATTGTAGTCTCCCTGAGGAAAAATTTGATTCATACATTGCTATAGAAGAGGAAGAATTCGTTAAACTCGTTAAATCATCTAAATCGACAACATGTATGTTAGACCCTATACCGACTAAGCTACTGAAAGAGATGCTTCCAGAGGTCATAGATCCTCTTCTTAATATCATTAATTCATCTTTGTCATTAGGATACATACCAAAAACTTTTAAGCTGGCTATGATTAAACCGCTTGTTAAAAAAAACGCAACTTGATTGTACAGAATTAATCAATTACAGGCCGATCTCGAATCTACCTTTTCTGTCAAAGATACTAGAAAAGGCGGTATCCTCACAACTATGTTCCTTTTTAGAAAGAAATGATTTCTGCGAGGATTTTCAGTCAGGATTTAGACCGTACCATAGTACTGAGACTGCTCTCATTAGAATTACAAATGATTTGCTCTTATCATCCGATCGTGGTTGTATCTCGCTACTAGTGTTACTCGATCTTAGTGCTGCATTTGACACTATTGACCACAACATTCTTTTAAATAGACTCGAAAATGATGTTGGCATTAGTGGAATTGCATTAGCATGGTTTAAATCATACTTATCTGACTGTTATCAGTTTGTAGCAGTAAATGAAGAGATGTCTCATCGATCACAAGTTCAGTATGGCGTACCACAAGGCTCAGTACTAGGACCGTTGCTTTTCACTCTGTACATGCTACCCTTGGGAGATATCATTAGGAAGCATGGAATTAGTTTTCACTGTTATGCTGATGATACTCCGCTCTATATTTCTTCACGCCCTGACAAAACTTAACAATTCACAAAATTAACGGAATGCATAGCTGATATAAAAAACTGGATGACTAGTAATTTCCTACTACTTAATTCTGAAAAAACAGAGATTCTAATTATTGGACAAAAACCTTCCTCACGTAATAACCTAGAATACTGTCTAACACTTGATGGCTGCTCTGTCAAGTCTCCGTCGTCGGTTAGGAACCTGGGGGTGCTCTTTGATACCAGTCTTTCATTTGAAAGTCACCAGGGCACCATACAGACTTTATCAAAGAATTTGCTGACTTTCTTTCAGAGTTAGTACTGGTTGCAGATAAAGTCATAATTGTTGGTGGTTTTAATATACATGTAGATAACGAAAAAGATGCACTGGGACTGGCATTTAAAGACATTCTTAACTCTACTGGAGTTAGACAACATGTGTCAGGACCTACTCATTGTCGTAATTATACCCTAGATCTAATAATATCACACGGAATCAATGTTGATGCCTTTGAAATTCTGCAGCAGAGCGATGACATCTCAGATCATTATCTAGTCTTGTGTAAACTTCATTTAGCCAAGGCTGCAAAGCCGACTCCTTGTTACAAATACGTTAGACCTATCACTTCTGCCACTAAAGATTGCTTTATAAATAATCTTCCTGATCAATTTCATCATCTCAGCATCCCAGATTGCTTAGAAGAAATCGATATTGCAACAGAAACTTTTAACTCTTTCTTTTCCAGCACTTTAGACACAGTTGCTCCGATGTGCTTAAAGAAGATTAAAGAAAATAGTCCAACGCCGTGTTACAACTAGCACACTCGGGCTCTTAAGAGAACAGCCAGAAAAATGGAGTGCAACTGGAAGAAAACAAAACTAGAGGTATTTCACATTTCATGGAAAGAGAGCTCGATTGCATACAGAGAGGCCTTAAAAGCTGCTAGATCTGCTTATTTTTCAACCCTATTAGAAGAAAATAAACAAAACCCTAGGTATTTATTTGAAACAGTGGCTAAACTAACGAAAAATAAAGCTTCAAGCCCAGAAGTTTCCAAGCAGCACAGCAGTAATGACTTTATGAACTTTTTCACTTATAAGATCGATAATATCAGGGAGAAAATTATAACTATGTAACCGTCTACTACAGTATCGCATCAGGCAGTGCATTGTAGTCTCCCTGAGGAAAAATTTGATTCATTCATTGTTATAGAAAAGGAAGAATTCGTTAAACTCGTTAAATCATCTAAATCGACAACATGTATGTTAGACCCTATACCGACTAAGCTACTGAAAGAGATGCTTCCAGAGGTCATAGATCCTCTTCTTAATATCATTAATTCTTCTTTGTCATTAGGATACGTACCAAAAACGTTTAAGCTGGCTATGATTAAACCGCTTGTTAAAAAAACGAAACTTGATTGTACAGAATTAGTCAATTACAGGCCGATCTCGAATCTACCTTTTCTGTCAAAGATACTAGAAAAGGCGGTATCCTCACAACTATGTTCCTTTTTAGAAAGAAATTATATCTGCAAGGATTTTCAGTCAGGATTTAGACCGTACCTTAGTACTGAGACTGCTCTCAAAAATGATTACAAAATGATTTGCTCTTATCATCCGATCGTGGTTGTATCTCGCTATTAGTGTTACTCGATCTTAGTGCTGCATTTGATACTATTGACCACAACATTCTTTTAAATAGACTCGAAAATTATGTTGGCATTAGTGGAATTGCATTAGCATGGTTTAAATCATACTTATCTGACCGTTATCAGTTTGTAGCAGTAAATGAAGAGATGTCTCATCGATCACAAGTTCAGTATGGCGTACCACAAGGCTCAGTACTAGGGCCGTTGCTTTTCACTCTGTACATGCTATTATAGGTGGCTGCCCTGCATACTTAATAAACAAATTACAGCTGGTCCAAAACACAGCAGCTCGAGTTCTTACCAGAACCAGGAAGTATGACCATATTAGCCCAGTTCTGTCAACACTGCACTGGCTCCCTATTAAACATCATATAATTTTTTAAATATTGCTGATTACTTACTAAGCACTAAATGGTTTAGCTCCGCAGTACTTGAGCGAGCTCTTAACGCATTATAGTCCTTCACGTCTATTGCGATCTCAAAATTCCGGCCAATTGATAATACCTAGAATATCAAAATCAACTGCTGGCGGTAGATCCTTTTCCTATTTAGCACCAAAACTTTGGAACAGTCTTCCTAACATTGTCCGGGAAGCAGACACACTCTGTCAGTTCAAAGCTAAAAACACATCTCTTTGACCTAGCATACACATAACACATTATAGACTTCTATAATTCAATGTTAGGCTGCATAGATTAGGTCAGCCGGAACTGGGAACACTTCCCATAAATCCTGATGTACTCATTAAGAATGGCGTCTACGCTAATATTAGTCTCTCTGTTTATCCCGAGTTTTACCGCAGTCCGCCGAAACCAGGGCATATCCAGATCTGATGAAGGACCTGCGTCTGAACACGATGACATCGCAGTCCTGAAGTGTCCACTAGTATCTCCCCTGTGAAGGCCTCCCTCCCCTCCCTTTACCTCTCTACAGATAAAGCGTTGTAGGGATAATTCCGGTTCGTGTGGCTATGCGGAAGCGATGTAGTATAAAGTTTAAGGACAGACAAGTAGTTTGTTAAGGGTTGGTTTGTAGGGAAAGACTACACGCCTGCGCACATATATTCAAACACGCATACCTATAGACTGAACTCGTAATACACATGTGCACGCCATCAGCGTTCTCACGGGTTCGCGTTTTTGAAAGTTTGCGCAGAAAGAACTTAAGAGTTTTTTGTTAAAACAGTGTCGCGTTAGTGGCCCCTAAGTTAATAACGAATGATCGTTGCAATGGAAGTGAATCAATCAAAACTAACTTTAGCTGGACAATAACTTTATTCTAGAGCTGGTATAAAGCCAAAACAATCTCTGTTACTTTATTTTCCTATTATCAATGTAAAGCCGCTTTGGAACAATCTACATTGTTAAAAGCGCTATATAAATGAAGATGACTTGACTTGACTTAATAATACAAGTCCCATTTCATTGGCTAGGCGCCAACCAATAAAATGGCTCCTTTGAACACCCCCACTCCCGCCCCCCTTTCTCTCTCGCCGTCACCGAGTTTCAAGTGCACAAGTTAGTTAGTTATGCACCTAATATATCGCGAAAAGAGTAGCTAAAGTCAAGGCGCGAAATTTGAAATTGCAGTGACAGATTTGAGAGTTGCAAGTGCCTAATTAAGGTTGTACTGCGAATGTGAATGTAAGAATAAATGCAAATATATATTACAAATGTTTGTCTGTCATTGTATTTCTGTGAATGGCATTTTACACATTTGTGACTACTTGTCTCCTGCTTCAAATTCAGAATACAGGTTTGTGACTATTGTCTGCGCGTGCAAATTTCAACATTCAAGATTTTTATTTTACAGGTTTTCACATTGGAGCTGTGAGTGTAAATGTTCGTGTACAAGTACGAATATTTATTGTACAAGTTCTCAAATTCACATCTACGTGCTCTTGAGTTTTGCTACTCTTTTACTTTCATAGACCGGGATTTATTCATCGTGGGAGGCTGACATTCCCTGAACTTAGCATAGCTGTTTTAAAAAAAAGGTTTTAGATTTCCTATCTCATGTACACTGCTCTCAACTGAAAAGTATGTGCGATCAAATGTTATTCACAAAGCTTTCCTGTTGTCACGGAGTCACCAGATCTGCACACTCCGACCACTCGTTCACTCTCCCCGGAGTTCTGATTCACCTGCACTTCATCATCAACGCACACTATATAAAGACCTCCCCCATCACTTCATTGTCTGGTCTCGTCCTTACCTGACGTTCAGACTCCTCTACTCACCTGAAGATCACTCACCTGAAGATCACTTACCTGAAGATCACTTACCTGAACTTCACCCTCGAATCGTCATCCGTCTTCTGTCTCCAGTCATCAGTCTGCCGTATCCTGTCCCGCCATCTGCAAACAGACATCTATATTATCATCCAGCTAAGTTCATCATTCTGTTCTGATTCTCCACTGCAAAGTCACCAGTCTCATCTGCTGTTCAACTCCATGCCTCTGTTCAATAAACATCTATTTCACTATTTACCTGTCTGCCTATATCTGTACCGTGACACCTGTTAGGTTTTATACATGTTTTGTTTTTAAGCAGGATGGTTATCAGTACCTGTGGTCACCTGATTGACTGAAAGAGCTGGAATATGTTGTTTGTTTGCCCAGTCTCTTTTCTCGGTCTCCCATCGCTACAGATGAATACTGAATCCGTTGCTGAACGAAAGACAAAGAAAGAAGAAAGAAGTTATTGAACTGCAACATTATTGGTTGTCGTGGTTATAGAGGTAATGATTAGGGCTGGGTATCGATTCAGATGTTACAATTCGATTCGATTTCGATTCGCAAGCTCTCAATTCGATTCGATTTCAATTCTCGATTCGATTTTCGATTTCGATTCTAAATTAGATTTCGATTCGACTCGAATATATATTTAACGCAAATCCTATATTTATTTAAAAAAGAAAAGAAAAGTGAACATAAGTTTACAAGTGGTTAATTAATAAAAAGAAATTAAGAGCTACAAACCTGTATATTAAACTCTTTTTATTTTAGGTACATTAAAACAACCCAACTCTATATTTCAAATGCATACAATGAATAGACAGGATTTTGATGCAAGATGAAAAATTGATGCTGAAAATTGGACAAGTCAGAACAGTCGCATGTCTTGATCAAACAGGTTAACTCTGGTTTTCTCTGTTCCCTTTGTTCTTTGATTAACTTTAACGACAGAGATAATTAGTGGCTACTGTGTACTGTCCCTTTAAGACCAGCCGCTGCTGACGGAGACACGGATCTCACATGCACCTCAACTCTTCACGTTCATCATAAGACTACTCTTATGTTATGAAGATACTCGACAAAAAGACATTTTGGCATAACTGTGTGTGTTATTGTTCGTTCAAGCGCGAAAGAGAACTCTATTCTGGGCTGTCTTGTGCGCACGCACGATATCAGCGCGAGTCTTTCTCTGTGTCACAGTCAGGATATTCACAGGCAGTGAGCTTTTTGTCTTGTCGCGCATGAATGGTTTAAAAACATTTGCATGAATAAGAGCAGGATCATGTAACACTAGCCAAAGGATGACAAAAATTATCAGATGCTGCATTAATTGCGTTAACAGCCCAAATTTGTTTATTTCATATAAAATCGCAGCATTTTGTGTCATATAATTGCATGGGCTTGACATCGCGATTGCGATATGATTAATCGCTAGTACTAGTTGAGGTTATTTTATGATTAAGATAAAACAAATATAAAATCTCACAGCACTATCTATAAAATGGAGTTTGCAAGCCTATGAACAGTGGAGGAAAACTAATACTGGCTTTTGGGTAATAGATAAATAAATATGGAAAAAAATCGATTTGTGGCAAAAAAAAAAAAAAAAATTGCCCAGCCCTAGTAATGATGTTGTGTGCCAAATCTTGATGTGATTTTGAAAGGACATATCACTCTTAGAAGAAAAGGTTCTATATAGAACCCTGTAAGGTTCTTGACTAATTGATAATTTTATGGATTTAGTTCTAATTTATTTATTTTTATATTTTATGATCTATACAGCTCATAAAAATATTTGATCACTAAAAAAAAAAAAATTAGGGATAGTTGGGATTGGGATAGTTCACACAAAAATGAAATTACTCGCCCTCAAGTTGTTTCAAACCTGTATGAATTTCTTTCTTCTCAAAAGAAGATATTTTGAAGAATGTCAGTAACTATGGAAGTCAATTGGGCCCATCAACTGTTTGGTTACTGACATTCTTCAAAACTAGTGCAAAATGCCCGTGCAAAATCAGTTTTTTGTGTGTTTTTAGTAATTGTTGGTTTGGTGCCTGTGAAAGAGACTGTGAACGCATTGAATTCAGGGAGCAGGCTAGGTTACTACAAATGATGGCCGTGAATAAAATATAATATTCAGAAGTAAACAGTGTAGCTGACAGAGTGTTTATGTCAGAATGTTTATTTTTAAACCACAACCTTCTAAGTGCTTCTTTTACCGATATATTTAAGAAAACGCTATGCTTGAGCAAACAGCTTGTGAATAGGCAACTACAAATGATGCCCGTGAAAGAGACTGTGATCGCATTAAATTGGATATGTTTAGTTGGTGAATAGCATAGGCTACTATTACACAGTAGCGATAACGTTAAGCGCAGCAGAATTAAATATAATAATCAGAAGTAAACAGCATAGCTGACTTATAGATTCAGTTTACATCCACAAATGAACATGAATTACATCCACATCCGTCGTGTCAGGGAGCAGTGCAAAGTGCCCGTGCAAAATCAGTTTTTGTGTGTGTTTTTAGTAAATGTTGGTTTCTTGGTAAAGAAAACTATAATATTCAGAAGGAACCAAACTATAATATTCAGAAGTAAACAGTGTAGCTGACTGAGTGTTTATGTCAGAATGTTTATTTTTAAACCACAACCTTCTTGGGGCTTCTTTGACCAATACAACCCTCTAATGTCAGAATGTTTATTTTTAAACCACAACCTTTTAAAAATGATATATTTAACGATATCTTTAGCATTTCTCATCCAAACAACGTCAAACTTGGCACTGTACTTACTCGTGCCCGTGGCAAGACACCTGTCGAATTTAAAATCCATCGGACTAACGGTTCGAGAGATATGTGGTTAACAGACACACACACAGACAGACATACAGACAGACAGACGTTTCTGTAATTTATAGATAGATATCTTCTTTTATGTTAAACAGATGAAAGACACTTTGAAACAACTAGAGTGTTATGTTTGTCAACTTAAAATGGCATATGGCTGATGTGGTGTAGGGGTGGGTTGTCCAGGGATGTTGTGGAAAAGCAGAAAAGCAGATGAGCACAGAATATGACGAAAGAAAGCAAATTTGTGTCCAGTGCAAATAAACCTGCTGCCTGTGTTTTATTAATAATGTTTTTTTTTTTTTTTTTTTATAACTGTTGGTCCATTAAGCCTCATTAAGCGTTTTATGGTTTTCTATGGGAGGAAAATTCTTAACGTACAATTAAACGCGTTACGTTCATATTCTGTGCTCAATTGCTTTTCTGTACACTTTATTTGTATGGTGTTTCCTGAGTTTGGTCTTTTAATGCCACTGTCTCAATTAAACGCGTTGCGTTCATATTCTGTGCTCATCTGCTTTTCTGTAGTATGCATTATTAGTACAGTGTTTACTGAGTTTGATAATATCATTTATTTATTTTAATATCAGTCTAATGCATTAAGCCATGTTAGTGTTTCAGAGCGTCCCGAGGACGGGGGTTTCGTGACATCATCGCATACAATAGAAGTCCTATTCAATAGAAGGCTTCAAATTCAGAATACAGGTTTGTGACTATTGTCTGCGAGTGCAAATTTTAACATTCAACTTCAGATTTCTATTTTACAGGTTTTCACATCGGAGCTGTGAGTGTAAATGTTCACGTACAAGTACGAATATTTATTGTACAAGTTCTCAAATTCACATCTACGTGCTCTCGAGTTTTGCAACTTTTTTACCATCAAAGACCGGGATTTATTCATCTTGGGAGGCTGACCTTCCCTGAACTTAGCATAGCTGTTTTTGATTTCCTATCTCATGTACACTTCTCTCAACTGGAAAGTATGTGCCATCAAATGTTATTTACAAAGCTTTCCTGTTAGGTTTTATACATGTTTTGTGTTTAAGCAGGATGGTTATCAGTACCTGTGGGCACCTGATTGACTGAAAGAGCTGGAATATGTTGTTTGTTTGCCCAGTATCTTTTCTCGGTCTCCCATCGCTACAGATGAATACTGAATCCGTTGCTGAACGAAAGACAAAGTCTTTATATATATATGTGTGTATATATATATATATATATATATATATATATATATATATATATATATATATATATATATAGTGAGGAAAATAAGTATTTGAACACCCTACTATTTTGCAAGTTCTCCCACTTGGAAATCATGGAGGGGTCTGAAATTGTCATCGTAGGTGCATGTCCACTGTGAGAGACATGATCAAAAAAAAATAATCCAGAAATCACAATATATGATTTTTTAACTATTTATTTGTATGATACAGCTGCAAATAAGTATTTGAACACCTGTCTATCAGCTAGAATTCTGACCCTCAAAGACCTGTTAGTCTGCCTTTAAAATGTCCACCTCCACTCCATTTATTATCCTAAATTAGATGCACCTGTTTGAGGTCGTTAGCTGCATAAAGACACCTGTCCACCCCATACAATCAGTAAGAATCCAACTACTAACATGGCCAAGACCAAAGAGCTGTCCAAAGACACTAGAGACAAAATTGTACACCTCCACAAGGCTGGAAAGGGCTACGGGGAAATTGCCAAGCAGCTTGGTGAAAAAAGGTCCACTGTTGAAGCAATCATTAGAAAATGGAAGAAGCTAAACATGACTGTCAATCTCCCTCGGACTGGGGCTCCATGCAAGATCTCACCTCGTGATTCAGCACGGAAGGTTCCCCTGCTTAAACCAGCACATGTCAAGGCCCGTCTTAAGTTTGCCAATGACCATTTGGATGATCCAGAGGAGTCATGGGAGAAAGTCATGTGGTCAGATGAGACCAAAATAGAACTTTTTGGTCATAATTCCACTAAACGTGTTTGGAGGAAGAAGAATGATGAGTACCATCCCAAGAACACCATCCCTACTGTGAAGCATGGGGGTGGTAGCATCATGCTTTGGGGGTGTTTTTCTGCACATGGGACAGGGCGACTGCACTGTATTAAGGAGAGGATGACCGGGGCCATGTATTGCGAGATTTTGGGGAACAAAGTTAGAGCATTGAAGATGGGTCGAGGCTGGGTCTTCCAACATGACAATGACCCGAAGCACACAGCCAGGATAACCAAGGAGTGGCTCTGTAAGAAGCATATCAAGGTTCTGGCGTGGCCTAGCCAGTCTCCAGACCTAAACCCAATAGAGAATCTTTGGAGGGAGCTCAAACTCCGTGTTTCTCAGCGACAGCCCAGAAACCTGACTGATCTAGAGAAGATCTGTGTGGAGGAGTGGGAAAAAATCCCTCCTGCAGTGTGTGCAAACCTGGTGAAAAACTACAGGAAACATTTGACCTCTGTAATTGCAAACAAAGGCTACTGTACCAAATATTAACATTGATTTTCTCAGGTGTTCAAATACTTATTTGCAGCTGTATCATACAAATAAATAGTTAAAAAATCATACATTGTGATTTCTGGATTTTTTTTTTTAGATTATGTCTCTCACAGTGGACATGCACCTACGATGACAATTTCAGACCCCTCCATGATTTCTAAGTGGGAGAACTTGCAAAATAGCAGGGTGTTCAAATACTTATTTTCCTCACTGTATATATATATCGCGAGATTAACGACTAGCAAACTTTGTAGTTTTTTTCACATGCTTTTGCAACAAATAGTAACATTAGTAAAATTACAACACCACACCGAATCTAGCTAGACCGGAAACAAAACACTGCACACACTTGTTTCGCACATCAGATGCGCACTTTCTCAGTTTATGTCCAGCAATAAAAACGCTGAATGGCGCAACCGGTGTGTGTACACTCATAGAGAATAATGTGTTCGAATTTTAAATACGAGGCGCTGCGCTTCTCATCCAGTGTGCGACCCCCTTTAACATTACGTTTTGAGTGGATGAATGATGAGCGCGAGACGCCGAAATGGATGCCAATAAGATTCTGAATGGAAAGTTTACTTTTAAAAAGTTGCCAAATGGTTCAATTGACAAGACCAAAGTGATCTGTGTGTTTTGTCATTGTGAACTGAGCTATCATCGCAGCATGTCCAGTCTGAAACACCACTTGATGGCCAAGCACACACACAGCTGATGCGAATTCTCCACCCCCTCGTCAATATCAGGACCTCATCAGTATTTCTTTCACCCTTTTATTGATGGACAGTGTTACATTGTGTGACAGATTATTTGCTCCAAGTAAGAATGTTAGTGTGAAATTGAACACTACAGTATATGCCAATGTTGTTTTCAATAAAAAACATTTGCACAAAGCAAGCCGATCCACTTTTCCATGTTGATAAGAGCATTAAGATGAGAAAAAAATAATGGGACAAAAAGAAATCAACAGACATTTAGAATAGATAAAAATGTGCGATTAATTGCGGGTTCTTTAGGGACACCTAATCTGTAGCCCTGCCTTAAGCTAGGTTTGTTTATACTTTCGCCTGCCTCCGCAGCGCGAGCCTCCACTGGCCACGCGCGCGCCTCCCCAAATGGACGAGGCATTTATACTTCGCGCTCGCTGGTGTACTATTCTTTGAAACGACAGGGTGCGACTCAGTGTAATTGTCCTCTAAACCATCAGGAATCAGCGGTGAGAAGAAAGGTACACTCGTGAATGTTTATTTTAGTAAAACAACACTTTAGTACACCAAAATCACACTACAAAAGAATCATGTAAAGCAGTAAACCAGATTATTCCTTGTGACATTAGGAAAAAAAAAATGTATATGAGAACGTAACCTACAACTAAATTAACGTTATCTTACATAATTTCTAAACATTTTTATTTAGTATAGTGAACCTTTTTATAAAACATGGCCATTTATTTTTATTTAAAGGGCTTATGTCTGCTATTGTAGGCTCATTTTGTTAATGTAAGCAACTAATTTAGATGCAAGAACTGGGTGCCGGTGCTGTGAGATGTACATGCTCGGCCAGATTCGGCTCGAAGTCGTGCGCGCTAAAAAGCCGTGCACTGCACACCGCCACGCGAAATGTGGCCTTGCGCACCCAACGCGCACGACCGTCCACACCGCAATAACGACATTTTTGCTGCGCGCACCCTCGCGCTGGTGCGTCCGCACATAAATAAGAGATGCTTTATTTTCAGTTTTATAGCTGATTGTCTTATTTTGTTTACATCTTACTTTACACACTTCAGGGCAGGCTGTTAGAGATGCGCGGTTGGCGGTTACAGCCGCGGACTCCGCGGATAAACCACGGATCGGGCGGATGACGTGACGAAAAATTATATTTTAAATATAGCTGCGAGCAGCGATTGCGGGCCCAAGCCGGTGGCACCGCCACCCTGGTGCCTTTAGTTACACTAAAGCCACCGGGGTGGCGGTGTCACCGGCTTGGGCCCTCCATCGCTGCTCACAGCTATATTTATATATATATATATATATATATATATATATATATATATATAATAAATGTAACAAAAAAAAAATATATATATATACATTATATATATGTAACAAAATAAATAAACAATTATTAAATTGAAAAAAAAGAATAAAATGGGTTTAGTTCTGATATTTGTATAATTTTATATAGAAATAAATGGTGTATAATTACATTTTTAGAAGATAGGAGGTTTTTAGTGTTTCCTTTTTTGACATTACTTTAATCCCTCGCCATAGCAAAACCGTTTGAGATATTTATTATCTGTTTACAATTTAGCATCTTTAATGTATTTTTATCATGTTGAAAAAGTTTGGTGGGAATAAAATAAACCACTTAAGAGGAGTGGGTAAAAATACAGAGGCTGATTTTGCAAAGAAATCCACATTCAAACCAAAATATCTGACTTCATGTTACTCAGAGCTAATTACTGTAAATTAGAAAATTGTCCGGCTCGATGAGACCAATATGTGTACTGATTTTTGTGACTGTACATAAAATTAACCCCTTCACTTTTGTCAAAAGCATTTAGAAAGTGACGCACTTCCTGCTGCCAGTTGGTGGCGCTATAACTTTGACTCACAATAGTTACATACATGTGATCGGCCTCTTACCACGAACACACTGCTGAAGTTTCATCAAGATCAGTTAATGTATGCAGAAGTTATAACACTTCGTTTTTATCTTTTCTCGCCATAAATTCGTTTCCTCGCCACGGCCAAACCGTTCGAGATATCAAAAATCCGTCCGCAATTTAGCATCCTCAATGTCTTGACTTCATGCTGACCGAGTTTGGAAGCGAGTGGATGAATTCTCTAGGAGGAGTACATCAAATTCCACAGCATGCGTTTTTCAAACAACCCATAATAGCCGACTTCCTGTTGGGCGGAGCTAATAACTTAGAGTGCGGAAGTTGTTCGGCCTGATGAAATCTATATGTGTACCGAGTTTCATATTAATTCATTCAAGCGTGTTTGATATATGGACCAAGTTTTCAGACCGTGTTCAAGGGGGCGCTGTTGAGCCCCCCTGCCACGCCCGGGTACCAGTTTCAGCCCGGCCCTGATGGCCGCGGGTTCTGACCTGTGTGCAATGTTTCAAGAGTTTTTGAGCATGTCAAGGGCCCCAAAAGCCACTGAAACCTTGAAAAACAAAGATTAAATGGAATAGACAAATCCCCCCCCCACACACACAGAGACACACAGAGAGAGAGACAAAAATTCTCCAGAAAATCCTCATTCAAACCAAAATATCTGACTTCCTGTTGGTTGGAGCTAATGACTATAAATTAGAAAGTTGTCCGGCTTGATGAGAACAATATACGTACCAAGTTTTGTGATTCTAGGAAAAACTAAGCCCCCATTTTTGACTAAAGGTGGCGCTACTGAGCCATTCCACCACGCCCGTTTCTGAAACTTTGCACATGTCTACTGGCTAATAAATGTGATGTGTCTGTTGAGTTTCATCCAATTTCAAGCATGCTAAGAGTCTCAAAAGCATCAAAAAAGAATATTAAAGTTTGATGCGTTGCCATGGCAACTAGGGGTGCACCGAAATTTTCGGCCGAAATGGCATTATCGGTTTTGGGCCGAAATAAAAAAAAACACCCGAAAACGTTTAACCGAAAATGAATGTCACCCGCTCCTCCCATCCGTGCGCAAGCGCTTAGGTTTCACTCACGGTCGAGCTGTTATCACGCGTCTGCCTATCAAAGATTAAGCATGTCAAAGGGCTGTCACTTATTGCACAATCGATCGGACCAACCAACACAAGTTTCGAAAACGAAAATAGGGAATCGATTTTAACGGCCTTCTCTCGGAGCGCGTCCAGCTCGTCACTACAGTATACGCTCGCAGCGAACGCGCGTCACACAGCAACTGCAGGTTCTGACACACACACACACACACACACACACATAGCCTATTTCTGCATAATAAAGTGCATAATATGTAGCCTTCAGTAATGCTTTTCATTGATGTTATGGCAGTCCACATTGCTGACTTGTGCGCCCTCTTTACGGTCGTCCTAATGCCTGTTTAGTTGTCCGTGGATTTGCCTATATTTGGCGTTGAAAACGGATCAACGCCAAATATAGGCAATTTACTAACGATTCAATGAACACTTAGCCTATGTCTCAAAATTCGAACAGGATTTATTTTTCACAAAAGTGACAGCCCTATACGAGAGGACACCAAAGTTGCAATATGTAACATTTGTTCTGCAAAAATCTCCAAAATTGTGGATTTTTTTTGCACAACTTTTAAAAAACAATTTTATTTGATGGAACATAAAACTTGAAGAATAATATTATTTGGTATTATTATTTATATTTATTGTTAAAAATATTTTATGTTTTGTTATGTAACTGTTAATAAAATTGTATTATTATATTGTGATTTTTCATTTCAGATCCATTAAATTCAAGCAGTATATATACGTTTTTAAAAGAAGCCATTTTCGGCTTCAGTTTCGGTTTTCGGCCAAGAGCATCCTAAATTTTCGGTTTCGGTTTCGGCCCAGAATTTTCATTTCGGTGCATCACTAATGGCAACAGTATCTAAGATATCAATAATCCTTTCACAGGTCTACATCTGCCGTGTGTCTACATTATACACATAAAGTTTGAAGCAAATCGGGTAAAAATAAGAGGGTGATTTCAAAGCATTTTGAAAGTGACAAACTTCCTGCAGCCAGTTGGTGGCGCTATAACTTTGACTCACAATAGTCACATCCATGTGATCGGCCTCTTACAACGAACACACTGCGGAAGTTTCATCAAGATCAGTTAATGTATGCAGAAGTTATAACACACTTCCTGTGTCCCATTATTCGCCATAAATTTGTTTCCTCGCCACGGCCAAACCGTTTCTAGATATCAAAAATCCGTTCGCAAGAATTCATCCTCAATGTCTTGACTTTATTCACACCGAGTTTGGTGGCGATCGGATGAAATCCCTAGGAGGAGTATTTCACATTCCATTGTATGCGTTTTCCAAACAACGTATAATAACTGACTTCCTGTTGGGCTTTTGTAAAACTTAGAGCACTAAAGTTGTTCAGCCCGATGAGATCTATATGTGTACTGAGTTTCATATTATTACATGCAAGCGTGTTTGATTTATGGACCAAGTTTTCGGACCCCATTCCAGGGGGCGCTGTCGAGCCCCCCTGCCACGCCCCGGTACCAACTTCAGCCCGGCCTGATGGCCGCAGGTTCTGACGTGTGTGCAAAATTTCAAGAGTTTTTGAGCATGTTAAGGGCCCCAAAAGTGGCAAAAAGGCAAAAAAAAAAAAATATCCTTCCGGAAACAATAGGGCCTTCGCCCTTTCAGGGCTTGGGCCCTAATTAAATTCGGGCGGGTGAACCAAGTCATCAGCAGCACCTTGCATCACCCAATCAGCGGATGGCGGGCGGGTGCGGTTTTGAAAATTGGTCAAAAACGTTGGTGCGGATGGATGGCGGACGGATGATGAGTTTTGTGATGCAGTTGCGGATGAAATAATAGCCCATCCGCGCATCTCTACAGGCTGTTGCAGCTAGATGAGGGGAGAGACTGTATGACACTAGGTGGTACAGCCTGAGACATGCACAATAAAAAAATTGCCTTCTGCATTTTTGTTTTGCTTTTCCCTCCATTGTACCGAACTCGTACCGAACCGTGATGTCTGAACCGAGGTATGAACCGAACCGTGACTTCTGTGTACCGTTCCACCCCTAATATATATATATATATATAAGGCTGAATCAACCTGACAATATTTGACAATATCTAATGTGAGCAGGTCATTTTAGGTGACTATTCAATGTTAAAATGCAGGTTAGTAACCCAAAAGTACCTTGCTCACGCAGCATATTGCTGGGTGGGTAGATGGCTGGCTTGGGACGGTCCACTTCTTTTGGTGTGAACTGCTTCTGTGATGTCGTGCTGTAGAAACATCCAGCCAGTTCAGGCCGTCCGAATTTTACATCGCTCAAAGTCCTGATAGCAGGTCCGTCCACATGCTTTGGGAACTGATTGCGGTCTATCTAATAAAGCAAACACTGCTCAGTTAGGAAAGACACACTTTGTATTTAGATCTTCAAGCATGAGGCAAGATGCAACAGGTCACACCTTTGGGAAGAAGCGCTGGTTTGTTGTTGACAGTCTCTCCTGGTCGCCCACAAGTTTCTCTCCTTGGAACACATGGCTGACGTTGCGGTCTCTGCGCTCAAGGTGAATAGGGCCTGGTGAAAACAAACATGAGGTAAAGTTTAGAAAAAGTGATACACTTGATTTATATGTCATAATATGTTTTTGTTGATGATTAAGTCTACATGAAATTCACAGAAGTTAGTCAGGAATATTTGAAATGGCACCATCTGCTGGATCATGCTGTGCTTTTACCCTTAACACACACAAAAAGCCCAGTGAACAGATAAAACCAGCTATGCAGTTTTTGAAAAGAGAGTCCAACTCTGAATACTATATAGGTACTGAAGCAGGCCAATACAAGTGTTAGATCAGGGGACTTTAAACCCTCAAATATGATGATGATACCTTCTAATGAATATACTTTAAAGGTAGCTATAGTTTCTCACATATAAAGAAATTACAATGAAATAATAAAGAAAATACTTCTGAATTAATGTCATGATTTTCAGTATTTAAAAAGCAGAATTAAAAATTAATGATAATAAATAAATGATGACAAAATTAAACCATTAACTAAAAAATAATAATCTGAAAATGCATTAAAATATTACATTTAAAATATTAAGGTAATGCTTTAGATTGTTTATAGTTTAAATAGTTGAAAAACATTATACAGCATAACAAAAAATACATGGTATACAATTATTGTACATACCACATTTGTGTGCACGAAATTCCTCAGATGAGGTTGTTGTCCATTTTTCATCAGGAATTTCCCGGAGGTTGATGGACGCGGATGGATTTATCTTGGGAGGCAGACATTCCCTGAACTTAGCAGAGCTGTAAAAAATTTCTTTTTTTTAGATTTCCTATCTCATGTACACTGCTCTCAACTGAAAAGTATGTGCGATCAAATGTTATTCACAACGCTTTCCTGTTGTCACGGAGTCACCAGATCTGCACACTCCGACCACTCGTTCACTCTCCCCGGAGTTCTGATTCCTGCACTTCATCATCAACGCACACTATATAAAGACACTTCCCCTTCACTTCACTGTCTGGTCTCGTCCTTACCTGACGTTCAGACTCCTCTACTCACCTGAAGATCACTCACCTGAAGATCACTTACCTGAAGATCACTTACCTGAACTTCACCCTCGAATCGTCATCCGTCTTCTGTCTCCAGTCATCAGTCTGCCGTATCCTGTCCCGCCATCTGCAAACAGACATCTATATTATCATCCAGCTAAGTTCATCATTCTGTTCTGATTCTCCACTGCATACTCACCAGTCTCATCTGCTGTTCAACTCCATGCCTCTGTTCAATAAGTCAAAAGACAACGAGCGCAGCGCTGAAAAGGGGCGGGGCTACATAACATATACAGCTCATAAAAATATTTTATCACTAAAAAAAATTATACAAATTTATGGATAGTTGGGATTGGGATAGTTCACACAAAAATGAAATTACTTACCCTCAAGTTGTTTCAAACCTGTATGAATTTCTTTCTTCTCAAAGGATATTTTGAAGAATGTCAGTAACTATGGAAGTCAATTGGGCCCATCAATTGTTTGGTTACTGACATTCTTCAAAATATCTTCTTTTATGTTAAACAGATGAAAGACACTTTGAAACAACTAGAGTGTTATGTTTGTCAACTTAAAATGAAATATGGCTGATGTGGTGTTGGAGTGGCTTGTCCAGGGATGTCTTGCAGTAGGGCTTGGGCACAAAAACTTCATTGTGGGTTGTCCTGAAGTCATGTTTGCTGTGCTCGGGCCTGATATGACTGTATTTAACCTAGAAAGAGAGTAGTACAAGGTCAAGATCAGCTCTAAAACTTAGTAAATTATATCAAACCTACGTCAAAAAACTAGCAGAGATGAACTAGCACGTCGGCTGCATCTGGGCAAAAAAGTTAAGCTTAAACATTGTGCAAAAACTACAGCCGATGGCCAACTAGCATGTACATTCTGCGCCTGTGTGAGAGATGATAACCATCCACAACAGAAGACGACAGTAGTCTGTATTCGTCGTTCAAAAAAAAGGGAACGTGAACTAGGAATGCGAATATATGAACCGTAAACAAAGCAGCGCTCCCTTACAATTTTGACTGTCAGCTTGGTGTGTCCTGGCCCTTAAGGATGTTGGCAAGGTAACTGAACAACTATTATACTGTACAACCCCCCAAAGTGGGAAAACAGTTCCAGTTTTATGGAGACTTTTAAGTAAATTACTTATCATCACATGGTTTTAACCAAACTTTAGCACCACCAGGAGAGCCAAGGCCCATCTCACAGCTCAAGACAGTGTAAAAACAGACCAATGTCTATGTTTGCTTTTCATGGACTGCAGAATAAATGTGAAAGCAGTGAGCTGGAGTTTATCTGCTGTGAAATGTCAATATTTTACCTGCTGAAGTTGGCTAGGGCTCAGTTCCTGTCTTCTAGAGTTCAGGGGGACAAAATGTGTATGCGTAGTTGAAAGCATCCGTTCTGGCTCTAAAAAATAAGAAGATCAGAGAAATATTTGATATTAATAAATATTATATTACAGAGATCATTAAAAAATGTATGTTATTTTTGGAGTATATTTAAAAAATTTTTAATGAATATTATTTAATATTTTATTTTGGTAGGTAACCTAAAATATTCTTTATGTAGTAATATTTACATTTTAACTTCTAATCCATTTAAAAAAAAATAATATATATATACACATTATACACATACATCTATAAACATATATATATATATATATATATATATATATATATATATATATATATATATAAGGCTGAATCAACCTGACAATATCTAATGTGAGCAGGTCATTTTAGGTGACTATTCAATGTTAAAATGCAGGTTAGTAACCCAAAAATTAGTTACCTTGCTCACGCAGCATATTGCTGGGTGGGTAGATGGCTGGCTTGGGACGGTCCACTTCTTTTGGTGTGAACTGCTTCTGTGATGTCGTGCTGTAGAAACATCCAGCCAGTTCAGGCCGTCCGAATTTTACATCGCTCAAAGTCCTGATAGCAGGTCCGTCCACATGCTTTGGGAACTGATTGCGGTCTATCTGATAAAGCAAACACTGCTCAGTTAGGAAAGACACACTTTGTATTTAGATCTTCAAGCATGAGGCAAGATGCAACAGGTCACACCTTTGGGAAGAAGCGCTGGTTTGTTGTTGACAGTCTCTCCTGGTCGCCCACAAGTTTCTCTCCTTGGAACACATGGCTGACGTTGCGGTCTCTGCGCTCAAGGTGAATAGGGCCTGGTGAAAACAAACATGAGGTAAAGTTTAGAAAAAGTGATACACTTGATTTATATGTCATAATATGTTTTTGTTGATGATTAAGTCTACATGAAATTCACAAAAGTTAGTCAGGAATATTTGAAAAGGCACCATCTGCTGGATCATGCTGTGCTCTTACAATTCATTCAAATATTACATTTAATTAAAATATTAAGGTAATGCTTTAAATTGTTTATAGTTTAAATAGTTGAAGAACATTATACGGCATAAAAAAAAATACATGGTATACAATTATTGTACATACCACATTTGTGTGCACGAAATTCCTCAGATGAGGTTGTTGTCCATTTTTCATCAGGAATTTCCTGGAGGTTGATGGACGCGGATGGATTTATCTTGGGAGGCTGACATTCCCTGAACTTAGCAGAGCTGTAAAAAAATAAAAATAAATTTGATTTCCTATCTCATGTACACTGCTCTCAACTGGAGATGTGTATGTGCGATCAAATGTTATTCACAAAGCTTTCCTGTTACGTTTTATACATGTTTTGTGTTTAAGAAGAATGGTTATCAGTACCTGTAAGCACCTGATTGACTGAAAGAGCTGCAATATGTTGTTGATTTTTCCAGTCTCTTTTCTCGTTTTGTCTGAACGAAAGACATAGAAAGAAGAAAGATGTTATTGAACTGCAACATTATTGGTTGTCTCTGAAACGACAGCAAATTATATAGAAGAATTACCTTCTGTGCGGACTGAAGATGAGGAAGAGTAGGACACAGTTTGCTCTGGAACTGCTCATGATAACTGGATCTGAATTCATCCTTTTTGGCCTCTTTCAGACTTGACCCGACACCTTATTTATAAAAAGAAAGCATCTTATATCCACTCATAAAATACATAAGTCAATGGACTGTGAGAGTATGCACAATAGAAAGGGACTTTGGTGTGCAGTGGGTACCTGTGTTCACCGTTTCCTTTGCCCTGAGGTCTGATGACACTTCACGTTTGGGGGACGTAACGTTAGTTTCAGGACTTTTAATCCCCGGGAGACTTATCCTGGCTGCGGTGGTGGGACGAGCATTTTTGGCTGCAGTCTTGAAGTCTGCTTGAGTAGTCTTGAGGTCTCCACGCCTGCTCTCAGAATGCATTTTAAATTTGGGTCTCTGCATCGTGAGGCCGGTTATCATTGGCGGGATGACAGGGATTAGTGGATCCGATGGGAAGGGCAGCGCTGTCTTTGTCTGGTCCTTTCCCTGGTAGTTCTGGTCTCCACGCTGTACAAGTTTTGAGACGGGCTGAATGATAACATCTCTTTTCTTCATGGCGGTGTTGTCAAATGATTTAAATTGGGTCTTGTACATTGTTCTATACGTGTATATTCCTGGATCCAAATTTGGTAAATTTGAAGTCCTTAACTCAATCATCTTTATTGCGTCGAAAATAGTAAACGGAATTTTAAAATGCAAAAAAGTGCGATTGAAATCTATTGAAACTCAACTATCTATTGAATCTATTGAAATCAGCTCAAACAAATCTCTCTTCTCTGTTGCGTCGAAGCATCTATGATGTCACAATTCCTTTTCGTCACCACACTATTCCCGCCAATATGTCGTTCGAATGAATGCATTTAGAAACGTATGCATTTTACATTGGGTTATGTAATATACACATACGTATTTAATACATAAAATCATAAAATGTTTTTTCCTTGTTTCATTCTTTCTACGTTCTTGTCCAAACAGAAAGGCAAAGGGGGGTACCAAAGACTTTTCAATTTGTTGTGGAGACATTAATTATTAAATGTTTTCCACGACAACCATTGTAGCGGGTCTCTGCGTAGCTCACTTTCAAGTTATTTGGAGTTGTCGAAGAGGTTTAACACATTTTAGGACGCTTGAACCCTCCACAACTTTTTGATATTAAGTAATTATTTAAAATACTCCGTAAAATACTCCGTTTACTTTTAGGTTGAGAAGAGCTTTCACTCTCCAGTAGGTGGCAGTATTGGGTCAACTGCAATCAGGCACATTTATTAATAGTGGTCCCCAAAACAATAACAAGTAACAACTTTTATGTATCTAGATCGTGTTGATATACTGCTGACCAAAATAAAATGTCAGATCAAATATTTATTCCAGAAATACTGGATCAAGTCTATTTACCAGATCCCGTCAGATGACTGAAGTGAGGATGAAAAAAGCAAAAAGCAATACTTGTTTTACAACATCGTCCTGTGACGTTTAAAAATTGAAATGGAGATAGATAGATATATATATATATATATATATATATATATATATATATATATATATATATACACATACACACACACACACACATATAACTTATAATGTAGAAGTTAAATTAATTTGAAATCAAATGTAAATCAAATCTCTGTTTATATTTTTCATCATATTTTGCTGAGTATCATGCATCATTCTACAATGAAGCACAACATTTCTTTAAAAAAAAACTATTTTAGATACTTTAAATTTAAATACTATTTTATAAAAATAAAAAAACATAGCAAGCAACACTGCTTTAAAATGCACTATCAAAACTATCATAATTCAATTTTATCCCAAAACAAGTGAATTTTATCCCAAACCACACATGGTGAAGCAATCAGTGCAGCACTTTATTCCTTTATTATCTTCATAAACTATCATAAAGTCTATCTTGGGAGGGTTTGGGGTTGGGAAACAACAGTAAAAATTAAAGGACGTGTACACACAAAGCAAATACTTTTATTGGGAACTCATATAAAACCAACAACAACAGGCACACAATAGAAAAATAGTATATGTGCAAATGTCTTTGAGGTTATAGGGCAGATGTCCAAGCGATGAAACATCAACAGTTAAAGTGAATGTTTAGGCTAAAGAGATGTTTTTATAAAGAGGAAAAACTCCATATATAAAGGTTGGTATAAAGATGCACGCTGACGTATTGAAAACTAGCGGTCTATAAAAAGTCTAAAGTGTTTTTCCTTAAGGGTTGTTGCTGTTAGAAGTGCCATTCTGAACTAATGGAATCAGACAGTGAAAATTGAATTGGAGTACTCTGTTGATCCTTGCAGAAATGCATTAGATTTAGAACTAACTACATATTTAAACAGACTGCAGCAGACTAGTTAAAATGATGAATAAATTAGTTAATGAAATAGGGAAGTCATGGTTAATTATTCACTCGTGTTATCATTTGTTACTAAGAGAAATATCATGTTTTGTTAGAGCTATGTGCTTTGATTTCCCTGCTCCTCTTGTTGTCAATTGCATTAAGCAAACTTTATGAGGCATGTAAGAGAAACTGTAAGTTCAACAAGCCATTAAATCACTTAAGTGTCCTAACAGAGACATGCTGGTGTCCGTAAATATTGAGATATTTTCATTCTTCAGTTCTAGATGTGTATCTAACAATAATACTGATAAATACATTGAACAGTAGCTTATATCTACAGAACGTTCTGTTCTAAGTCTTACTTTAATTACTCATTTAGAAACCTAGTCACAGATCTCAACAACAATTTCAACTATATTGATATCTAGTACCAAAAACAGGTCTAAAAGAAGCTAGTCTTTTGGACAGTTCTTTATGGTTTTCCTCGTCACTATTTTAATCAAACAGGCTCCGTTCTATGAGCGAGAAACAAAGTAAGTTAGCCGATGGCTTTCAACTCTCAGGAAGCAAATGTGGAATGTGAATGCAAATATATTATTGTCATGCTACTTATCACCTCTAGTTTTTAGTACCATGAAAAACTGTCGAGTTGTGCAGCTTGGGAAGATTCCAGTAGAGAATTCTCTTCGACCTCATATTGGTGGTTTTGCCATGCAATGTTTGTCCAACTGCAGTGGTCAATCCTCCAGGAGCTTGGCTAGGTTCTGTCGCAGGTCGCTCAAATCGTAGATCTTGACGTCTAAAGTTTCAATGACCTTCTGCACAGCAATCTGTGCCCTGTTCTGGGAATCCTGGGACGAAGCTAAAGCGATTTCTGCTGTTTGCACTTGTTTCTCCAACTCGGAGTTCTTCACTTCCAGGTCCTAATGTCAAGACAAATAAACGTTCATCCTTGGGTCACTAAAACATAATCATATTTATACAGTGAATTCCGAAGCTAGTGAAAATACTTCTGTTGTACACACCTAGTAGTAAAGTTAATAAAGAAATGTACCTGCATCCTTTGACTGGCCTCTTCCTTTTCTTTCTCCAGCTCACTAAAATCTGGTTTCTTGCCCCGCAGAGTCTTTATTTCCTGTAACAACCATTTTTAAATAAGGAATATTCTTTACTAACTTGTTCATCTTACAAGTGAAATGAAAAAGGAGTTCTACTTTATTTTCAATGTAAATTCGTCAGATTTAAATGGGATGTTTTACATGGGCTGTTTGTATACATATAGCCTACACATTCACTGCAAGGCCAAAAAGTGTCGCTGTTTGGATTTAAATAGGCAAATGCTTAAAAGTATATGTTTGGATCATATTGTAGTGATTATTATGTTTCTATCATGTTACAGTATATGTTTGGCAACAGTTCTTCTAACCTTAATTGATGGATTGTGAAGCTTCATTTCTTAAAAGGCACACTACGTAATTTTTCACCACTAGAGGTCAATTATTCAAAAGAAAGGTGTAGCTTGATGACGCCTTGATTTCACGGAATCATAGGAGTTGTTGTCTTCACCTCTACAGCCGGTGGAGAATACGGGACTCTGCCAGAAATCATATTCATGGATGACCGGTAATGTATTAAAGATTTATTAACACGAAAGCCCTTGGAAAAATATAAAAAAAATGGTTGGGAGGGATCATGAAGATTCATTTGACAAGATCTTGATAAAAAAAATGTATGCGCTTCTTGATGGAAATAAATGTTGTCATGTTATTTCCATCAAGAGGTGCATACATTTTTGGTAAAGATCTTGTATTGACAATGCAAGAGGGTCAAGCACTCTGTGAAGTCTCCACCAGCACATCCCAAAGACTTTAAATGACTCAGAGGTGACAATTCATGTGTGAAAACAATTCTTCATGCTCCCTCATTACCATTCTTTCACAATTTGAGCCTGATGAATCTTGACATTGTCATCCTGGAATATGGCCATGATGTGTTTTCCTACATGGTTATTTAAGAAATGAAAAGCTACACACTCCATCAATTAGTGTTAGAAGAACTGTTGCCAAACATGCTAGAAAATACAACAATAATAACTACAATAATGATCCAATCATATTGAATCTATTGAATATAATGGGATCAATCTATTCCTGGTGTGTCACAATAAGTCATAAGCGTCCAGTGTAGACATGGTGGAATGTTGGACAATTCATGCTCTCAACTGTCGCAGCTTTCCTTACATAGCGGAGGGGGAGGGGCTATCAGACTTTAATGTTGAATGACAAAACCGTGTCAAATTCATGCACTACATGGTTGAGTACATAGTATAAGTTCATAGTGTATAGTGCATCATTTGGGACACGACTGGAGTTTCTTGCTGTGTAAGTTGGCACTGTTATTACATAATCTTTACCTCATCTTTAGCTTTGATAAGGGCCTCCATCTCTGCCACAGACTGTGCGAGCTCCTCATTCCCAGTCTCACTGGAAGCAGAAGCCCTGCTCTGAGCCTCCAGCTCTGCAACCTGAAATATGAAACCAACAGACCACAGCTATTCCAAGTTCTCCCATCAAACTCCGGTTGAACAATCGGTCCCCGACTGTATAAAATCTCAGAATGTACCACGTTGAACAATAAAAATCTAGTTTAAAACACATGCGCAAAGTTCTTAGAAATGTTCTCTTTTTATTCATGTTTGTTTCGAAAAACGTGCTTATAATCCATTTTAAGATATCCCTGTTACTGAGTAATATTAGTTAACAACATGTAATTATGCATAATTTAGGGTAAGATGGAGAAAGATGACCCTCCCCACCCCACTTTAATTTTTTCTCTTGACCATAGATGACAAAATCTCATCTCAGCACTTTTGATGAATGGCTACGCTATTTTAAATTTTGTCATTTCATCTGAATATCAACATTTGTGAGATTTAGTCAGTTGAAACAGTTTTGAGGTTAATTGGTCTAATTTTGTGTCTCTGGACAATAGTGATCTATGACATTTTGTGTGTATTTGTTAATGAAGGATCTGTGGACACATTCATGTTTTTAGATTTGTGGTGTAAAAGTTACATTTTTTTTATTTTGAAGTAAAAAGATAAAATTAGACCATTGGGGTAAGACTTTTACATTCTGTAAAAGTTTATCCAGGGAGGCTTCTTACCCCAGGTAGGGGGCCAACTTATAATTTTACATTTTTTTCTATAACTAAATTAGCAAATGTTTCTATTTATTTCCTTTAATAACAAACTGGCTGATGCATTATAAACATGCACATGCTAAACGTATATCTAAATATGTATATCTAAACAATTTAAAAGTAATATTAAAAGTACAATCCATACTATGAAAGTAAATGGAGTTCATCAACTGTTTGGTTACCCATATTATTCTAAATAACTTCTTTTGTGTTCAGAAGAAAAAAAAATTAATTCAGGTTTGGAACAACTTGAGGGCGAGTAAAAATGACGAAATGATTTTTGGGTGAACTATCCTTTTAATGTGTTCTCAGGTTTTTTGATCCCACTGAAAAATACAGACCCTTTCCAAAAAATTAGAATATCATGGAAAAGTTTATTTATTTCCATAATTCCATTCAAAACGTTAAACTTCCATAGATTATAGATTCAGGGCCCACAACTTAAACGATTTCAAGTATTTAGTTGTTTATTTGTACATAATTTGGGCTTCCAGCTCATAAAACCCACAAAAACAGGATTTCAAAAAATTAGAAGATTACATGAAATCACACAGTAATTACACAGTGATACCATGGTCATTGAACCAGGTTTTGGTTCTTTTGGCAGTGTGGGTAGGTGCAAATCCTTCTGGAAAATGAAGGAAGCATCTCCATAAAGCTTGTCTGCTGAAGGAAGCATGAAGTGCGTTGAGTGGACAGCACAGTGGACCAACACCAGCCGATGACATGGCTCCCCAAACCAACACAGACTGTGGAAACTTCACACTGGACTTCAAGCATCTTGGATTGTGTGCCTCTCCATTCTTCCTCCAGACTCTGGGACCTTGGTTTCCAAATGAGATGCAAAATTTGCTCTCATCAGAAAAGAGGATCCACTGTGCTTTATTAAATCCAGAGTCAACGCAGCCGTCTACCAGGACATTTTCAGAGCACTTCATGCTTCCTTCATTTTCCAGCAGGATTTGCACCTGCCCACACTGCCAAAAGAACCAAAACCTGGTTCAATGACCATGGTATCACTGTGTAATTACTGTGTGATTTCATGTAATATTCTAATTTATTGAAATCCTGTTTTCGTAGGTTTTATGAGCTGGAAGCCCAAATTATGTACAAATAAACAACTAAATACTTGAAATCGTTTAAGTTGTGGGCCCTGAATCTATAATCTATGGAAGTTTAACGTTTTGAATGGAATTATGGAAATAAATAAACTTTTCCATGATTTTTTTTGGACAATTTTTTGGAAAGGGTCTGTACACTACCCTCTCCAGGAGTCACTACCACACTTAACTTTCCACACAGCCATGGTTTCTGTGACTGAGCGTCTTTTCTTCAGAGGTTGTTATAATTCACAGGAAACACTGAACCCATGCTCACCCCTGAGGGAAAGTAAAGCAGGCCATCACTGCACTGGAGCTTTTAGCACTGTCACACTTCAAGAGCCATTTTTTTTCTGTTTGTGTTAGGGAGAAACTTAGCGGTCTCATTTTCCCCACGGTCATTTGTCTTCCCTCTGTTCCGGGCAATGAAGGCGTATTGTCTTTTCCTAAAAATATCCCTCCGCACGCTCTCCGAAGACCTGAACTATATACGTCATCTGGTTGATTTTTGCTTCAGTAGACCTTCAAAGTGTTGTGGAATCATTTATGTATGATTATGTAAAAACACTGCCAAAGACTGCCTGAGGGAAAATATTCAGTTTGCTTGAGCAACTGCTAAAACAAATTGTTTGCACATGAGAATGTTTAAATGTGGACGTTATCCTATGTGGTCCTTAAAAAGCAGCAGTGTGGAAAAACTCTTTCATCTGGAACCTCTTCTTGTATCTCCAAAAACTCTTATGAACATTTAATTTAACAACCAATATCGTTCCAAACCTGTATGACATTCTTCTGTGGAACAGAAAAAAAGATATTTAAAAAAATGTCCAGCACTATGGAAGTCAATGAGGTCCAAAAAGCATTGAACCCCACTGACTTTAAAAAACAATTTCTTCTTGAGTTCTGCAGACGAAATAAGTCATACAGGTTTGGATGACATGAGGTTGAGAAAATGATGACAGACCATTCATTTTTGGGTCCAAATAGAGTGACCAGACGTCCCATTTTCCCAGGGACAGTCTCGTATTTTAGCTCTATTTTTAGTGTCCCTACTTATTATGAAAAAATTATGTTTTGTCCCATATTTCTTCTTTCCTAAAATGTCTTTGCTAGGTGATCAGGAAAGCGAGTAGTAGTCTTCTATCACACAAGAACAGCCTAAACAAAGGTAGCCAATCTCGTCATAGTATGTTTTTGGAGAACAAAACTACCATCCAATCACAATTTGTTATCGATTAACTTGCAGTTATTGAAGGTGGAATATTAGAGGGCACGGAGGAGATCTGACGCAAAAGATGACAAAGAAGCATATGCGTACATTTAACCAGGATCTTCAAAGAGTTTATCAAATTTTTATGCGCAGTAAGTTGTGAAAAAAAGAACACACACCAGAAGCGCTCTTTCAGACAGCGCACAATCCTGAATTCAGTTCTCTTTGTATTTGTCCTATTTTTTTGTAGTTTGTTGCTTTGTTATTTTCTTAATATAACATAAAATAAGTTTTTGGTCACATTCACAAGACACTGCAAAAGACGCGAGGCACAAGCGTAACGGACATACACGTCTGTCTAGTGCGTGTTTACATTGTAGTGCAGTGGAATGGAAACATGTTTTGTGTGAACAGGCCTTAAGTGTGCTACACAAAGTTTCAGTGAATTTTTTGACAAGCGGAGTTGTGATAGATACTTTATGTGTACGTGGGGGGGGGGGTTGCCTGTCCATCCATCCCGAACTTTTTTCTGAAAACGACAGATCATTTAGCTAAAGACGACCCTTATTTTGGACTGTCAAAATGGTCTACATTGGGCACTATTCACTTGCATTTGATGGAGAAAACTCCTGGAATGTTTTCCTCCAAAACATTAATTTTGCTTCAACCGAGGGAAGAAAGTCATATACATCTAGGATGGCCTTGGGGTGAGTAAATAATCAGTAAACTTAAATTTTTGGGTGAACTGTTCCTTTAACATTCCTCACCTGCTCTCGGAGGCGATCTGTTTCTTCCTGATACTCGGCTAATTGTGTTTTCCAATGTTCAATGCTGCTGTTAGCTTCATGAAGAGCGGCTACAAGCTTAGCATTACTGTCCCGAAGAGAAAACAGCTCTGCCTCTGAGTTCCTCTCACATATCGACCTGTGAACAAACCAACATCTGGGTTCGGTTACTCAAGTCTTTCCTTCTGAAACCTGAGGCAAAGACACATTTCATCAAAGAATTTCAGTCCAATGGCAGCAGATGGTAAACATCGCATGGTTGAGTTCTGAAATGTAATTTCTTTTGTGTTGCCTTTATATTTTAAAAGATTACTAATGTCCCCCATCAAATTTTAGATTTAAAGGAGAATCATCTTATTATGCGAGATAACTTTTGCAGGTTGAGTTCCTGAATCTGTGGCTTTGGTATGTTTTCACCATCAGCATATTCAGTGTTGTGATTGTATGATGAAGTGATTCATGCTTGAATCTGTAAAACATTTGATGGTAAACTCACTGCCAATTACCCCAGAAAACTACTGAGGAGGAAGAGTACATCAGGCGGATTGATTAGATTCACGTGCATCTGAGTGAGATGGTTGTGGCTACACAGTAAATCAAGGAAAACAAACATGTGAAGCTACTGTACCCCATTACAAAATATGAGGCAAATTAAATGACAAAATACATCAATTTTAAAGTTTGACCCCCAATTAATGTTGGAATTAGACATTACAAACAGAGACAAGTGAGAGTAAAAGAAAGTGTGAGATTTGATGGTTATGAGGGATTTTGTCAGATCTGTATATTTTACCCCTCGGAAAGCATCTTCCTCATCTGTTCTTTTTCCATGCACTGCTCCATGTCAGCACTCTTGCTGCGAAACAACTTGTCCTCACTAGAGCCATTGACACCAAGCAGTGGAGGAGACTGACGGTCCACCGACAGCGCCTGTATTAGACACATGACAGGCAATAAAACAATATATAAAATCTCTCTATATATCTATATCTTTATCTATATATCTATATCTATATATATATATATATATATATATATATATATATATAAAAAATAAATAAAAGTTTGGGGTCAGTAAGATTTTTTTAATTAATATTTGTGTTTACCAGGGACACATTCAATTGATCAAAAGTGACAGTAAAGACATTTACACTGTTACAAAAAATAATCTTTCCAATAAATCGTTCTTTTGAACTAAAAAAATGAATCACAGTTTCCACAAAAATATTAAGCAATACAAAATAAAAACTAAATCAGCATATTAGAATGATTTCTGAAGGATCATGTGACACTGAAGACTGGCAGCCTGGAAATCCAGACCCAAATCAAGATTAAGGGTCTGGCATTTAGTATGAAAATCGCCCAACTCGAGGGGCGGCACCAAGCATGCATTTGAAAATCTCACTGCACGCAATTGGATAACACTATGACCAATCACAACAATACACGGGGTGACGTATCCAGAGCCCCATACGCTTAGCTGTCAGCGGAGCTAACTGGTAGATTAGACTCTTGTCGTATCCGGTAGGCAAAACAGCAAAAACGCCCTTCTTGTAAAGGAACGATTCGAGCGCCGCCTTCTGTTCCTCTTTTAGAGAAAAAGCCAAGTCTAACTCGTTCATTGTAGCGGCCAAAGCCGTTTCAAACAACTGGTATTCATCCATAGCCATCTTGCACTGTTTACTAATGACTTCGACATCGCAGCGCTGTCGTCATCTCACCTCTGGCTCGCCTATATCAGATACACCGATGTGATTGGTGCAGCTCGGTTACAAGGGCATAGTTAATGAGCATCATTACTCAATGCCAGAGCGACTCGCTGAGCAAATTCAAATTGTGCTCTCGCAAGAACTCTGAATTTCCAGGGTAGAAGACTGGAGTAATGATGCTGAAAACTCAGTTTTTTGCAATATAAATGAGTATATTTACAAGATATATGCAGTATTTATGAAATCTCTCCTCTTAAATCCCGCCATTGATTTGGTGCTTTACATTTAAAATGAACGACAGTCCCAGTGAGCTCACATTTTCAATCATATGGTAAGTTAGATAACTCATAAAATAACTTCTTTAAACAACACATTCTTAGTCTATTTGTTTGATGCAACTAAAAAAAAAAAAACTCTAAAAGAGTCTGCACATGTGAACCGGGCACGAGGCAACATATGCCGTTGATCTTTGATTCAAATTTGAAAGGACATCGGTTTATTTCAACCGGAACAGTACTTCAGAAAGAACTCGGCTATTTTGCACTGTACACTGTATAACAGCAAGCACAGCCTTGGTTTTTCAAACACGTACAGTGTTTCTGTGGAGCAATGCATGCTCGGCTCTCAGAAAAGCTTCTATAATTTAGCAATCTCAGATGCACTCCCCAAAGGAAGATGTTCTATTTCAAATCCGACCACTCAGGCCGATGACTTGTTTGCCTTCTCTATAGCGGTTCATGGCAGGCGTAGGGAGCTTGAGATGGAGCTCTCTGTGTGTTTAATAAATTTAAAGGAAGAGCAAGAGGATTCAGAGATGACAACTCCACTACATAGTCAAAGGCCCGGGTGCTCAATTCCTTCAATAATGTATCTTGCACATTTCTACGTTTTTAATGAGGGATCACATATTTACAGCATATTCCCCTTATCATGAGCCAGTGTTTTATTTGTATTTATTTTTTTGCTTCACAAACCAAATAAAATGACACTGAACTTTAGCAACACTATAAGAAATAGCTCAAATTAAACTACCACCATCTTCCCCTAAATATCCTTCCTTTTAAACAAGACGTTAGGGCAGGAATGTGTAGGACTTTATTTTAGTTTGTTTTTGTTTTGTTTTATTTTATTTTGTTTTATTTTTTGTTTGTTTAGCTTTTTAAAATATTTAAATTTAGCTTTAAATTTATTTTGTCTCAGGTTTAGTATTAGTACTTTTAGTACTTCAACATATTATAAGTTAGTTACTGAAACATTTTTAAGTTTTCTAAGTTCAAGTTTTTCCCAATTTACATTTTATTTTAGCTTTACTTCAATTAACAAAAACAATAACAACACTGAGTGGGAGGGAACTATATTATTCTAGACACTGTTTGATTGGACACAAATTTGGACACGCCCCTGAGTTCAAGATGATGTCACTAAGATGATTTTAGATTTTTTTTCTCTGGAAAAAGAGAGCAACACAACTCCAATTTTGATGTTATGAGATTTTGAAAAATGACTCCTATACAGATTGGGACAAAAACAGGAATATTGGTGCCTCCTGGGAAGCTTGTATTTACGAGGTAGGAAGTCGTGTTTACGACGTCAGGTGCGTTCTAGTCGCTTTCGTCAGAGTAAGATGGCGTTGTACCTTCTCTTAATTAACTACACAAAAATGCAGCAAGGTTTTTAACTCTATAATTCTAGAAAATAAAAACAAAGAATATGCATAACGTCTGTTTTGCTTTTTTCTGTTTTTAATTCATTTAAAAAAACTAAGATAACTATCATTACATATTATATTGTTATATTACAATGCTATTCTCATGTTTCTCACTGACACACCCTCAGCTCGTAAACATCGGGGCTTAAAGAAAATCCCAAGCTTCCCACTCATATTAATGAGATTTTGGCGTTCATGTGCGTTCAACTCATAAATACGATCTTTCCAACATGACTTGAATGCACCATATGTCATCTAGCATGGCAGGGTTTCATAACCAGGGCTTCCTGAGGGGTTTGAGGACCTCTATCACAAGAGCAGAATGAATGTGCAGTGGTGTGTCAGCTGCACAGGGGACACAGGTGTGTCATTGTGTGTGGAAACAGATGCAGACGGTAGTTTGGCAGCTTACCTGTGACAGCTGAGAGAGACAATCCCATCACCACAGAAGAGACATGGAGAGAAAGAAGATAGAGGCATTTAATTGATTAACATATCATTTAGTAAGAGGGCTGAATGTAGGTGATGCTTGCTAAGGAAAACCTTACTATTACTAACACTCATCCTTAACGGTTTGAACAAAAACATAAGTCTGCCAAGTTTTGCACAGGCAAGGACACACACTTTCTTGCAAAAGATTCAAAACAGTATGAGTATGAACAGTATGAATTTAATAACGTATGAGCCGTTATATAAACAGAATACTGGTTTTGGCCAGAAAGCTTTTAGAAGCAGACACACACATATAGATTCGGTGATCAAAGAGCACATCTATCTGTTTGACTTATTTATACTCTACCATTTTTCACCCCATCACCCCTGGTCTAAAGCAGCACCCCGAAAAAACACTTTATTAATTAATAAGGGCAGCATTATTCAGCACACACTGTTGCTGTTTTGAACTCTAAACACTCAGGTTTGATTAAATAATGAATATCTCTCAGTCAGCGGTCTGTTTCATACGCTCTACAGAGGCACGTTTGAACGCAAAAGAGCTTATGGGATAAAAGCCTGTCATGGCCATTAAACCACTACAGAATACTGTATATGGGCACACAACACAAAGCATACTGCAGTACTATTGGGATATTTTGGATTTTGAGATAATTTGAATGAAAATGAAGCATATTTTTCCAAATAATACTCACTACCATAATGTATCCAGACTTTTTTTTTCAGACATTTTTACATACACAAAAGTAAAGACTCATAACTCCAAAACTATAGCAAGGAGAGTCAAAAGGTAGGTATCGTTTGATAGAAAAATTTAAATTTGAGAAAAAATTAAAAATTCATTTAATTTGGACATGCTGAGAAACTGCTGAGAAAAGATCTATTTATATATTTATTTATATAAATGTACATTTATTTATATATTTATATAAAATATATTTATTTTTATTATAATTGTACATATCTTTCTTATATGACATGCTATAACTCAGGAAGGAAATAATGAAGGATTAAAAATTCTTTTTTGGTGAAGTTCCCCTACATGTACAGTAAGCTGCATTTTGTGGTGATGGCATAAAGTGATCAAAAGTTACAGCATTTGGAACCAAGGTAGCCTTTTTGTTTAGCCCTTGACACCCCCTAATGGGTATTTTTAAAATTGTTGTTTTTCCATGAAGAATATCTCGTGATCGACGCAATTTATTATGTTGATTTTGGACTCATTTCAATCTGTAACATCCACTGTAAGTAATGATGTGCCATTTTCGACTATATATGCAGGTTTCATGAAGTTACGACCGAAAACGACGTAGCATAAATGCTGCATCTGTATATTATTTACATATGGGTCTTCACGTACAAAAACTCACTCAAGTTTAGTAAAAAGCCCAAAACAATTATGCTTGTTGTATTCTATGCAGTGAGACCTTTCACATGACTATCTGATCTATATGATGTTTGACTTTTTCAGTACATAGTACAAAAAACGTATTTCATAAATTATGCAAATAAAAATGTATTTATCAGCAAATATAAATAAAATATATATAAATTTGAAAGTAAAATGCGCACGGCTGCACGGCATTCATAAGAGATTTAAAAGCGAGGTGGAAAGGATCCAACAGTGTCCAACAGTGTTTTTACCATGTGTCACTATATTGCTTTGTCTGATACAGATCTGTATTAGATCTGATCTGATCAGATCTGATTGATATGTACTAGGTATTTACACAGTAGCACCACAGTCAAACTGAATAGTTGTGATATGCTGTTCTTTCCTTTGCTTCGGCATTTGTGGGGTTAATGCGTTGGAATATCAGATATGGAAGAAAGCACGTACAGAATGCTGCTTTTGTTATCGTTTTGATCTAAGCCATTCCCTGTAAGAGACATCTTCTGTTTTTTCATCAGTGAGACATTACAACAGGTTTCATTTTATTTAAAACACAACATTGCAAATGACAAAATATACAAGTTTTTCACTTTATCGGAAAGGATGTGAATAGCTATAAATAGCCTATCAGAATGACATTAATATGGATGAGTCATCCTTTGTCAATTATAACCGTGGTAACTCCAAGTACTTATTTTAATATGCAAAACTGTGTTGTTACCCAACTATGTTACCCAATAATAGCAGTAGGGGTTTACTTCCAAGTCTTGAATACGGCACGCCTATCAAAACATCGAGTGTTCGAAAGAGAGGGTCAAAAACAGGATAGAAAATAGCTTACTTTTAAATTATGATGTTTTTTGATCTAAAAATTTAGATGACATTATAAGTGGACCTCAGATAACATTATAAATAAATAAAAAACATTATTTAGTTCAGTTCATTTAATTCAGCATAAATATATAATATATACACATTTAATATAATATAATACTATTTCTAATTTACGACTTTTGGTTTGGGGGTGAAATATTACGAAATATTGCAAGAACACTTTCTTGACTAAATTTACTGCACCTCTTATGGCAAACCAGTCAAACTGGATTGAGCGGTTTAATCAAAGAATAGATATTATATAAACTCATATTCTAATTGTATGTGTAAGAAGACTTTGATATGCTCTCAGGCTGCTATAAAGTAAATGGTCATGATAATTAAGGGCAGAGTGTGTCCACAAATGGTGAATGAAAAAGGTCAGCCAACTGTAAAGCAAAATGAACAGGGCATTTGAACTCCCCGGGTGACCGCACACACGGGGTTACATAACTTCACACGGGCTACAACCAGTGTCTCTGTGTCACCTCCAGGCATGTGAGGACATGCTTTGTAAGTCACACTTACTAAGAATAAAAAAAAACAATAAACACAGTAAACACTTCTCTTATGTGACTGATATTAAAATTGTGATGGCCGCATTAGCTATCAAAACACTAAAGGCCAGTTGATCCTCTGTGCTATTGTTAGAGTGGTTAATAGGATGGAATGAAATGCTCTGGCACGTTATCTGAATCGAGCAGCTGAGAAAGTATGACATGAGTTATTGCACGTCTAAATTTTAATCATCAAGTTATGCTACTGTGTCGTTTTCAGTCACCCTTCTAAAGGGTTCAAGATTAACTCAAGTTATTGTGTTTACCTGTGGAGCAGAGATGTTTAGGCCAGGACTCAACAGCTCAAACTTCTCCTGTGATTTGTCCCGGACGAGACGTGCAGCCTCCTTAAACTCTTTAAACTGCTCTGAGAACTGCACAGACAATTACAGTGACATGATTAAAAGTTTCATAGTGACATTTTTTGAGCATATATAGCAATAAGTTACAAGAGGCCATGCTATATTGTGAAGTTAAGTCAAGTCACCTTTAATATTTAGCGTTTTTTATATAATACAGATTGTTTCACAGCTGCTTTACAGTGGTTAACAGAAAACTAATGATGCAAACAGAATTCAATTCGGCTGTAAAGCAGCTGTAAAAAGACAATAGTACACAGTCATAATTCTGAAATCAGTTCAGTGTTGATTCAGTTTGGTTCAATAACTGTAAAGTTCTTCAATTAAGGAATGAGTTCAAATTAAGATATAACGTCATCATCCAGATCAGTTCAGTTCTCATCCAATGGTGTCAGTGCATTCAAATCAATAATTTTGTTGAATATTAATTGAATACAGATGCTGCTTAAAGACATGACAAGCAGTGGACCCCAAAATGTTCTCTACATCTCTCAAACTGTCACTTGTGTTACATAATCAATAAGAAATAAAATTATTAATGGTCAAATTTATATTGATAACTTTTTTTTGTTGGTTAGCTTAAAAGCCAAGTGGTTTAGCACCTCTAAAGGTAAGGTCATTAGCGAACATTAGCTCCTCACACAGAAGTCACTTTCAAACCATGCAGCTTTCTGTCAATGCGACGAATACGTGTGACCAACTTGTACCTGTTGCGAAATCTGCTGGCGGATACCTTTGCCTTCACATGAAATTTCCATCCCGACAACAAATTCGCAGAACATAGTATTCAGATAACTGATTAGCTTTCTATTTTAGCATACCTTAGTCACGCTTTATATACCTACTTTGTACATGCATAATAATAAAAAATTATTGTTCGGTACAATGTACTTATTGTGTTCATGTTATATTGCGAAACACTTTTGCTGCTATTGAGGTGAAACCTAGCAGGTTTGGTGTTATTAGGTTAGGGAAGGGTCAACACTCAACCGTGTAGTTATAGATGTCATTACAGAAAATAAATACAGCTGTAATAACATTATTATATACTACACTATGCCAGGACTTTTACGTGCTTTTCCCTAATCAGAAGTGACCTCGACGTGCGGGTTAGCGGTAGCATTAGCCATCAGGCAAGTGTTATTTAAATAAACTCCTGATGTACTTACAAACTTTCCAATGCCTCGTTTTATGAGTACAGAACCTATTTGTACTACTGTAGAAGTAGTACTGGGGTAATTTACGAGATACAGCCTAGAATCCATTAGCGTCTGCACTAAGCCATACGGCTGATATCTCTAAATAAGCTCTAACTTTAATAATGTTCGACCAAGGGAAAAAAGGCTTCTGGGGGGTGTTTGGCTTGAGGTCATGGTGCAAAGGACCCTAGGTTGATTTTACTCCGAACCATCCCTTTAAAGGTGCTCTAAGTGATGTCACACGTTTTTTATGCCAAAAATTTTTTTGTCACATCCAGCAAACATCTCCTCACTATCCGCTAGCCACCTGTCCCCTGAACACACTGTAAAAAAACGTGGTCTCTGTAGACAGCCCAGGCTCCACAACGGCAAGAAAAACAAACTGGCCCAGCCTGGACCACGAAACATAAACAGTGTTCCAGCCAATAACCGACAAGAATGATTTGGGGGTGGGGTTTGGGGGGTTAGTGCGTGTGCACATGAAGGGGGTTGTGGGGAGTGGAGGAGAGAGAAGCATGAAGAGGGAAGTTAGCTAGAGGAGAAATGTCCTAACAACGACTAACGTTAAAATGTTATATTCTTGAGAATTTTGATATGGCCGACACACGACCAAAGAGACGACGTTCCGATGAACAAATAACAAAAAATAGGGAAAAGGAGATGGAATGCGAAGTCCCGAATTTACATCGGAAAAGCGTTCAAAAGGTGGCGAGAACTCCGCCGGCAGAAGGGCTTCCAATCCGACAATCAGGTGGCTGGACAGGTGGGTAAATCCAGTTTGTTTTTTCTAAGTGGTTCAAGACTGTTTCAGGAAGTACGGAAGGGAGGGGGAGGGGACGGGATGAGGAGGAGGGAGGGTCGAGCTAGCCTCCGTTTTGTTTGACAATACTTCGAACGTCAAAAAGTAGTGACGTCACCCAACATCGCTTAGAGCACCTTTAACATTAACTTCTACAATATGCATTTACCTGCTGAAGCTGCTGCTCTGTGGCAAACCCAAGGCCATACACTGTGTTCGCCCTGCTGTCCGCCCACTGGCCAAACTTCTGTGACGTTTTCGTGAAGGTCATATTAGGTGTGATGGTACTGTTGATAATAGCCTGTAGTAGAGCAATTATCAAAAATATCACATTTTGATTAATAAAATCAAGATGCAAACATTAAACATTTTTATTGATAGTTGAATCACCTGTAGCCGAGGTCTCTCACCTTAGTGCCCCCTACGCTGATGATGCGATACACACTCCTGCCAGCATCATAGAAGAAGGAGACTGTGACGGCGTGTTTGCTGGCCGGAATCCAATTTCGTTTAGTGTCCGGGTCAATTTGGAAGACGTGTGCCTTCATGCTGAATAGTGGCTGCTCACTTTCAGGAGAAAAAAAAAACCTCTGCGTTATTTAATTCTACATTAGGATGCCATCTTTACTCTTGGGCTGATGTAGGTCGATATTATATGAGAAGTGTGATCACAGAAACAGCAGCACTTGGACTGAGAAGCACCTAATGCAAGGTTAAGAGTGGGACATCAAAGCCAGATCTGATTATGAAGCGGCACAGCCGTGCAAACAGGCTGAGAAAGGCCCTGCCTGAAACATCGCCACATCATCTTTTCATCAAATCAACATGAGATGATTATGGATGGATTAATCAAAGATATAAAACTTTAAAGATTGAAACTCATCTATTCACCATGCTCAGTAAATAATTATTTTCCTCTCTATTTCTCGGTTTTTCATTTTTTATGTTACATGCTTACTTTATCGAAATTGATGTTTTCTTTGATTATATAACTTCTCATGTTAATTATTTGTAGTTATTGGTTGTCTCCATCTGCTTTTCTGCTTGTTTGATTGTTATAAGGAGCAGACTGCTTGTCTCTTTGTCTGTCAACTGTTAGTATTATTTTGTGAAGCGACCTTGGGTTTTTGAAAGGCGCTATAAAAAATAAACATTATTATTATTATTATTATTATTATTATATTTCTGTCCTGTGAGAATGGCTAAAACTGCAGACTGTTCAACACTGATAGATAAAGGAACATGAAGTATGGACTGACATGGAATAGTGGATAAAACCTGAGTCCGCTAACCAGATGGTTGCTGGTTTGCGCCCAGCAAGGAGATCAGCATTATGCCCTTGAACACATCAATAGAAGTGTCTGCTGAAGGACTACTTACCACAATATGTAATCCAGCAATTTTTACAATTCAGTCCAAACCAAACACAATATGATATGTGAACGCAACGCACTACCATTCAAAAGTTTGGGTTGTTAATATTTTTTTATGTTGAAAGAAGGCTCTTATGCTCACCAAGACTGCATTTATTTGAGAACAAATATAATAAAAAAGAGTTATATTGTGAAATACTATTACAATTAAAATAACTGTTTTATATTTAATTCCTGTAATGGTAAAGCTGAGCTTTTCGCATCATTACTCCAGTCTTCAGTGTCACATGATCCTTTTAAAATCATTCTAATATGCTGATTTGGTGCTCATGAAACATTTCTTATTATTATCAATGTTGAAAACAGTTGTGCTGCTTGATATTTTGTGGAAACTGTGATTTAAAAAAAATTCAGGATTCTTTGATGAATAGAAAGTATTAAAGAACCGTATTTCCTTGAAATAGAAATCTTATGCATTGCGCATTAAACTGAACACCCATAATAAGTGGTGTTTGAGTTCACACATACTTGCATATGTTTCAGGTCTTATGAATTGTGTTCTTATGGATTTTGGAAACCAAGACCTCAAAAAAATGTCCTGTTGCTTGTGATTTACAGTGAGGAGATACACTACTGGTAAAAAGTTTGGGGTTATTATTATTTTTATTTTTTTAAGAAATCAGAACTTCTATTTAGGAAGGGCACAATAAATTGATCAAAAGTTACAGAAAGACATTTATAAATGTTACCTAAACAACATTGGACCCCATATTAACTTTCACTATATGGACGAATATATTCACTTGTTCTTTAGTTTCTGCAGAAGAAAGTGAACTATCCCTTTAAAATCACTAGATTCACATCGCTCTCTGATGTGCCCTCTTGACCCTCTCCCTGTCAGCCAGGAGTCCACTGCCAAAAAGTAATGGTCTGATTCTAATGGCAAATCAGTGAGTAATCTTTCATCGAATTTTACCCATCAGTACAGCGAGAAGATCAGATTCATATCAGGCTTCGCTCTGGCACATCAGCCCTTTCCATACAATGCTGAAGGTCACACCTGTGTCAATAGCGTTGTGGGTCCATAGCAAATTCTGGGTCCATCAATCTTTCCTGAATTAAACCTCCAGAGGCCAAAGTGACATTTTGGTAATGCTTAATCACTCTGGCATTCTGGGAAGGTTATCTAGGACAGAACACCTCCGGAAAAGGCGGTGCAGGTGCTCCATGCAGAAACTGTTTATCAAGCACTTCTGTTGCACAGTATGATATATAAACGAAATGATATATCCAACTTCTACAGTAATTTCAGACCACAGCCAAGGACTTCATTCAGAGACTGAGCCTCCTGGATTGTTCCCAAGACTCCATAGAATATTTTTATGCTTCTAAGATCAGATAAGATCCCAATCATATCCTGCAAATACTGAAACTAGGAACCGCAGAACACACAATAAACAGGATGGAAAGAGACAAGTCTTTCTATTAAGGAGACGTCACCTGCTGAGTAATAGCACGCTGTTCTAATATTTCACATCTGATTTATGTGATGGTCTGACCCAATTACCAGGAAATCTCCAATAGCGCCAAATACAGAGTGCCATTTTGAGCCCATCTGAGAACAGCCAATCTCAGTTTATTTTTCTCGCCTGAACAGAAACGGAGTATTTAAATCCATGTCAATAAAGCCAGCCGGTCATGCACCTTCAGTGTACTTGCATGAAACGAATGCGTTATGCTTCATAAGCATATTTATCTAAATGCAATATGAGGTCAAACAAGATTGCATGGCAAAGACTTTTTCAACAAGATGTTGGGAAAGACAAGCAAACAATCCAATTTTATTTTCTCAATTTTCAAATTGACCACACACATAAAGCTCAAATATAGGGGAGACGGGAGAGTGGGGTAAGATGAGCCATTTATTTTAATAATGTGGTCCTCAAGATAAGAGAAAATTAGGCAGAAGTACAATGAGAGTATCTAAAGTATCTATCATTTTAAATGATCAGAATACATCTATTAGAAAGAGTTCTAAAATATGGCTTCTTAAAAAAAAGTGTTCCTGTGGCTCAATTTACCCCAGGTTATGGGTAAGTTGATCTGAGTCAGAGGGTAAGTTACACCATCTGGTTTCGCTGACCATCTAACTGAATCTAGGCCTAAATCAAACAAAGTAAAATTGTAAAGATAATTTACCTCTTTAATAATCAAATTTCCTTTTACAAATAATTAGGCTATATTCTTTTCTTTAAGCTAACTTTAATTACATAAAACCAACCAAATGAAGTTGAAATTTCAATATCTTTAATTGTTTGTATTTCTGAAACAATATGTTGAACACCAAAGTTATATCATTCCCAAAAAGAGTCAAAACTGAGAGTTTGTGGAGTAAAATTAAATAAAAACGTACTTGGTTACTAACATAACCTCGGTTCCCTGAGATAACGGGAACGAGTATTGCATCGCTAGACCCGATGGGGAAAAACTCCTTTTTCTCTGAATATTGAAGGCTAATTGAATCATGCAGTGAAACTGCACAAGCCTATAGAGTGCCGAAGTGATGACGTCATTTTGTAGGACAACCCGGAAGTTAGCGGCGCATGGGTTCCCTCGATCGAAAAGCAATGCATTTTCCCCATAGACTTTTGGAAAATCGCAAAAAATAAGATCTGTGTTCAACAAAGAGTTGTGACCCTAACACGTTTTGTCTATCAAGATAATCTTTACAAGCTAATCCAAAATTTATACATTTTGAAGCCTAAATAAAGCCGTCAGATATAAAATGCTAACAGTAGGCTATAAACGGACTACAGCACACCAGCAGACCATGGTCGCGGATCAACGTCATCATCAAGCTTCTTCAAACTTTATTTAAAAAACACGCTCGCTCATTATGATCTGCGCTGTGTATGAACCTATTTTTACAGTCTATGGTATGAACACTTATCCACTTTTTCATGAGAAATATTGCCCATTCGTTTTTTCCAAAAATGTTAGAAACTAATTTTGTTTATGCGTGCCTCTCTGAGATTTTTTTTTATCTTTTTTTAATGTTTTATTTATTCGTTTATTATTTTGTTAGTTTATATAAACCTTAATATTATTTTCTTTGTGATTAAGATTATTATGCCTGATCATTGTGCCCCAAATAAACTTTAAAGATTATCTTTCACTGTATTATGTTTGATTGTATGTTTGCATACCATTTGCTAATTCGCCAGGAAAAAACGCGCTTTCTCAGAAGCACTAACGTTATGGCCGTATCAATTTCCAGTCCTTTTTCTTAGACGATAGAAAAACCATAGATCGAGGAGAGAACCACTATAAATCTGGACATGAACAGTGCAGCTTAGATGCTGGTTTACTTGCCGGTATTGTAAGGGCCAGCATGAGGGACAAGGTTAATCGAGTCTTGATAAGTAAAACTAGGGAGAGATAGAGGAGTTATAATAGTGTTCTATGTATTTAAGATAACTATACAAATAATCTCTGAACAAGCATAACACAGTTAAATTGCAAACATTTAATATAATAGTTGTATATAATTATATATGTTGAATTTAAAGAGAATTGTCCAATAGCAAATGCTTATTATAATATATTATAATTAAACCATATATGTTCCCTAAATAAACCACATATACTAATTTTGTTAACATTTTCTAACGTTATATATTTTTACCTGGTAATCCACAAGCCCCAATGTGAGAGCCAGTGTAGTAAATTTTATCTCACATTCACATTACTGTGAGCTGACTGGAGTGTAGTTACAATAGTATACAAGTAGTATACAATAGTTTAACATTTAATTTGTGTGTAAGACAGGCAACTTACAGTGCATTAAGGCTATACATATCAGCGTGTTCTCTGGGAATTGTCCACGTTTATATAGCACATTAAATATAGTTAACATTTACTACTAAAATAACAAAGATTAATATCATTGTTACCTAATGCCTTAACTACCGGTAATGCTGTTTACAAATACAATCATATTATTATAAGTGGGTAAAAGCCAAGTTCACAAATATCAGGGTGCAGGACCCACCCTTTCTATAATTATATCCAAACAAGTTACAATAAAAGTCAATAAACCAGGTATTATTTTGAATATTTTAATTAAACATTTCTCAACATAACGTTAGCCTTTAATAAAACTGCAGCGGATCTAATCTATTAAACAGTGGCAAAGTAAACAAGCTTTTAGATATTTTAAGAGAAAGACAAAAGGTATTTTAGCTGTTGATTTGGTTATGAAAAACGCTTATTCTTGCTACTGCTAGCCTTTTTTACTCCATCTGGCACGAACCCAGAGTCTCCGCTGGGTAACATCGGACGGAAAATGGTCAAACGAGATTTCATTCGATGACTTGTGGTTGCATCTCGGGACAAAACAAAAATAACGTTATGTATATTAACTGAAAGGTAAACTTCTAAGACCGTGAAGCTGAAACGCGGGCTCGTGAGAGATTTCATGTTTGTCATGATGACGTCTAAAGTCCCCGCCAAAGGATGTAGTCCCTTTTAGCAACTTGTTAGCAACCACCGTTTTTAAGACACAATAAAGTAAAAAAAAAATCACAAGCAGGTTATAACTGGTGTGTTTTATGTCATAGATCAAAACGTGAAAATATTTAGAGGCTTTGTTAACCACAGACCTTATTTCAGGTGATTTAGCAAAAACCCATTCAAAAAACCCATAGACTTTAGGGCGAGGGAACCGGTAGTGCTAAAATGCTAACTCACTTCCGCGTTTTGGCCTACAAAGTGACGTCATAACTTCGGCACTCTATAGCAGTGCAGCAGATCTGCACAAACCTATGGCGTTGCAGCAGAACTGTGCAAACCAACCGGTGCGCAACCCGCCGAACCAGGCACTGCAGCCCGCCAGAATGGGCGGAGTATCCATATAACGGCTCGTCTTGCCATAGGATTCAGATTAACTCGACTGAAGCGACGAACGCCTAGTCGTGTAGCATAACAGCAATGCCAGCTACGCAATAATCGTTCCCGTTATCTCAGGGAACTGAAGTTACGTTTGTAACTGAGTACATTCCCTATCAATATGGTTCACTCGTATTGCGTCGCTAGACACAACGGGAACACAATCCAATCACACCGTGCTATAATTGCAGAACAACAATCTAAGACACTTGGGGATCAAGGCCTTAAAGGCAGTAGGGCTAAGTAAGAGTGAGGTACTCGCCTGAGACTAAAGGGCCCAGAACATCAGGTCGAAACCTAAAGGGAAAGGCTTGGTCAGTACATCAGTGCATGTCCTCCACACCGAATAAACAAATTAATGGGTTGAGCTCACTTGGAGGTCAAAGCCCAAATAAATAGACAGGACTCTTGCTTGTAGTGCAGGAAAATACGAGTTGTAAAACCTGGCAAAGGTGGACAGTGAGGATCTGCCAGCCGCAGCAAAGATGTCACCAATGGATACTCCACTGGACCACGCCCAGGAAGAGGCCATGCCATGCATGGTGGAGTGTGCTCTTACACTGATGGGTCACTGAAGGCCCATTGAAGTGTAAGCCAACGCAATGGTATCCACTATCCAGCGAGATAATCTTTGCTTCGTGACCGGATGCCCTTTGGTGCGGCCTCCGAAGCAAACAAAGATCTGTTCTGACTGTCTAAATTGGGCAGAGCGCTTTATATATACTCTTAAGGCCTGGACATGGCAGAGTGTAATTCTTGCTCATCTTCCGAAACGGGAAGAGCAGAGTAATGACCTGTGCTCTGAACGGAGTAGAGAGCACTTAGGCACATAGCCATGTCTTGGTTTAAGAACGACATTACAGTCGTTAGGCCCAAACTCATGGCAAGATGCGCTCACGGAGAGCGCTTGCAAGTCACCAACTCGCTTGACCGATGCTAGTGCTAGCAGGTCTTTAGCAAAACGGGCCGTAGCTCAGCCAACAGCAGCGGCTCGAAGGGAGGTCCTTTGAGGGACCCTGAGGACCTTCGACAGGTCCCATGTTGGAATGGTAAGGGGACGAGGCGGGTTCAGCCTTCTGACCCCCTTCAGAAAATGAACAACTAGGTTGTTCCTGCCTAGAGACTTGCCAGCCACAGGAGCGTGGCATGCTGTTATGGCCGCAACATAGACTTTGAGCGTGGAAAGGGTGCGTCCCTTGTCCATCAGTTCCTGTAGAAATGACAGTACCAACAGCATGTCACAGGATGGCCAGGGAGCTGCTGCTAGCAGTTGCATCAACTGCATCATCTCGGGGAGCTATGGCTGGTTCCGCCAGAGAGGGGACACCAGAAGGACTGTCCTCCCTGATCCGTTTGATGACCTGATGGAGCAGAGCAATATTCTTCTGTCCTTTGAGAAGAAGGCTACCTACTCTGAACAACGCTGTGAGCTGCTGAATCGTCAGAACGCGTTCTGAGCCTGGCCTGCATCTGGGCCGAATCGAGAACTGCTCCCAGAAAGGCGATTTGCTGGCTGGAAGACAGTGAGCTCATGGCTAAGTTGATCCTGAATCACAGGCATTTCAAATGGCTGAGGAGCAAGGATCTGTTAATATTTAACTCTAGATCCGCTGCACTGCTATAGGCTTGTGCAGTTTCACTGCGTGATTTAATAAGGCTTCAATATTCAGAGAAAAAGGAGTTTTTCCCCATCGCATCATGCAATACAAATGAACTGTATCGATAGGGAACTGAATTAGAATGAATGAAGTTTAGCAAAGGTTCCTGGCATGGTGGTTTTTCTGCAATGTCGAAACATGTTAGGCGCACTGGTCATCTTACCCCACTCTCCCCTAACCTTTACCTAAGTTATTGTAGGAAGAATTATCAAACAAATGTTTTTCTTTCATTTATGTGAAATATGTTTTAAGCAATAACTACAAATCAATATTTTGTTTATGTGGATGTAATGAATGAATGGAGATTTCCAGCATGCATCACACGAAAACTGTTGTGTCTCACTGAAAGATCCATTTATGACATTCTGATTAAAAAAAAAAAACACTCTAAATTTTATTTAACATACACATGAACTAATTGTTCACAATAAGATTATTTAGATTCAGTTAGCTCTGATAAGAATTCCAATTTCATGTCGACATAAAGCAATTCACATGAAATTCACATAAAAATGGATGACCATCAACAATTTCCAAACCTTCTTTTAAACAAGCCATGTGTTGAGAAATGTATTTATATATAGGCCTATACACACACACACATATATATTATACACACATATATGTGTACGTGTGTCTTGTTCATGAATAGTGCCAAATAATCATCTGGTTTCAGGCTTTCAAGGATATTCTTTTCAGTCATGCAAAAAGATTGAAAAGGGTAAGATGCTTCTGGCGTTCCACAATTTAATTTGAACGAGTGCAAAGCTCATAAGAAAACTGTAAAATCTGGAGATGACGACATTTACAATGTCACATGCATAAATTTACTCATACAATAGCTTGTCTGTGCGCGCATAATTACACAGTAATGAAACAATAAATACTATTTAAAAAAGGCATTCTGATGGGGAAAAAAGAGGACATCTTACCATAAAACAGAGCTGAGAGGCTGCGTCTCAAAATCCAGTGAGCTGCCTCACTGTAACTAGTAAACGGCATTTTGGGGAATTGCTGGCACGTGCATCATTCTGGGCATGACTTTAAGCATTTTTCAGCAAACTCGGAACGCGTCTTGTGATGCCTAAAATGATGTCTAGTTAGACAGCGCAGTAGATTCTGAAACAGCCGGAATGTGAGCTCGCGCTCGCCCCTTTTCCAAACTTACGCCGTCCAAAATATGATCCAAACTAAAGTTGCACGGAATTTACAACTGTCACACACTGGTAAGTGTTAACTCTACTTTTTTTAAAATATGTAACGTACGATGTTCAAGACAAATCGTCGTCGCTTTTCTGAAATTTGTAGTAAAAACTGTTAGGAGAAGGAACTCACCCCATTTGCACAGAAGTAAATAAGTGAATTTCGACCACTCCAGCTTTCTTTCCCAACTGATCCACGGAGGACCGGTTTCAGTCCGGTATGTCCTGTTTATATGGCGACAACCAGACAGCAATGTAAGTGTCAAAACAGTTGTTGTGCTTTGTTTTTCTCCGTTATGGAGTGTTTTTGTGGAAATCGTGCTCTCCTTTGTCTAATGTCTCTGTTGGCTCTCGGTTTGTTGTCCTCATAATCCTATTAGTTTATCTCCTACGGTCTGGCTATTTCCACGCTGTTGAAAAGCACGAAATAAGCGTGCACTTCTGATGCTACGTTTCGTAGAGTTCTCATGGTCAAATTTCTGAAGTAATCTACACCGCCTGTCCTGAATACTACAGCGTTCACTCATACCACTGACCTACCCCACTCCTTCATGTTAATGAAATCTGTTGCCCCCTGCTGGCCACGGGACGCAGGAGAATCTGTCTGTCTGTCTGTCTGTCAATACTATCTATCTATATATCTGTCTGTCTGTCTGTCTGTCAATACTATCTATCTATCTATTTGTATCTATCTATCTATCTATCTATCTATCTGTGTCTGTCTGTCAATACTATCTATCTATTTGTCAATATTATCTATCTATCTGTCTGTCAGTGCTATCTATCTATCTATCTATCTATCTATCTATCTATCTATCTATCTATTTGTGTCAATATTATCTATCTATCTGTCTGTCAGTCTGTCAATGCTATCTATCTATCTATCTATCTATCTATCTATCTATTTATCTATTTGTGTCAATATTATCTATCTATCTGTCTGTCAGTCTGTCAATGCTATCTATCTATCTATCTATCTATCTATCTATCTATCTATCTATTTGTGTCAATATTATCTATCTATCTGTCTGTCAGTGCTATCTATCTATCTGTCTGTCTGTCTGTCAATACTATCTATCTATCTATCTATCTATCTATCTGTATCTATCTATCTATCTATCTATCTATCTGTCTGTCTGTCTGTCTGTCAATACTATCTATCTATCTGTATATATATGTCTGTCTGTCTGTCAATACTATCTATCTATCTATCTATCTATCTATCTATTTGTGTCACTATTATCTATCTATCTGTCTGTCTGTCTGTCTGTCTGTCTGTCTGTCAATACTATCTATATATATTTGTCTGTCAGTATTATCTGTCTGTCTGTCAATACTATCTATCTATCTATCTATCTATCTATCTATCTATCTATCTATATATATATATACAGTGAGGAAAATAAGTATTTGAACACCCTGCTATTTTGCAAGTTCTCCCACTTGGAAATCATGGAGGGGTCTGAAATTGTCATCGTAGGTGCATGTCCACTGTGAGAGACATAATCTAAAAAAAAAAATCCAGAAATCACAATATATGATTTTTTAACTATTTATTTGTATGATACAGCTGCAAATAAGTATTTGAACACCTGTCTATCAGCTAGAATTCTGACCCTCAAAGACCTGTTAGTCTGCCTTTAAAATGTCCACCTCCACTCCATTTATTATCCTAAATTAGATGCACCTGTTTGAGGTCGTTAGCTGCATAAAGACACCTGTCCACCCCATACAATCAGTAAGAATCCAACTACTAACATGGCCAAGACCAAAGAGCTGTCCAAAGACACTAGAGACAAAATTGTACACCTCCACAAGGCTGGAAAGGGCTACGGGGAAATTGCCAAGCAGCTTGGTGAAAAAAGGTCCACTGTTGGAGCAATCATTAGAAAATGGAAGAAGCTAAACATGACTGTCAATCTCCCTCGGACTGGGGCTCCATGCAAGATCTCACCTCGTGGGGTCTCAATGATCCTAAGAAAGGTGAGAAATCAGCCCAGAACTACATGGGAGGAGCTGGTCAATGACCTGAAAAGAGCTGGGACCACCGTTTTGAAGGTTACTGTTGGTAATACACTAAGACGTCATGGTTTGAAATCATGCATGGCACGGAAGGTTCCCCTGCTTAAACCAGCACATGTCAAGGCCCGTCTTAAGTTTGCCAATGACCATTTGGATGATCCAGAGGAGTCATGGGAGAAAGTCATGTGGTCAGATGAGACCAAAATAGAACTTTTTGGTCATAATTCCACTAAACGTGTCTGGAGGAAGAAGAATGATGAGTACCATCCCAAGAACACCATCCCTACTGTGAAGCATGGGGGTGGTAGCATCATGCTTTGGGGGTGTTTTTCTGCACATGGGACAGGGCGACTGCACTGTATTAAGGAGAGGATGACCGGGGCCATGTATTGCAAGATTTTGGGGAACAACCTCCTTCCCTCAGTTAAAGCATTGAAGATGGGTCGAGGCTGGGTCTTCCAACATGACAATGACCCGAAGCACACAGCCAGGATAACCAAGGAGTGGCTCTGTAAGAAGCATATCAAGGTTCTGGCGTGGCCTAGCCAGTCTCCAGACCTAAACCCAATAGAGAATCTTTGGAGGGAGCTCAAACTCCGTGTTTCTCAGCGACAGCCCAGAAACCTGACTGATCTAGAGAAGATCTGTGTGGAGGAGTGGGCCAAAGTCCCTCCTGCAGTGTGTGCAAACCTGGTGAAAAACTACAGGAAACGTTTGACCTCTGTAATTGCAAACAAAGGCTACTGTACCAAATATTAACATTGATTTTCTCAGGTGTTCAAATACTTATTTGCAGCTGTATCATACAAATAAATAGTTAAAAAATCATACATTGTGATTTCTGGATTTTTTTTATTTATTATGTCTCTCACAGTGGACATGCACCTACGATGACAATTTCAGACCCCTCCATGATTTCTAAGTGGGAGAACTTGCAAAATAGCAGGGTGTTCAAATACTTATTTTCCTCACTGTATATATATATATATATGTATACACTCACCTAAAGAATTATTAGGAACACCATACTAATACTGTGTTTGACCCCCTTTCGCCTTCAGAACTGCCTTAATTCTACGTGGCATTGATTCAACAAGGTGCTGAAAGCATTCTTTAGAAATGTTGGCCCATATTGATAGGATAGCATCTTGCAGTTGATGGAGATTTCTGGGATGCACATCCAGGGCACGAAGCTCCCGTTCCACCACATCCCAAAGATGCTCTATTGGGTTGAGATCTGGTGACTGTGGGGGCCATTTTAGTCATGTTCTTATTGTCATGTTCAAGAAACCAATTTGAAATGATTCGAGCTTTGTGACATGGTGCATTATCCTGCTGGAAGTAGCCATCAGAGGATGGGTACATGGTGGTCATAAAGGGATGGACATGGTCAGAAACAATGCTCAGGTAGGCCGTGGCATTTAAACAATGCCCAATTGGCACTAAGGGGCCTAAAGTGTGCCAAGAAAACATCCCCCACACCATTACACCACCACCACCAGCCTGCACAGTGGTAACAAGGCATGATGGATCCATGTTCTCATTCTGTTTACGCCAAATTCTGACTCTACCATCGAATGTCTCAACAGAAATCGAGACTCATCAGACCAGGCAACATTTTTCCAGTCTTCAACTGTCCAATTTTGGTGAGCTTGTGCAAATTGTAGCCTCTTTTTCCTATTTGTAGTGGAGATGAGTGGTACCCGGTGGGGTCTTCTGCTGTTGTAGCCCATCCGCCTCAAGGTTGTGCGTGTTGTGGCTTCACAAATGCTTTGCTGCATACCTCGGTTGTAACGAGTGGTTATTTCAGTCAAAGTTGCTCTTCTATCAGCTTGAATCAGTCGGCCCATTCTCCTCTGACCTCTAGCATCAACAAGGCATTTTCGCCCACAGGACTGCCGCATACTGGATGTTTTTCCCTTTTCACACCATTCTTTGTAAACCATAGAAATGGTTGTGCGTGAAAATCCCAGTAACTGAGCAGATTGTGAAATACTCAGACCGGCCCGTCTGGCACCAACAACCATGCCACGCTCAAAATTGCTTAAATCACCTTTCTTTCCCATTCTGACATTCAGTTTGGAGTTCAGGAGATTGTCTTGACCAGGACCACACCCCTAAATGCGTTGAAGCAACTGCCATGTGATTGGTTGATTAGATTATTGCATTAATGAGAAATTGAACAGGTGTTCCTAATAATCCTTTAGGTAAGTGTATATATATTTGTCTGTCAGTATTATCTATATATCTGTCTGTCTGTCAATTCTATCTATCTATCTATCTATCTATCTATCTATCTGTCAGTACTATCTATCTATCTGTCAGTACTATCTATCTATCTATCTATCTATCTATCTATCTATCTATCTATCTATCTATCTCTATCTATCTGTCTGTCAATTCTATATATCTATCTATCTAGTCTGTCTGTCTGTCTGTCTGTCTATAAATTAAAATGCATATATTTGAAGTGTAACATTGGCTAAATTATCAAAATGATCATTTAGTAAATGTAATGTTTCTTAAATGGATTTACACTCAGAGACAGTGGTTGCTAATTTTTATGTTTTATCTCACACTTGTACCTGTAAGCACTTTTACTTGGTTCTTTTCCAATCCTTATAGATTCTGAGGAGTTGGAGATCTTCATTTCTGATTAATTCCTGCATGTCCTGAACAGTAATCTTCACTCATCGAGTACAGACAGAGGCAGCAGCCACAGCACAGACTCGCAAACAAAGGTACTTTTGTGAAGACAGGGGGCAGCAGCACTTCACTTGTGTATCTGCAACAGGATGCTGTTCTAACTAAACACTGCTCATTTGAAATGAGCATTGTCCACACATTTCATTTTCAGTCACCAACATGGTTGTCTCTCTCAAACAATTGATACAGATAATACAAAATAAAATAATTTCTAAAAAATAATATACAGTTATTAAATATATTACAATATTACACAATAATGTAATGTCTAATACAGTACAAACATTCTTTTCAGTTTTTATGTGATTTTCCACTTATTTCGGGTATATAGCTGGATAAGTGTTGTTAAACACCTGATAACAGATTAAAATTGCAATAAATATTTGTAAATTGAATGTACCAGATTTGGTCTTCAGTATTATCCACTCACAATTACTTAAAAAATGACAAAAAGTTGCACATGTAAGTAGATTCCATACAAATGTATCTTGGTTTTACAGTATCAACAATTACTGTAGTAACTATGGTTACTATGGTTTGTATGGAAAACCCCAAGACTCTTGGTTTGTGGTGTATGTTTATTAAAAGCTGTAAAACCTCCAGTGTCTTTTCAGACAGATTGAATTGCTCTCCCTAGTGGACAGGAGTGCAAGGGTATCATATCTAATCTGATTTCACATTAATTATACACACACATAACATGTCTGTTTGTTTCACTATATTACAGTCACATTACATAGACTTCCGTTGATTTTATAACAAGTTAATGATATTTTCTGTCGCCTAATCCAACCCCTGCAACCCCAACCCACTAGATATGAATAAAAACATGTTTGGCTGATTTGTAAGCCTTTTTAAGTGAGAACCAGTAAAATGTCCTCACTAGTCAGTTGTCATAATATTTCACTATATAAGTGAGGACATTTGGCCCTCACAAGTATAGCCAAACCTGTACACACACACACACACACACAACATTTTATAGGTGTAATGGTTTTTATACTTAGCTAATGACATGTTCTGTCCCCTAACACTAAACATACCCTTCACAGAAAACTCTGCAATTTTACATTTTTAATACAAATTTGCTTAGTATGTGTATTTAGCGATTTGAATTATAAAGACATCGGTATGCCCTCATAATGTAGGGACCGTGGCCTGAAACCTGAATACACCCTACAATATAAGAACTTTGGGTGCTCATATTGCACACCTTCCAGCCAATCAGAATCTAGTATTCAGACCGACCATGGTATAAATATATGTATACGCCAATGAGCCAAAACATTATGACCACCTGCCTAGTATGCAGTGCTCCTGTGGCGTTTTGCAGCAGATCCTTCAAGTTATGTAGGTTGCGAGGTGGAGCGGCTGTGGATCGAACTTTTGGTCCAGCACATCCCACAGATGCTCAGTTGGATTGAGAACAATGTGTGCAGTGTGGCAGGGTGCATTATTCTGCTAAAAGAGATGGAACTACATGGATAAATATTCTGAATGTTGTGATCCAATCTGACCTCTGGCTTGCTGTAATGCTGCCTGAATCATAATCATACACTGTTCGTTCGTTGGCCAGAGGAGAACAGACTGAGCCTGGTTTCAAGGTTTTTTTCTCCATTCTGCCACCTGATGAAGTTTTGGTTCCTTGCCACTGTCGCCTTTAATATTGTTCTGCCTGCATTGACACCATTATATGAGAACTGAACTGAGCTGGATGATGACATCAAGGTTTTCTCCAGAGCGGCTATATATGTAAATAAACTAAATTAATAACTTTTTTACAACAAAAATGACTCATTACTGAACTTACTTAAGCTGGACTGAGATGCTATTTTCTTCTAACTTTGTTGCCAAAAGCCCAGTTCAGATGCTTGCGTGCCCATTGTAGGCGCTTTGGACGGTGGACAGGGATCATCATAGGCACTCTGATTGGTCTGCGGCTACACAGCCCCATACGCAGCAGAGTGAGATGCACTGTGTGTTGTGACACATTCGTCCCATAACCATCTTTAAAATTTTGTGTGTCTTGTGCCACAGTAGATCTTCTGTTTGCTCGGACCAGACAGGATAGCCTTCGTTGCCCTCGTGCATCGATGAGCCTTGGGTGCCCAATGCCCTGTCGCCGGTTTGTAGTTTGCCCCTCTTTGGACCACTGTTGGTAAATTCTCACCACTGCTGACCTGGAGCAACACACAAGCCTTGTCGTTTCAGAGATACCAGTCGCCTTGCCATAACAATTTGGCCCTTGTCAAAATCTTTATTCCTTCTGCATCAAACACATTGGTTACGAGAACTTCTTGTTTGATTACCATCTAATCTACCCAGACCTTAAAACAGTATGTGGCCAGTATGTTTTGGCTCATGAGTGTATATTATAATGTAATTTATTCCTGTGATGGTAAAGCTTAATTTTCAGCAGCCATTACTCCAGTTTTCAGTGTCACATACTTCTTCATAAATCATTCTAATATTCTGATTTTGGTACTCAAGAAACTGGTTGCCCCCTGAAGCTAAGCAGGGTTGAGCCTGGTCAGTTCCTGGATTGGAGACCTCCTGGAGGAGGTGTTAGTGAGGCCAGCGGAGGTGCTCACCCTGTGGTCTGTGTGGGTCCTAATGCCCCAGTATAGTGATGGGGACACTATACTATAACAAGCACCGTCCTTCAGATGAGACGTTAAACCGAGGTCCTGACTCTCTGTGGTCATTAAAAATCCAATGGCACTTTTCGTAAAGAGTAGTGTAAGCTGGTGTCCTGGCCAAATTCCATTGGCCTTCATCAATCATGACCTCCTAATAATAATCTGCATGCTTTCAATTGACTCTATCACTCTCTCTCTCTCTCCTCTCCACCTGTAGCTGGTGTGTGGTGAGCGCACCAGCTTTGGATGTACAGTAGTACATAGTAAAGCGCTATATAAATGGTTCATTCATTCAAAACAACTGTGCTGCTTAATATTTTTGTTCAAAAGAACAGCGTTCGTAACATTTATAAATGTATTTAGTGTAACTTTGATCAATTTGAATGCATCCTTGCTGAATAAAAGTAATTATAGTTTATAAAGTTATTAATATGGATATTTTTCTTACAAAAACACTTTGCTTCACTTCAGATGGCCTTTATTAATCCACTGGAGCCGTATGGATTACTTTTACGATGGATGGATGCGTTTTTTGGAGCTTCAAAAATTCAGGCTCTACTCACTCCCATTATAAAGCTTGGAAGAGCCAGGATATTTTTTTAATATAACTATATCATTTTTTAAATATAATTGTGTTGTGTTTGTGTTGGCAAAAAGAAAATCATATACACCTATATTGTCTTGAGGGTGAGTACATTATGGTATCATTTTAATTTTTGGGTGAACTATCCCTTTAATTTCTTTTAAAAAAAATCGAACTGTCCCAAATTTTTGATGTGTAGAGGAGACTAACCGTAACTATTACTAAAAACACCAATAGCAGCTTCATACATAGACATAATGAGAATCCAGAATTACGTCAGTGACCACAACAAAGCTTTAACTGCTGAGAATCATACACTGTTCTCAGAACTGGGTTATTTCCAGTACTATGTCTCAGGTGCACTTTAAAGGAAATAATAAGAAAAGAAAAGAAAAAGAAAAAGACACCATAACTGACAGCACCTGGTTGAACAAAAGACACATGCAGCAGTTAGAGGAAGTTTGTTAAGGGTTGTTTATTTGTCATTACTCGTCAAATAAGTCCAGACAAGTCTATAGTGATGTTTTGTCACACTCCAGGATTCTTGTTTCAAAGAACATGCCATTTCTGTATGTGGACTCTGTATCATTGTCATTTAATGTGCTCTCTGTCGTGTGGAAAGGCTCTGGCAGTTGTAGCGTCTGTCCTCTGTAACTAGGATTCGGATAGCAACAGGATTTCATAGAGCTCAAGTCAGTAACTTCATCCTCCTCGTCTACCTCGTCTTCCTCCTCAAAGACGACAAGGCCAAAGCCTTGCAGTAAAGTGCTCTGTTCAGGAATCACGTTTTCACTGGGTTTGCTGAGATCTTGACGCTGCAAGAGAACAAATTCATGCACTTCCTCCGTCTGTCTCAGGTCCTGCAACACAAACATTTTCTCATTTAGAATAACATGCTCTGATGAATCATGCACATTAAGATCAATTTAATTGCAAATATACCCTCCATTTATTTTGCTTCACTTTTCATTAGTAGGCCAACTCTATAGTTTATGTCAATCAGTTCTGTGAGAGGATTTTGCAAAATAGCTTTTCTCGGTCTGATAGTTGCTTTTGAGGTACGTCACTGCAAATGCGCTGATGTGACGCTGGTGGTTGATATTTTTACCTCACCACAGTTTTTTTTTGTTTTTTTTTGCTAACTGTGATGGAAGATTTAGAATGTGGGTCATTATAATGTGTAGCATAATTAATCATGCCCTTTTTAAATATTGAGGTTGTTTCATTGGAAATAGGTTTAAATTCTTCAGCAGTTTGTGTTGCTAACCTGATCTTGCGGACATGTGAATTCTGATGTATCAATCACAGGACTGGGTACTTTAGGTATCAACTTACTCCTAAATCTGCAAAGCAAAAAGACAGTTAAAGAAATGTTTTAGTTAAATACATTTACATATAGCAGATGGTGCAAGTCTCTCTCTCTCTCTCTCTCTCTCTCTCTCTCTCTCTCTCTCTCTCTCTCTCTCTCTCTCACATACATATACAGTATATATATATAGTATATATATACAGTATATATAGAGTATATATATATATATATATATATATATATATATATATATATATATATATATATATATATATATACTGTATATATATATATATATATATAATGTTTTTTTAAATGTGTAATATATGTAAAACAACACAAGATTAAAGTTGTAATATTTTGAGAATAAAGTCAAAATTACAAGAATAAAGTTGTAGAATTATGTAGTAATATTTTGAGAATAAAGCCAAAATAATGACCAAGATGAGATTAAAGTTGTATGTTTTGTGAAAATTTTCACAAATGTTTTGTGTTTTGTGAGTCAAAATAACCAGGACAAAGTCATTGAATTATGAGAATAAAGTTGTGATATTTGTGAAAATGAGAATAAAGTCAGCAGTATAAGATTAAAGTTGTAATATTTTGAGAATCAAGTGAAAATTAAGAGAGTAAAGTCGCAGAAATGCAAGATAAAAGTCGTAATATGTTAAGAGTAAAGTCAAATTGATGACCAACCATAGATTAAAGTTGTAATATTTTGTAAATAAAGTCAAAATGACCAAAACAGTCACTGAATTATGAGAATATATGATATTTTAAGAATAAAGTGAAAATGAGAATAAAGTCAGCAGTCTAAGATTAAAGTTGTAATATTTTGAGAATAAAGTGAAAATGAGAATAAAGTCGCAGAAATGCAAGATAAAAGTCATAATATTTTATGAATAGTCAAATTGATGACCAACACAAGATTAAAGTTGTAATATTTTGTAAATAAAGTCAAAATGACCAAACCAGTCACTGAATTGTGAGAATAAAGTCGTAAGAGAATAAAGTGAAAATGACGACAATAAAGTCAAGATAAGTCGCAATACGAGATAAGTCGTAATATTTTGAGAATAAAGTCAAACTTACCTAAACAAAGTCATAGTATTACAAGATTAAATTTGCAATATTTTCAGAATAAAGTCAAAATTATGACAAAGTATTCCTTAAAATTACAAGAATGAAGTAGTAGCAAAACGAGATTAAAGTTTCAATATTTTGAGAATAAAGTCAAAATTACGAGACATTTCAAGAATTGGGCCATAACAATAAAGTTCAATGTGATAAAAAAAAAAAAAACAAGATTCAATGTAATTAAAAAAAGTAAATAAATAACAGTGTTCCTGAAACCATGGCCTTCTTTAGCTCTGTGCTCTACCAATAAAGCTACAGGTTATGTACAATATAACAATTTACTCCGCTTCGCGTCTTGCCTAACAACGCCCTTCAGCCGTTACTTATTCACAATACAGCACAGCCTCTCGTACCTTATTGCTTACATAACATATCTTGGTGATCAGTAAGTTCATCTGTGATAATCTCACCTCTTGACAGCAACAGAGCAGATTATAGTACACAAGAGGACAACCCCCAAGACGATCAGGATGGTCTTCTCCTGCCATGATAAACCTGAATGACAGGGCAGAACACATTTGCTGTTGGCAGGAATATTCTCACACTTCATTGTGTTTACTTCACACAAGAGCAGATAAAGGTGTCAGTTCTGCATAATCATTTCTCATTCTGAAATGACTTTTTTAGTACCTATTTCTTCTGAGTGTGTTTCAAAGTTCACCGTTGAGTTCGGCCCTTTACCAACCATTGTTTCTCCGGCTATAGAAACGGTGTAAGAGGCCCCTGGGTGGAGGTTCTTGATCTTGAAGCTGGTTTCATTTGCTTGGACTTCATGGAGTGCTGAAGCAAGAGGAACGGCGTTATAAACAATTTGTTTATAATAGATTATTTTGTTGACTATACCAGTAAAAAACTTGTATCTGCAGTTGTGACATAAAGGTTTCATAGCAAATAGATGATCAGTAAAACTACAAACTTTCGCCTTACTCGTGTTTCCCTGTCCTGAAATCCAAATGAGATAATGCAGTAGAAATCCTCGCTGCTTCGCCACAGGAATGGAAAGCCAACTCACCACAGCTGATTCATGTGTCACATTAGAAATGTTCACATTCCCTGGACCTTCAATAGGTGCTGAAACAAATGCAAACATTCCATTGTGAAAACTAGAGATCATTCTGGATTATATCTTACATTGTGGTCTTCGTGTTTCAATAACCTAAACAGATTAAACAAGGGATGCATGACATACGAGTACCATATCGGTTATTTACAGAGCCACGGCCTAAAGGGATATGGTGATGAAAAAATATAAGATGGGAGGTACAATTATTTCTCAATTTGTGAACGCAAAAGCATTGAAATATAATTTTCCTTCTTATCTCATAATTTTTCCATCACCATGTCCCTTTGGGGCAGAGTTCCTCAAATCTGGTCCTGGAGGGCCACTGCCCTGCAGAGTTTAGTTCTAACCCTAATCAAACACACCTGAACAAGCTAGTCAAGGTCTTCAGAGTTACTAGAAAATTGCAGGTAAGTGAGAACGATCATGGTTTGAGCTAAACTCTGCAGGACAGAAAATCCAGGGCTGGATTTGAGGAACCCTGCTTTAGGGGCACCGTAGTTATTGGCCAACACATCGTCCAATATAGGATATTTACTAGTGCAATTAACCATAATTTTACATTTAGCGGTCATCTAACGCATACTTAAAGGGCACCTATTATGCCCTTTTTTACAAGATGCCCCCAGAATGTGTCTGTGAAGTTTCAGCTCAAAATACCCTATAGATTCATGCTGTAAATGCCCATTTTTGAGTGGAAGAAAAAACTTGTTGTTTACAAGGATGTGTCTTTAAATGCAAATGAGCTGCTGCTTTCCAGAAGAGGGCGGAGCCACTACAGCTTGTGCCTCTGATACTCTGCCAAAAACAACATCTGCTTGGTTTTGATTATCATCTCTATCGCGGACACTCTCACATGACATTGCAGTTCTTCATCATCATGAAAGTTTATTATCTGCATGCATTTTAAAGCAAAATCAGTCTAAATTTCTGATATACGTATATTCTGAGCACACACATCAGAAGCATGCGCACAGAAAGCTGGATGTCAGATGGAGCATTATGCGAGTATTAATCTAAGTTCTTTTTCAAAAACACACTTAAACACAGTCGGTTACGTCTATGAATGTAAACAGCAAGTAAAGAAATCGCATGTATATATTAGATCTGTGTATTAAAGTGAAAGCAGGGTAATATACAGTACCTACTGCTATATATGCTGTTAATATGAATCAAACGACAAACAAAAAAACCTAAAAATCACTTACTTTTCTTGATTGAATAACTTTAGTATCTTTAATAAGAACATATTTCTAACTTGAATGCTGCTGTTAAAGGGTTAGTTCACCCCAAAAAATGTATTTGGTCACTAATTACTCACCCTCATGTCGTTCTAAATCCGTAAGACCTTCTTTCATCTTCGAAACACAAATGAAGATATTTTTGATGAAATCTGAGAGCTTTCTGTCCCTCCATTGACAGCAACGTCATTGAAACTTTCAAGGCCCAGAAAGGTGGTAAAGACATAGTTAAAATAGTCCATGTGACTACAGTAGTTCAACCTTAATGTTATGAAGCGATGAGAATACTTTTTTTTTGGAACGACATAAGGGTGAGTAATTAATGACAGAATTTACATTTTTGGTTGAACTAACCCTTTAAATGCTCTGAGGAGATAAACATGTCAGACTGTGTACAGCTCACTCAGGGAGGGGCTATGCTAATAGGGCAGAGTCTGTCAGCAGTTGTGGGCGGGGCCTAAACATTTGTAAAATCACAAAAGCTACAATCTGCAAAAAGCTTGTTCTGAAACACTGCTTATGATTTATGGGGATTAAAAAAGGAGGAGTGGGTGGATATTTACCATTATAGGGTGGTTGTGTACACACACTGCAGACACACATTTATGTTCAAACACCATGTAAAAGTGAATTTTGCATAATACAGTAGGTCCCCTTTAAAGATAATCTTTAAAAACACTAATAATTTAACAACACACTGTTAAATTTTATCAAATCTCACAATACTGTACATATAATGATTTACTTGATTTATTTATTTCAAGAATGTATTTAGACAAAATTGTACGAAATTTTAATATCGACCATTTTGGTCATAACAAAAAGTTATCAGCTTATCGATAACGGACAGAATCTTATCGCCACATTCTTAGTCTGAACGTACCTCCCTGTTCTGAGTAAAAAGGACACATATCAACAGTTTGAAGATGTTTCTTTCTCCTGGTGTGAAGAAAGTAATAATGACGTACAAACTTCTCCACCCCTGTAATTAAAACCAGAGACACGAATTAGCATACGCAGCACATGTTAATATGACACATGAACATAGTGCTCTACATTGGAAGAATGATTTATCTCTACCTTTTTCAATATCCTTGAACGATTTTTTGCCTGAGCTGTTTACTCTACTTGTTCGGGTCTCACCGTTTTCCAGCTTGTACCATTCTAAGCAGGTTTTATAATCCTGTGTGATATTAGAGGGCTTGTCACAATCTGAAAATAAAAGTTTCCATTGTACAGTTTTTTGTTTTTGTTTTTCAAATTTTTGTTACATGAGTAATTTATGACTTAACACTTTAGGACCCCCTTCACCAAAAGAAACACACACTTTTCACTTGTTTCCTGCTGTAAGCGCACACACTCGGATATTCATTCACATACAGTACATGAAAACCCAAGCTAACACACTCACAGTTCACACTTGCAGCACACTTACTGCTCAGATGTTTCACAGCGGGAATGATGATCTTCAGTGGAGGTGAACTTCCAACCGTGTTATTTGCAATAATGGAAATCCTGGCCTCTGAATATGTTATTGAGGTTTTATAGGTTCGATCCAAAGTTAGCTTTTCCATTCTCTTGGAGTTTTTACAAGCCCAAACACTGACGCTCAGATTGTACCGTACACCCCCAACAGACTCTTCAGCAGATGGTTCCTAAAGAAAATCACATTGGGGCATCATTCAAATCAAATTTCATTCATCTTACACCAACAAACAGAAACATTTCTGATGTCCTTTGTTCTTCTTATACTTACATCCCAGGTGAGCTTAATATGCCTGGTCCCATTCGTCCATTCTTCTACAAGCTGGTGTACAAGAGGTTGGCTGATTTCTGCAGAGAGGTGTTACATTTGTTAACCAAATATTTTCAGATGCTTTCACTTATTAAAAACTTCTTATTTGCACTGTATTGGCAGATACAGCTGAAATCGAACCTAAGGGAACATCCACCACTGGGCTCCAGTCACTCCAGAGAGTTTGTAGTGAGTCTTTACATAGATGTGGCTGCAGTTTGGCCTGCCGTCTCAGTTGGATCTGGTAGATCGTCTGTTTCTGTAGATGTAGCTTGTAGGAATCTAAAGACATTCATCTCAGTCAGTTTTTATGTTTTGGACATGTATAATTTAAAGGGGTCATACATAATCATATTTTTTTCCACACCAAAAACAATGTATTTAGTTTAACTAAAAGTAATTTAGCTTTTCATTCCTAATTTCCAACATTTATATGACATTTAGAACCGTTGTTTGTTGCTGTACCTTTAAGAATCCATGTAAATACAGTCAATGTATTTGTCAAATTGTTAAAGACTCAAAGGATCAGAGACAGAGACTGCATAAAAACTGACCTCTGAAAGGATTTGCAGAGCAGTAGGTGCTATCCACGTTTGACAAATGTTCTCACATTTTACTGTTAAACTTTTTATTCTGTTAAACGTTTTTCATGAGCGTTCAGGATATACAGCAGTGCATGATCTAATGTATTCCCTAATCCAATACACTTGACCAGTTGAATTATAAGTTCTACTAATAGAGAAGCTGTAAGTTTAACTGCTTCAAGAACAGCAATGTTACTACCTCGTAACTGAGAAATGTCATGTAGCTTTTCAGTTGAAAAAAATTCTATTTGATAAAGTCTCAGGGCAGTGCTGACATGTTTCTATGCATGTGTATGTTTCTGTGTGTGTGCGCGTGTCTGTACTGTATGTGTGTGTGTGTGTTTTTATGGGAGAGAGGGAGAAAGAACATGCTATCCATAGATAATTAAGCGTAATGTCGTATAGTGAAAACATGGGCATTTTTTTTTTTATCATATTGTTTGCTATATCTCTTTGCTTGGTCAATGTCTTTATGGGTTTTGGTTCTTTTGCTGCTGTAGGCTGTAAGGACCTTTGAAATAACTTAACTCAGCGAAGTCATATGGAGTTGTAATGCGGTCAAGGCCTGTATGGAACTACTTTAGCTGTGTGGTTACTGGAAAATAATTGCACACCATAGAATGTTCATCAACCAATTAGAATCAAACATTCAACAGTAACAACTGTCATAACACAGAAGGATGCAACACAGGTAATATCCAAATAACAAGTTTTTGTTTTTGGCAGACATTTGCAGGTTTAGCAGACAATTGAAGCAGGTGAGAAACTGAGAAATTGGTAGTTGTAGAAGGAATGGCAGTGGATAAAAGTCTTATCTTTTGCAGATGCAGAGTGTTGGAGATGGTGGACCGGATGGCTGAAGCGGAAGGCAGACAACTGAAGACTAAAGGGTGAATCGTACAGGGAAATGGTTCAGGCTTGAACGACGAGACCAGACAGAGTGAACTGGGGTTTGACTGCTTAAATTAGTGATGCACTGATCATGATTTTTCATAGCCGATTCCGATACCGTTTTTTTACAAGCATACTGGCCGATTCCAATAAGAATTTTCTTTAAGCAACAAACAAGAAAGACTATAAGTATACATAAACCAGATGTTTATTTAGTATTTAACAGGCCAAACTGGCTTTTGGCTGTTAAAAAAACAATAACTGAACCATCTGAAATTAACAGCAGTAACTGCGCAGTAAGCACATTCAGTACAAACATAGATGGTACTGACATTTAGCATCAGCATTTAGCTTTTGTTTTTGGGTTGATTTTGGGTTGAATTGGGTTGAACTTGAAACTACATAAAACTGGCCTTCATGTTAGTCTGTTTCGTTTCTCATCCAACACGTGAGAAGCTGAGCTGAACAAACATTCTCTGTCTACACTAGTGCAGGGTGCGGACAGGTACAGGAGTTTGACAGTACACTAACGGCTGTACGCTTCTTGGTATCTGTGCCTCAGACAGGCACCTCTGCATTTCCAGTACAATGCTTCCACACAAATTACATTTTGTATCCAAAGTAATCTGTGCTACTTCCGGAAAAATCAGCCGGAAAAATATAAGAAACCGGTTCCGATTTACTGCCGGTCAATCGGTGCATCCCTAGCTTAAATGCGGTGCCGGCAGGATGGGTAGCTCAGGGGGCCACGAAGGATTGGCCTCCGTGGCTCGGTCACGATGGCTGGAGATGTATGGCAACCATCCCCCCAAAAAAAATTCTTGGGAGGAGCTATAGACTCTGAACTGTAGAGGATTCAGGAGCGGGTCTCTGGTCGGGAGCTGGGGCCATCACTGGACTCTGGTCGGGGGCTGGAGCCAGCGTCTGGAGCCACACACACACACACAAAATGGCTGTGGCCATAATTGTCAGCGCTGCATTCTCACGAGCTGACTCTAGGGCTGAAACGGGCTCTGGAATTTCCCTCACAGGAACAGACTGGTGAATTTCTCTCACTGGAACAGACTAGTTAATCTTCCTCACGGGAACAGACTAGTGAGTTTCTCTCACTGGAACAGACTGGGAAATTTCTCACAAGAACAGACTCGGGAACTTCTCTCACAGGAACAGACTCATGGCTGGAGCGGGTTCTGGGGCTGGAGTGGCTGAGATGGTCCCGATGTTAAGGGATGTGGAGGATTTGGTTGCAGGCTTGGGGTGAGTTGGAGTGCCCAAATGCTTTCGGGATGTTACTGGATGAGGGTTGTAATTCTCTTGAACTTCTTCCACCGAGAAATCAGAACCATTTTGCCAAAGGATGAAATTAATGGAATCGACTAATAGTAAATCACAATGACCAGGAGACAGGAACCGAATTACCTCATCATCCAGTCCCATCTGAAAGCAGGCATTGAGGGTAGTGTTGCTCCAACTCACCAGATAGAAGGAGTCTAAAAACTCCTCCACATACCACTCTAGAGGACAACCATCTTGACAGAGAGAGAGGAGATTATCTTCAGCAATTTTGTTTGTCTTTGTGGTCTGGTCTTATGTCATGACACAGAAGGATGCATGTCCAAATAACAAGTTTATTTGCAGGTTTGGCAGACAATTGAAGTAAGCAGGTGAGAAATGGGTAGTTGAAGAAGGAATGGCAGTGGATAATAGTCTTATCTGTTGCAGAGTGGTGGAGATGGTGAACCGGATGGCTGAAGCTGAAGACGGCATTTGTCATACAGGTGGGTAGTCAGGTAAGTAGTTCCAGTTTGAACAACAAGACCAGACAGAGTGAACTGGGGTTTGACTGGTTAAATGGAGTGGAGCTGATGAGGGTAAATGATCGAGGTGTGGATGATTGAAGTGTGTGCAGGTGTGAGTCAGGAGAGATTATGGGTGGATGGTAGTGTGGAGGTGACCGGAAATGGGGAAGTGACTGGACTGGTGACTGAGGATTGTGACAACAACATTTAAAACTTGAGTTCTGAAAATTACAGAATGTTTTCAGAGTACACTGAATTATTTTATTTAAAATTTGATTCTAATTTAATTTCTCGTGACATGTCCCCTTTTAACCCTTTAAACCTTTGTTATTTTTTGAACATTGCATTTAAAAAAAAAATGTGTGTGTGTGTGTGTCATTTAAATACAAGGACAAATCAATATATCATTCAGACAACATTATTTCTGCACTTTATAAACAGAGTAGGGAGTCTAACCTTGGATAGGGCTGTCCTCAGTTTCAAATGTCGCCTATAATTGCAGAACACATCATGTTAACAAAATAACAGATTCACTTCAGGATATGAAAATATCAGATTTTCTGAAATGTCTTACATTCTGCCATTCAGAGCCTCTCTCCCTCCATCTGATCTCGTAGGTAACACTTTTGTTATCCTTTGGTTTGTCCAGTTCGAGAGACAGGGTTCCAGCTGACCTGTTCATTCTGGTAATTTGAGGTGCACTGTATTTGACTGTTGACAACATGAGAGTGAAACGTTAGGGGCGACATGCCATGCAAAATGTTATGCTGATAATATAATTAAATATTTACTATTAAATGTATAATAATTTAACTAATAATTAAAATAATTTATTAATTAATTATAATAATAATATACCATATTACCATATCATATACCAATTTATTAGAAACATGCAACTACTTTAAGATCCCACCATATAAACTGTAAGAAAATAGCAGTTTGAATAGATCTCTTAGACTGGTTCTTACCCAAGCATTCAAAGATGACTGAGATTTTGCTAGAATTACAGGTGAGATTGCCCACTTGTGTTTGCACCCATATGTCCATCTTTCTTTTTGTGTTTCCTAGTTCCTCCAAGATAATATATTTCTCTGAATGATTGCCAGAGTTCGCACACATAATAAAACTTTTCTTTTCACTGTCCCTGTGCACACCAGAAATTGAGAGTTAGATTCATGCAGACTGACATACATAATCAAGCCTCTGTATCTGTTATTTAGTATAGTATAGCAATAATAGACACATTGTGGCAACTCAATTTAATCTGTTCATCATATAAAGCAATTGAGTCTCTTCAGAAAATTGGATTCATAGTTAGTTCGTTTTATAATCTCTTTATGAACTTTTTCAAGCGACAAATCGGTAATTATGCAGACTGTCAATGGAGGGTCAGAAATCTCTCAGATTTAATTTGAAATATCTTTATTTGTGTTTTGAAGATGACCAAAAGTCTTACGGGTTTGGAACGACTTGAGGGTGAGTACTTGATGGACATTTTTTTCAGTTTTGGGTGAACTAACCCTTTAACTTTCAAAAATAATCTCCCCCTAAGAAATATTCCTGGAGTATAAAGTTTGACAACTAGCCCCGTCCGATCTCCCAAGTACCGATTTGTTTCACAATATGTGCCACATTCTTTAACTCTGAGGTTTACAATGTTTCATAACTATATAGACAATGAGATTTGTTCATGTTACTTTTTAATGTTGGTTGAACTTACCTTATAAAAAGAGTGTGTGTCTGATTCTCCTGAGGGTTTCTCTTATCCCATTTACACATAAAGTCCTCTTCTGGCAAAGTTGAATTTTTGTAACACGATGGACTAGTTGTAGGTATACATCCTGCTGCTTAAAAACATATACATCATGGAAAAACAAAATCTGTAAGTTTGACTGTTGTAACTCACCTGATCCCAGCAAATACGTTTCTTAAATAAGTTTATTATGTTCATTAAGGCTGCATTTATTTGATCACAAATACAGTAAAAACAGTAATATTGTGAAACACTATTACAATTGAAACACATTGTTTTCTATTTTAATTTTGTTTTCTATTTTGATTTTAAAAATGTAATTTAATCGTGTGCAGCAAAGATGAATTTCCATCATCATTTCTTTAGTCACATGATCACATGATCCTTCAGAAATTCTAAAATGCTGATTTGGTGCTCAAGAAACATTTATATTATTATCAGTGTTGAAAACAGTTTTCGCTGCCTAACATTTTTGTGAAAACCATGATACACTGTATTTAAAAGTTTGGGGTAAATATATATATTTTTTTAAAGGAAGTAAAAATGAGTCAACAATACATTAAATCGATCATAAGTGAGAGTGAAGACTTTTACAATGTTACAAAAGATTTTTATTTCAACATTTATTTATGTTCTTTTAAATTTTCTAATCATCAAATAATCCCGAAAAATAAAATCACGGTTTTCACATAAATATTAAGCAGCAAAAACCCCTTTTTAACATTGATAATAATAAACATTATTAATACAATCACCAATCACAATTGACAGTAACTGAGCATCAAATCAGCATATTAAAATGATTTCTGAAGGATCATGTGACACTTGAGTAATGATGCTGAAAATTCAGTTTTGCCATCACAGGAATAAAATACATTTTTAAATATATTCAAATAGAAAACGTTATTTGAAATTGTAATAATATTTCACAATATTGTTTTTAAAAACTACTGTTTTTACTGTATATGTTTGATGAAATGCAGGCTTGGTGAGAGCAAGAGACACAGAGTCCTCTTGAAATTGTAATTATCGCAAACATTTGACTACACACAAAGTATTTGGCTTTTTAAAATCAGATTGATGTTATAGTAAACACCTAAAAGAGCAGTTCCTTGAATTTGTTTACATCCTGTGGTTTTATAGTTGTTTAATGGTGGTTTAGGCAAATGGTGACTGGGTCACAGCTCTGATAAAATCTACACACCATCACAATCTTCTGAAATCTACATTGCTACTACTACCATAAAGTCTATCAAGCTGATCTCAATATCATCTTCCTCTGTCTGCGGTGTTGTGTATGTGCCGTTCGCGCTGATAGCATCAGCAAACATACCTTCAGTCAGACTGACAGAAACAACAAGCAACAGCACAGCCACTCTCATCCCCATTGCTTCTCGTGTTCGGAAAGGTCCTCACTCATAAGACATGGCGAATACACAGGCAGTTCAAGACGATCTTTCACATTAATAATCGTTGGGTTGGAAGTCATCTGGACTAGACACATGAGGGGTTAGTCTGATATGTATGAACTACTCATGTGTCTTTCTGGGGCAGAATGAGGTGCAAACTACTGCATCACCACAAACCACAACACGAGATCAGCAGGGGAAGCTCATCTCACTTCATGAGAAATAGCAGCTTTGGTTGCATGCTACACCCCTGTTTTTTACCTTCACTTTCAAACATGAACATGCGAGATGGAGATGCTACATGGGTTCTATTTACAAATTAAATCATAAACCTAATTGTACAAACCTATTGAGATCGCTTTCCAACAAAATCATCATTAACCCGACGTGGGTGGCTTTTAGTAATGTGCTTTAGAGTAATCAGGATTTGACTCCTGAAACTGACTCCATTTTTACATCCTCATTTCATATGTAGCGCACTACATTTTCCTTAACACACACTTCCTTGAGAACTTTTCATGAACTTAGAATTTAAATACTTAAAAACAATGTGAATACTTTACACTTGAGTCAGACAATGACAAAAAAAATCCACTTTCACTCATTCATCACAGCAATGAAACTTTTAATGATCCATCATGCCAACTATTAAACCTCTTAAATGTTTTGTTATGCTGGTTTCTGTCAAGTGATTAGTGCAATTTAGTTTCACTTCTTTATAGGTGTGTTTGTGGGTGAGATGAATAGGAAGGCTTCAATAACCGCACTCTATATGCGGCCAGTATTACAAAGATATTAATTGCTTCCTTAGGATATTAATAGTAACTGTGTAGCTAAGCAGTGGTGGTACATTGAGTGTTCGTCTAAGAAAACTTTCCAACTTCACTAACGTTCTTTTAGAACTCATGCAAATTTAGATTGAAAGTAGATCACAAAAACATGCTTTTATGTCTTGTTTATGACTGCACATTTTTTAAAAAGGTCACTGAAAGGTTTCCTGGAAATGGTGAAATCCATTTCCTCTGATGTTGACTCTTGTTCAAATGTCAAAAAAAAGTGATTCACTTGTAAAAATTTCCTTAACAAAAAAAATAAAATAAAAATAAAAATAGGAAAAAAAACTGACTGTATGTTCCTGGCTACTACTTGTTTCACTTTCACAGTAAGTGAAGGTTCCCATCATGCACTGTGATCAGTATTATATAAACTAAGAGAAAGTTAATTTAAGTAATCAAATGAGTTAAAGTAAATCTCAAATTCCCAGAAAAACAACACAACTATACTTGTCACATGCTCACTGGACTGTAATCACACACACCTGCAATTTATCACCTGCTCATTTGGACTTCCATTTAAGCAGCACTCAGTCACACAGGCTGCATCCGAAATCACATACTCTCTTAGGTACTTATTTTGTAATTAAGTAATTACTTCACGACCGCTAAGCGCTCAGTACGTTCTATATAGTATGAATGTGTGTAGTATGAATGTAATCTGGACTGCATTCTACATGTTGTCATTATCATGTGACCTACCAGCGTCAGTTATGTCAGTCATTCACAAATTCTCTCCCGTGGCCTCATGGGATAGTAAAGTGTCAATCGAATGCACACTTAGAATCTCGCTGGACGTAGTAGGATGTTCGGGTTGTTTTTGCCTACTCTTTTATGAGTGCTGTGTTCGCAGTGTGCGAATTGCACAGCTTTTGTCACATACTGTTTTTCGCCTACTTTATAGTAAGGAAGTACAGTATGCGATTTCGGATGCAGCCAGTCATTGGATGCATCTCAATCAGCTCCCTAGCTCCCAAACTCATGAATCAGTACGAATCCAGGTACTGGTCTTGCGATGTGTTTATGCTGACATATATTTCAAAAAGTGTTTTCTTTTCTATCGCATGTCATAATTGAGTTGGCACATGCATTATATGTTTCGTGCTTCAGTAATGTGACGTAATTCTGGTAAGGGAGCATAGTGAGCGTCAATGCTCCCTGTTTTTTGTGGTGCATTGTGGGATTTTTTAGGGCGCGAATATAACGGACGTAAGCCAGAGGGGTGTGTGTGTGTAAACCTCACTCCCCTGGCCTCAAAGAGGCGTATAGTGTCTGCGGTGTTTAGCATCAGTGACTAAGTTACTTTTACAAGCTGTCAATATTCGGGTTATGGTTGGGTTAAGGTCACTATTTGGGTTTCTGAAACATTCTGAATAACCCGTTTACATGCGTGAGCAGAGAGAGTTACTCCTGTATACATGGAATTTGTAATCAATTGGCAATATCCCGATGTAAACGGCGACGCACGGTTAGCGTCTGGACGTACGGACAACCTTAAGACGCAATATGCGTCATTTCCGATTCTTCTTCCTGTATCCAAAGACAACAACAACAGCAGCAGCACGCGGATAATGAATAGTTCGGGGCAGATAGCGATCGCCTTTGTTTGCGCTTTCCTCCTCGCTCCAAAAGTGTGGTGCTGTGCTGCATCTCGCCATGTTTACCTCTACTTCTTGTTTACTTCCGGTATACTGCACGCGGGTTTTTGTATGCACCGTCTCTACTCAAAAGACCAAGATTCCTTGCGAATAGAACATGCGCAGAACACAAATCAATGTTCCTTTTGATGGGGATATGCCGATACACGTTTACATGACCAAATATTCGGGTTAGAAAAGGGGTACCCCAGGGATCATATTCGGGTTTTTAAAAACCGGGATATGAGCATATTCGGGTTTTTGGCGGTGTTTACATGGCCTTGCGCGACCGGGTTATTGCTAATATTCCGGTTTTGAACGGGTTATTGGCTGCATGTAAACGTAGTCAGTGACTAGCTTAGTCAGTGTCTAGACAGTTAACGTTAGCTCAGCAGCCTCCCACATCGGAGACCCTGGTTCGAATCGATTAGGACCGATTACATTTGGTGCCGTGACCCAGATGGGAGTGAGATTTAGGGGGGTGAGTGTAACGGACGTAGGCCAGTAAGAGCTGTGCGTGTAAACCTCACTCCCCTGGCTTCAAGAGGCACAAGCTGCTGTTGTTTTTAGCTTTTTTGTTAGCACGCCCGCCTCCCACGCTGAAGACCCCGGTTCGAATCCCGCTCGGAGCGGGTCGAGTAGGACCGGTTACACGAATGTTCCAGTGCAATGGATCGATTCTGCGATTGAGACAGCCTTTAAAATGGCCGACTCCCTGATCAGTGCCCTGACTATTGAACTAGGGATCTGATTGAGATGCACCCATTGTCTGGCCTTGTTTGTGTTTGCGTTAGTGTTGAAGGATTACAGACTCACCTTCTCATTTATGTTTTGTGCCAGAAGGATTTAAATGTGTTTGCTTCTCTTGTAGTGTTATATCTCCTGGGCTATCAAACATAAGTGACTGTATTGCTCAAGTATTTTCTTCTTAAGGATTTTAATCTTACCTTAAGTCTTGTTCCCATCTCAGTTATCCTGCTCCTTGTGTTGTTAATATAGAAGAAGAAATGTTGTACTCTGGTGTTTTGTGGACTTTTGTATTTGTAAGTATGTACCTGTTTATGTCCCTGTATGCTCTCACAAACTGTTCCACAGAGTATCTCTACATTCATGTTTACGTTTAAAAACTGTGTGCACTGCCTATGCATGAACCTGCATACTCAACTGCATTGTCATCCAGTCTTGCATTAAACTCCCACTCCTAGGTTCATCTCTATTTCCTGTAGTGGTGTGTTACAATAGGCTATATTAAACACAATGTACAATGTGTTTTGTTTATGATTTGTTTACATTATCCTGGAAATGTACATCACACTTTCTGTGGGGAAAAACAAGTATATAACCTTTTTTTTGTAAACTAAAACAATCTCAAAAGTTGCTAGTATTGATGTATTTATTGCTGTTTATGTATATTTTGCACATTGCTGAAAATGCTTAATCAAACTTAATAAAAATAAATAAATAAATATTGATTTATTTTATTTAAAATAACCTACATTTGGTGTTAATTACTGAATAAGATGACGAAAAATCATATATTTGTCATAATTTCATGGTCAACAATTAGATTTCTCTGACTTTCAGATATATGTCGCCATCTCGTGTTCAAAATGTGTATTGATCATAACAATAAATCTAAATCTACCTTTATAAAACTAAAAACAGTAATGTAAAACTATTACTAAACAAAAGGTAGGCCTAATAGGTTAACCAAAAGTATTTTAGATGCTCACAATGTGATTTTTCTGTTGTTACAAGCAAAAAAAAAAAAAAAAAACATAACAGTGAAATGATTCACATTTAATACTTGTGTTGAGTGGCTAAAACTTTTTCCTTTCATCATGAGATTTGTCAAGATTCTATTAATATTAAAAGCATGTATGTGAATGATGATGCATGCATAAGAATCTGTGGTCATGCTGCAATTACTCATATTCCACTGTTGCGGTATTGTACCACCGCTAATATATTTTATTTTTTAATTAAAAAACAGAAGTTGTTACAGTTAGTCATTCTCTGTGTTAGCTGAGTTCACTTTTGTTTATCACCGATTTATAATCAGCAAAAAAGAGAGGGAGAGGAGAAGGTAGGTCCTCATCTCCATGGTAACTGAGAGACCTCAGCTCTCTTATTTTGCGGTGTTCCAAGTCCTCAACACAAATTGAAAGAGAGCAGAAAGGAAAGCCTCAAAATATTTACCATAATTTCTGTTGATGTAAATATCAAAGCCAAGTGCATATTGGAACTCTTACTTTCTTCTATTACATATTTGTTATTTAAACTATACTGTTTACAAGGATGTGCATGCGTAGAGTTAGCTCATTGCATTGATGTCAACATTTGTAATCAGGAAGCAGTACTTCTGGTATATGTGCAAAATGCAAGTCTGCACTCCTGCTTGTGCAGCCAGAAGCCAATGCAATCTGCTGATTGGTCAAGAGCTGCCCTGACCATAAAAACTGTAATCATTCATTTAATGCCAAGGTATCAAGATAAAATATCTAACAGATACTGAAATGACAATATTCCAATTTTAGTAACAATTCATTAGGTATTTATTCATTAGTTTCTTGTAGTATCTATATGATACGAGTAACAATTTTTGGTTTAAATTTAACTATAAAGCTGGCTTTCTAACTATTCATTACATGTGACAAGTAAAAAAAAAAGCAAATGGTAAGATAAGAAGTATTAACAACTGGCATGGATACTACCTTAGGTACAAGTGTAACAGAGGCCAAAGACTGCAGTCTTTGTTAGCGCACACGCCTCCAGTGTAGGACTGGTGACCCAGATGGGATTGAGGTTTAGGGGGGTGAGTGTAACATAGGCCAGCTAGAAGGAGCTGTGCGAGTAACCGTCACTCCCCTCTGGCCTCAAGAGGTGCACTAGCGACTGACGCTAGAGACTGCGGTCTTTGTTAGTGCACCCACCTCCAGTGCAGACGCCGGGTCGAGTCCCACTCGGAGTGTGGCCGGTAGGACCGGACGGGTTACATTGGTGCCATGACCCGGGTGGGATTGAGGTTTAGGGGGGTGAGTGTAACTGAGGCCAGCTAGTAGAAGCTGTGCGAGTAAACGTCACTCCCCTTGCCTCAAGAGGTGCACTAGCAACTGACGCTAGAGACTGCAGTCTTTAGCGTCCTTATTAGCACACCCATCTCCCATGCCAGAGACGCCGGTTTGAGCGGGCGAGTAGGACAGGGTTACATTGGTGCCGTGACTCGGATGGGTCTATTGGAACAATTGCCTGCAACGAGTCACTGAAATAGGTAACAGCATAAAAGATTTTTGTATACATAAGCTGCATCTGAAATCGTATACTTCCCTACTATAGCCTATAGTAGGTGAAAAACAGTGACAAACAGTGAGATTCTGTGACAAATGAAGTTTACCAATTCACTTACTTGCAAAAAGTACCCGGGTGACCTACTTCTTCTGGTGAGATTCTGAGTGCACATGGACACTTTAATATCCCATGAGGTCACGGATCGTAAGGATTTGTGAATGGTAGTGTATTCACCACTACATTCACCATGCTGTCATAATAATGTGACCTACAAGAATCAATTATGTCACTTATAATTGATTCTTGTAGGTCACATTATTATGACAGCATGGTGAATATAGTACGTCCGGATTACATTCATACTACACACACTCATATTATAGAACATACTTTTTTAGCAGGACTTCATGAAGTAACTATACTTATTCAAAATAAGCCTAGGCTTCTCAAGAGAGTATGCAATTTTGGACACAGCCTCTACTAGTCGAATGCCAGATAGGCTGTCATTTAATTTGAGAATTCAGCAGTGTTACCAGTAACAATGGAATACTGAGTGGAGTGTATTGTATGACTAATTGAAAAGACGCTATCAGATCACTTAGGCTACTATAAAAATAGAATAAGTAGCCTGGTAAAAACAAAATTGAGAAGAGTTAGTTTTAAAGAATGTAAAAGGTCTTGCCAAAAGCTTGCCGACTTGGTCAAAAGCTGCCCTAATGCCATTAAAACTATAATAAGCTGTCAAGGTAAAATGTCTTTCGGGGGATTTAGTGTTGTTTGTTTTTTTCAACCGCACGTTTTTGAAACACACCTCCTCTGAGCATGCAATCACATGGGAGATGTGACCGCACCATTCAATCTCAATCATCTCTCACTCCACTTTCGCTTAGAAGCATGACATCACTTCAACTAAAAGTGTTCCTAGAGAATCTGTCTATTTGAATGGAGTATCTGTACTATACAATAGAAAACCTCACGCTGTCGTTTGGCAGATGTTAAACGACGATGTGTAAACAGTGGGCACTTTGTGTGTTCTCGCGTGAGATCTGAGACAAGGTTTATTTTCACCTGGTCGTGCTTCAAGGGCTTCTTAAAGATGAAGAGGAGAGACAAGCTGAAAATTCCCTCCCTCACTTTAGAGTAAGCTCAAATATTCTTTTCGTTATTCAAATGTTGGTGATGAATTATTTACTCGCGATGGGGGAAACCCCCTCGGAACTGTTGCGAGAGACGAGCCGACAGCCACAACAGCGAAATTTTACAAAATAATCAAACGTTTATTAATTTCTCTTCGATTTCTGTGTGTTTTTGATGTTTGATATTGATGTAAATTAAACAGTCAAATAAAAGTAGCGAAGTATCTGTGGCGCGGGATGTCATTTAGTGTTTGCTGTAGCCTACGGAAGAAAATACTGCGCTGTAGGATATACACTACGATTCAACATTAAGCGACAAATGTGTTTACATTAAAGGTTAAAATACTCCATTACGGATTAAATGTTTGTTGTTTGTTTTTTTAGCGAGAAACATTTCCCTTTGTTTCATGCGCAGTATTCAACCACCCAGAAAGGATTGTGTTTTTAGACCTAAAAGTCTGTAAGTTAAATGTTCTGTATACAACAACCTATGTTTATTTGTTTATGGCTTCTTCAGCTTTGGGTTTGTACACTGTTGGAATTTAAAATTCTACAGTAAAACTGTTATCTGGTTAATTAACTGTAATATCTTTACAAAAGAAAAGTTATAATACATTGCACATTACATGTACTTACAGTAAAATACTTTAAAATGTATGTTCATCGACATATATTTATAAATTAATGTATAAAATGACAATGTATATACTTATACACACACACACACATATATACAGTATTATATACTTATATATGTATATAAGTATATACTTATACTTATATACTTATGTTTATACTTGTACGTGTATGTATATATATGTATATATATATATATATATATACATACATACACACAATACTTTTACAGTAAAAAGAAATTAAGAAAAAATACAAGTCGCTTTACAATTTACAGTGAAAACTCAACACGATCTCATGAAAGTGCATATCTTTACCACAAATTTTATTTCTTGTGCCATTTATACGCCAAAAATGTTTTTTGCATGCATATGCTACGCACTGTAAACCCCTTGGTTAGGATTAGGGGTGCGGAGTGCGTGTGTATTACACGCCATAAAGTGCATGCACGTGAAAACTGCGTATCATATGCACTCAAAAACTATTTTTGGCAAATAAATTGCATGAGAAAGAAAATTAGTGGTATAGAAACACACTTTCATGAGATCGGGCTGGAAAAACAGTAAAAAATGTGATGCAAAATGCTTCACATCTAATCTCATTTAAAAAATGTTCTTATATATTTCTTAGCATTTAATTTTTTAGGGTGGTTACATTGTATGTTGTTTAGTTAATGTTTATTGCATTATCCGATATGTTTGTTTGTATGGCACTGTGAATTCTCTATACAAGTATTGGCGATCTATGGATAGGCTCACTTGTTGTTACCGTATTTGAATTAGTAATTTTTAGAAACCACGGTTTTTACAGTAAATTTAACAATATTGTCCATTGCCTACTAGTCAGATTACATGGAATCGTCTTAACTACAGTGACTTTTCATTGGAGTCATTCCACATCACGTTTAATAGAGGGTTGCAGATGTGCTTTCTATATTGAACTCTATAATCACACGTTCAGGATCCTACTATGATTGAGCTTTTTAGTGAGAACACAAGTCTGAGTGTTCTGACACTCTCCTTATCGCATCCGTATCGTTCTTGCAATGTTTTTCTGCTTTTCTGACACTTGCTTCTGCCTGCCTTCAACATGATCACTGCAGCTTTCCAACCCTGTCCTCCCACTCTGGGCTTGGAGTGAATATAGCCGACCCCACAACCCACTGCATTTTCAATCCCAGTGTGTAGGAGCCCACATCCGAAGCCTTCCTTCAGCAAAAGCATATCCAAATATGATTGAGGATTACTGCTGATTTGTAGGGATTTTCTGCTTTGGGTTCCAAAAGCACTGCATCGGATCTGTGAGAAGATACAAAGCTGTGTGAATTGTGTGTTTTATCGAACACTGCGTATTCTGAAGGCAAATGAAACAGAGAATGGTTGAAAGCGGCATAACATCAGATTGTTGAGCGCAGGGGGGTAGTATTCACAGTTGGGTCGTCTCCAGTTTTCTCTCTTCACCATGACAACATCTTCACACTTCCACAGCGCTCGTTGCTATCTGTTGCGGCGGTGAGAATATACAAACTGCCAGATGGTGGCAGCCCTATTTGTACAGTCACACATATTTAACGTTCCAGTTAGCTTTTAGGTCACCAAAATACAAATTTGGTATACAAACCAAAGTTCATCAAAGTTTGACCGGAGCACTTCTAGAACGGAATATTTTAGAACGGCTAGTACTAAAACAGCACATTACCCTCATCAAGGTCACACTAATCAATACCTGTCTAAACTGGCTTCTGCTAACAACATGCCTCATGTCTATTTTGATTTGCTCCATTCAGTCTGACGTGTAAATACCTGTCGGGTTAGCCTGAATGTGTTTTAGGCTACTCAGCTGATGATGACAACATTGAATGGCATGAAGGAAACATGAGAAATTGTGCTTCCAGCAGTTAATGGCCTTATCTTGATGCCACTAATGCATTTTGTGGAACTGAAATTCATGGTGGCAGTAAACAGTAAATGACTTTGAAGGTCACACATTAAAGTAATTTACTGAACTTTATCACTGGAAAACACCTGCCGCCTGAAGGACCAGACTGAAATTTGAGATGATATGCTTTTATATAGCTAGAACCCTACTAATAATCCAATTCATATGCTGTTAGATCTCTGATTATATGAATCATGTGGCATGTATGTTCATCATACATGATGCATTCCATCTCATTGCCTGACATTTTCCATAATTAATTATTTAAAGATGCTGTTAGTGATGTTTTACATCCTTCTAACCTTTGTCAGACTGCAGGGCTGCCAACTCTCACGCAATGAGCGTGAGACTCACGCAATTGACACTTTTCATACGCTCTCACGCCACACATCCATTTTCTCACGCACAGAAAAATTGCGGAGCAAAGAGGTAACCTACTTTTAATATTAAACTAATTCTCAGCCTTAGATTTCGTCAATTTTATTACGAAATTCAGACAAAAATATGTTTGGCGCTTGTAAATGTGACGTGACAGATCGCTGAGCGCCTCAGTTCAAGTGCACGTGAACCGATCATCTGTTACTTTTTTATTTAAAGATGCAGTACAACCTATGAGTACAACTTACCAAAAGTATACATAATATCGACCAATTAGTGTTTTTCAACCACGGAAAGAGGTCAATATAACAGCAGGAGAACAATTATGTTACATAACGTTACATTTACCTCAGGAAAGCCATTTAATGACCATAGCATGTTAACTGAATAGAAAAAATAGCTTGAGAGGAGATTTTGCTGAGCACTATATTACATATTTATTATATTTTTACTTATGTCATTAAATAATTGTTATTATAACAAAAACTGCATTATATTTAATTTGTTATTTTTAACCTTTAATAATACCAGCAGATTGGGCCCTCTATGTTTACAGCATTAGGTGAGATTATTTTTTTTAAAATAAAATTTAAAATAAACATGTATCCAAATTAGTCAATATTGAATCAAAATCGGAATCAAATCACAAGAATGGAATTGAAATCTTGAAATTTTTGTCAAGCAATAATAAAAACTGTCCCCTACCAGTCATTGTACAATGTAAACATTGTAACATGTTGTCACTAAACTTCATAAAATTCTATTTAGTTACCAAATGTTTTGACAATCACAATTACATACAAAACAAATCTTACTCCAAGCTAAACTCAAAAGTTGGCAGCCCTGCAGACTACTGGTACGAGTATGGGTTCAACGTTGTTTACACGAAATGATAAAAACTGAAAACTTTTTGCTTTGCGTTTTTCGTGTACAGGCGACAATACTTTCAAAACTATCCCGTTCACACAAATCCGCAAAAACAACTAAAAACGCTGTATTCTGCTGCCAGGCCAGTAGTGGGCGATGTCACTTTGTAATACACATGCGCATGACATCACCATTGTCAGAAATTCAAATTCACGCTTTTGTTCATTGCGTCTGTCACGTGACAAATGAGCGAAAGACTCGGAAGGTAAAGTAATTATTTATGTTCCCTGTAAATTATGTTTGACTGCATTATAATGATTTCTTAATTCAGTATAACATTTAAAAGTATAGCATTTAAAGCCCCTTAAATGAACGAAATGACTTGAAAAAAGATTCGTTAATTTTGATGAACGAGATAAGAGAGTCAGTAAAATTATCCGAACTTCCCATCACTAGGAGACGATAATGGTATCCTTTTCAAAAACTTTGAAACCTTTTTTCAAAAGTTTGCATATTCAGCCCCCAAAACGCCGTTGACATATAAATTAATGGCCAAAACAGATACAAAGTTTTACACTATTAGGGTACGTTTACACGACAATAATATACTAAAAAACGGAAAAGTTTTTCTTTTGCGTACAGATGACAGCATTATCAAAATGAAGCCGCAAAAACAACGAAAACCGCTGTAGTTGTACACGTACTACGCATGCGCATGACGTCACTGCTTTCACAATTTTGCGTTTTTGTTGTTTAGACGGAGACGATAGTGGTAGTGTTTTCAAAAACGTGCACTTTCGTGTAAATGAACGGCCAAAACGCATATTTTTTTCCCTGTTTTTAGTTGAAAACAGTGTTGTGTAAACGACCCCTAAAATAGACTGTTTTCATCAATTCATCCACACGGCCTCTGTCCAAAACCAGACCAGACCCCCAAAGACATGTCAACACACAGAAGAACTTCCAAGGTTGCTGACTGGCTAAAAAAGTCCAGGCCACGCTCCGATTTTTCTTTTACTGTTTACAAAACCTGTCACAAAGACAAATGTGATTTGTCAGGACACCTATTTGAGTGATACACTACCTTTCAAAAGTTTGGGATTAATACGAATTAATACTTTTATTCAGCAAGGACATATTAAATTGATCAAAGGTGAGAGTAAAGACATTTAATGTTGCAAAATATTTCTAATATAAATAAATAATGTTCTTTTTTATCAAAAAAACCCCCAGCTTCTTCAAAAATATTAAGCAGCACAGCTAAATTTCAACTTTGATAATACTAAGACATGTTTTAGGGGCACCAAATCAGCATATTTCTGAAGGATCATGTGACATTGAAGACTGGAGTAATGATGCTGAATATTTAACTTTTCGCAACAATTAATTTTAATTGCAAAATAAATGTAGAAAATAAATAGATGCAAAATGCATCCAAAATAAAAGTTTGTGTTTACATAATATATGTGTGTGTACTATATAATTATTTTGTATATATAAATGCACACACATGCATGTATCTATTTAAGAAAAATGTGTTATTTATACATAAAATATTTATATATATAATATAAATTATATATAAATATCTATACACATGCAAATATTTCTTAAATATATGCAAGCATGTGTGTGTGTGTGTATTTATATATACAAAACAATTACACACACATATGTAAACACAAACTTTTATTTTGGATGCGATTAATCACGATTAATCGTTGCACAGCCCTAATTACAATAGATTTACAATTTTGTTTTTACTGTATTTTTGATCAAATGCCTTGTTGAACATAATACTTTTTCCCCCTGAAAACTTAATGCATAATGTTAAAAGAATCGCTAACAGCAGCTTTAACGTGGCCTTTTCAAAGTCTCTGTTCATCTCATTCATTCATTTGTGCATTTATTTTTTCTTTCATGTGTAATGTTTTGCAGCACCATGATTCCACTTAATTAACCCCTTAAGCACTTTAATTTGCAGTGCTGCCCAAAGCATGAAGAAACACCAACAGAAATACAGTCTACATGCACTTAGTCAGAGCGCTAATGCATGTAAACGTGTCTTGCTTTTCAGTTTGTCACCCAGCCAGAGCCCCATCATCCTGAGTCCATGCAGTCCAGGCAGCCCCTGCAGTCCTTTACAATCCCTTCATCCCTGGAGGTAAGACAGCCGATTCACAAGCCAAAAACATTACATAAACCTGCGCCGGTCTTGCAGAGAGGCAGAACTGTCTCCAGTTAGTCAGCATGAAAAACACATCTTATTGATTTTTTTTATACTCATATCTATATGTAAAGCTCATGTCATATGTGTATGATTCATATGGACACCAAAAACCCCAAATGTGTTTTGCCCATGCACATTGCACCCGCATGACTGACTACTAGCTGATATTAATACTGTGTATCTCCTTTTTAAAATCCCATTCAGTAAGACAATATTATGTAGTATGAGAGTATTATTTAATTATAATTCGAAATCACATGTAAAAACCAAAAAAAAATAATAATAATAATAATTGTATGACATGATATATGGAACAGGCTTGACGCTTATACAGGTGTGTACATAATTTTTCATCATATAAAACTCATCAACCACTTTTGTAATTTAAACATTTTAACTTTTACTTAAAATAGATGATTTATCATTTTGAGATGGTTTATACAAAACTATAGCTTGTCAAAATAATAATAAAAAGTTTCTATGACAAAATAAAAATAATGATGAACAAAAAGCTTTTATTTAAAGCTGTTAAATGTGTGTTACATAATCAGATTGTAATTAATTATATTACACTTTAAAACCTTCGTAATTAGACTACAGTTACTTTTTTATTGATTTCAATACATGTTTATATTATTCTCACAATGGCAGTAAATCAATCATCATTTATTGATTATCCCTAATTCTTCTTTTTCATGTTTTCAATGTTCCTTTCAAAAAAAAAAAAAAAAAAATAGCACATCGCTTATATACATTCAGAAAGTCTTCTAGTTTTGTGAAATTGCACACAGAGACCCCAGCCACTAGTCGGGTGGCTAAAATTAGTCTACATGGAAAATGGCCACAAAGCATTTGACCAATGGATTTACAAACATATTTTTACCTTTAATGAGTGTTTTCTCAACACTGCATATTGAATCAACTCCTGTCAAACACATAAATCATTATTTTGAATTATCACCAAGTACTTAATTTGTCTTTGGAAGGCTTTTGTCTTTCAAACACATTTTTATTATTTATTTATTTATTTATTTACTTTTTTTTTTTTATTAGGCCTATGTATTTTAAATGATTTATTTAATTATTAGCTTTTCATTAAACTCACAACAACCTCCTGAAGTTTCCCTCACGAACCCTCAGATTATATTACCTAAAATGTGTAATGTAATGACTTATATATCATTTGACGCTCTATTATTTTGACCAGCTTTCACGTGAGGATTTAACGTCACTGGTGAAACGTTTACGTTAGGTCATACCATCTTTCAGATTCCCTATTGCTTCTATGTTATTCATTAAACGTCAATAAAATATATATTTAAAAGATGGAAACAATTTATTTTTATTTTTTCGACAAATAACAAAACGGTTAGTCGGCCAAAACAGAGACGTTTTAGTCAGAGCCTCGGCTTAGACTCCTCTTCCCCTCTTCGCAGCGAGATGGTACATCCCAAGCGTATCACCCGGCAATCAATCAACACTTGAAACAACCTCAACAACACAGCATCTTACTCTCAAACATGGGCTCGCTCGCTCCTGTTATCCGATGCAAGTCGCATTTTGGAAAGTAATTAATTAACTTGCTGCTAGCACTAGACGATATCGGAAGGTGCTTTCAACAGAATGTGAACGTCTAAACTTTTACGAAGTTGCACGGCGAGTCCAGGCAAGCAAACAGCAGCGTGCCACACAAAGAACAGAGATGAACCGCTGCGAGTCAGACGCAGTCTCCCGCGCGACATGATACAGTCAAGAGTTGGACTCTTCTTTCGGGTTCAGTTGCTCGGTGTTGCTTGCACGGTGGTTGACACTCTGATCGTGTGCGATTATGTCTGATCCAAGTTCCTGGAGCGCGTTGCCTGGCAGCAGCAAAGCTCATTTTGTTACGGGCGCGATGCTCAAGCGATCCAAAAGGTAACATGCAACATTATACGAGATGACACATTGGAAAGCTTTGAACTTGCACAACTTTTGGGCGTTTCTTGTTCGATGTATAACGTTAATCATGAATGTTGTTGTTGTGTCTCAAAACAGTGTGCGTCGTAGTAGCGTGTCTAATCAAGCATGACGCACTATAATAGAGCAAGGATTATGAAAACTGTTGGCTTGGTTTTATCTAAACCTTTATTTCGAGCTATCGATGGTGGCATATATGTATATGCATTGATTGATATCTGTAGCTGCAGACTAGCTCGAGATGAAGGTGCAATGCATGACTTTGCAAGAGCTGTTGGGAGAGAAAGTGACACATGCACATCTTGAGTCCTTAGGGTAACGTTAATGGAAATGACAGCTGTGTTGAAGGACACCACCTCTGATGTCCAGAGTGTGCACTGTGCAGATGTTTCAGTATTACTCATAGATTTAATCTTAAACACAAAAAAGCAACATTATTGTAACACTATGGAGGTTGTGCTTATCTTTAAAGGGTTAGTTCACCCAAAAATGAAAATTCTGTCAGTAATTACTCACCCTCATGTTGTTCCAACCCCGTAAGACTTTCGTTCATCTTCGGAACACAAATTAGGATATTTTTGATGCAATCTGAAAGCTGGATCACTCCTTCATAGGCTGCTAGGTAATCGATATGCCATCCCAGAAAAGTTAGTAAAGACATTAAAATAGACGTTAAAATAAATAGTCCAAGTGGCTCAACCTTAAGTTTGCGTAGTGTAACAGCGCAGCGCTTCTGGGTTGTACGTCAGAACGTAGGCTCACTATTGGCCAACACTGGTCATGTGTGTGATTGTGGCCAATAGTGAGCCTACGTTCTGATGCATAACCCAGAAGCGCTGCGCTGTTACACTATGTGAACTCACTCAGATGCCCAAACAGAAGAAAATGAATAGTGGAATGAAGTCGTTATTTTTGTTTGTTTTTGCGCACAAAAAGTATTCTCGTCACTTGATAAACTTAAGGTTGAGCCACCGTAGTCACTAACTTTAATGGGATGGCATATCGATTACCTAGCAGCCTATGAAGTGAGTGATCCAGCTCTCAGATTTCATCAAAAATATCTTAATTTGTGTTCTGAAGATGAATGAAAACCTTACAGGGTTGGAACAACATGAGGGTGAGCAATTACTGACAGAATTTTCAATTTTGGGTGAACTAACCCTTTAATTCCTTTGTCACTTTCTTTCGTTAACTTTGCCGTTGGCAATCAAAGCTGGGTTGGATTATGATGAAAGGTTTTTAATAATCCCTCTCTCCTTTTGTTTGTGTGTTGCAGCTGTCGCAGCAGTAATAGAAAGAGCCTTGGTGTTGGAACGCCATCGCCCACCCGCCCTCTGTCTCCTCTGTCCGCCCACACAGGTAATACTCGCTGACACATGACACTCGCACTAGGAAAGCTGACATTGAGCTGGCCTGTCACCATTGAGTGGTTCATGTGGCTGGAGTAACACAAGCCTGTACACTCCTTCACCCTTGTGTCTCTTACTATCCCAACTGAAGGGTTTACTTTTAGTTAAAGGGATAGTTCACGCAAAAAAATTTATTAAAATGTGAAAAATCAGATCCTTTATGTTGTTATTTTGTTCTGCAGAACCCAATGGATATTTTTTAAGAGCCTACATGCAGCTCTTTTCTACACAGCAGCAGTTTGTTAGTTACCTTGTCTATCAACTCCAAAAAAGAACTCTTATGAATTTGCACTGTATTTCAAGGCTTCTGAAGCCGCATGATAGCTTTGTGTAAGGAAAAGACCAAAATTTAAACAGTTTTCCACTAATAATCTTCCCCCACAATGACCAGATCATTTAGTTAAGTGACTTAAACTCGAGAGCTGGATCAGTAACAGAATCTCAAATCAACTGAATGCTTGGTTCCTGATTCAACTGAATGATTGGTTCCTGATTCAACTTAACGATTGGTTCCTGAATCAACTGAACGATTGGTTCCCTGAATGATTTGATCTGAATGATTTGATGAACGACAGTCTGGTTTCCCTAACACAGACAAACATGTAGTCCCGTCCAAACACATTTGGGGGGGGGGGGGGGGGGGGGGGTTGGGGAGGACTTATAGTTGTCTCTGCATATTAAGCTGGAGCAAATATTTCAAAATGTTGAAAAAATTACACGCATCAACTTTAAACTCCATACAGTGAACCAGACACGTCTTAAAAAAGAAGATAAATGTCCTAAAGTGTGTGATTTGTTGAAGTCATCTGACGTCTATCAAATCCTGTAGCTTACGTAACACTGTGTGTGTGCTCTGTTGAAATTTCCTCTTGTTCCCCTTCCAGCTGCCAGCAGCCCTCTGGACAGCCCACGAAATGTGTCCACTGCTGTTTGCTCTCTCAACTTCCCTTTCGCCCGCAGGTAGACAAGCGCACTTTATCTTTTTTTTCTTGTTCTTCAAGTAGATGACGGGATCAGTATTCTTGATATTCTTCAGCATTTACCACTTTGTCAACTAGTGTCAGGTTCATATTATATAGTTGACTCATTTATTCTCATATGGATCTTTCTATATTGTAGACCTCACTAAGTCTGTTGCCTATTTTCTCTCTCTTCATCCCTCTTTATTTCTTCTTAGCCACCTGGCTCGAGCTGACAGGTAGCCAATCTCTTTTTCACACTATAACCTGGCCAAACCTTAATCACCTTATGTATTTCTGTGACTGTAATCTTTAGACACTACCTGTTATTTTTTTTTAATTGCTGCTTTGCATCACCATGTCTTTCCTTATGCTAGGCTTATACTACACTGTTCCATTTATGGACGTTTAAAAAAGGATGCACTTGGGAAAGTTGTGAAAATTCTATCAAATATTTAATTGAAATGTATTTAATTATTAGGTACACCTGTTCAACTGCTTATTAACGCAAGTATCTAATCAGCAAATCACATGACAGCAACTCAATGCATTTAGACATGTTCAATCTGAGCATCAGATTTGGGAAGAAAGGTGATTTAAGTGACTTTGAACATGGCATGGTTGTTGGTGCCAGACGGGCTGAGTCTGAGTGTTTCAGAAACTGCTGATCTATTGGGATTTTCACCCACAACCATCTCTAGGGTTTACAGAGAATGGTCCGAACAAGAGTAAATATCAAGTGAGCGGTGAAAATGCCTTGTTGATGCCAGAGTTCAGAGAAGAATGATCAGACTGGTTTACTGAAAGTCAACAGTAACTCAAATAACCACTTGTTACAACTGAGGTCTGCAGAAGAGCATCTCTATTGAATGCATAACATGTCATACTTTGACGCTGATGACTTACAGCAGCAGAAGACACCGGTGACACTCCTGTCAGCTAAGAACAGCACACTGAGGCTACAATCGCACTGGATCACCAAAGTTGGACAATAGAAGATTGGAAAAACGTTACCTGCTCTGATCAGTCTAGATTTCTGCTGCATCTCCAATGGCAGGGTCAGAATTTGGCGTAAACATGAAAGCATGGATCCATCCTGCCTTGTATCAATGGTTCAGGCTCCTGGTGGTGGTGTAATGGTGTGGGGGATATTTTCTTGGCACACTTTGTACCAATTGAACAGTGTTTTAATGCCACAGCCTATCTGAGTATTGGTGCTGACCATGTCCAGCCCTTTATGACCACACTGTACCATCTTCTGATGGCTACTTCCAACAAGAAAACGTGACATCTCACAAAGCTCAAATCATCACAAACTGGTTTCTTGAACACGATGATGAATTCACTATACTCAAATGGCTTCCACAATCACCAGATCTCAATCCAATAGAGCACCTTTGGGATGTGGTGGAACGGGAGATTCACATCATGGATGTAGAGCCGACAAATCTGCAGCAACTGCTGGATGCTATCATGTCAATATGGACCAAACTCTCTGAGGAATATTTCCAGCATCTTGCTGAATCTATGCCACGAAGAATTAAGGCAGTTCTGAAGGAATAAGGGGGTCCAACTCGGTACTTGCAAGGTGTACATAATAAAGTGGCCGGTGTGTGTGTGTGTGTGTATATATATGTGTGTTAATATATAAAGAGAGAGAGAATCACTTGTTGTGGTCTAAGCGCCCACATACAGTTTTGAGTGATAGCGTATCATTCTGTCTCCTGAAATTGTCTTTTTCTCTCCACAGGGTGGAAGGGAGACGGTGGTCTCTGGCTTCACTTCCGTCCTCAGGTTACGGGACCAACCCTCCCAGCTCAACTGTCTCAGTATGTGGCTTTCATTTATCTACAATTCAAATCTTACATTTATGTGCTTGATGAACATAAATAGCATTTTGTTTGAAACGACGTGAGAGTGCGTATATAGTGACAATTTTCATTTTCAGCTGAACTTTCCATTAAAACCCTTTAATAGTGAAAGAGCAAATGAGAAGGAATTGTTCCGGTATGAATCAGCTCTTTGAAACTTCCTCATGTTTCTGCATACCTAGACAATTATTGATAGGTTTAAGGATGGTTTTTGGTAAATTTGGGACCGTTTTATATTAATTGTGGCCATGTATTTGACGATGCATTTGTTGTTTTGCAGTCATCTTCCTCATCTCAAGAACGACTGCACCAGCTTCCATACCAACCCACACAGGACGAGCTTCATTTCCTGTTCAAACACTTCCGAAGTTCAGAGAGCATAACTGATGAAGATGGGCGGCCCTCCCCGTTTATAAGACCCCGGTCACGTAGCCTTAGGTAAATAAAAACACACATGCACTGATTAATTTCAGCATAGGATGCCAATATTTGCATCTTAAAAATATGGTTATTAAGGATTAATCATTAAATCTCCTTGAGTGGAGTTTTATAGTCTGACCTGGAGCTGGATTCATGAAAAAAAAAATTAAGATAAGTTAAGAAATTTGTAAGAATGTTCCTAAGTGCAATTATTGTTAAAATAGCTGTTTAAAAAGAGCCTGTCTCAGGAAGATGCAGCGGTTATTCCCATTGATTTGCGCGCTCTCTAGAGTGATTGCGTCCGGTATCTGTGTGCTGCCACGCTAGAGTTAATGCATCGTATATGCGTTCACTCTAGTGATGTTTTCCTGATCAATCGGTGTCACTTCAGAGTAATCATCGACATTCCTGGAACTAGTAACATGTATTATATGTAGCTAGTGTAATGTTGTAATGCCTAATATTTTAACCAACCCCTTTTAACATCTTATCTTTGGGGATTTAAAACTGGTTGGAGCCGGGGTGTGAAACTCACTTCCTGGAGGGCCACAGCCCTGCAGAGTTTAGCTTCAACCCTAATTAAACACACCTGATCCAGTTAATCTAGTTCTTCAGGCTTATTTGAAAACTTCAGGGCCATTTCTCAATATGCGTTCTTGTCTGTTCTTGTGGACTTGTGAAATGTCATCAGTCGCTGCCCAAGTACTGTTCCAATTCAAAGATCACATCTAGCCAAGTACAGTTCAAATCCCTGGATGTGTTCTTGCTCTGCCCCTTTTATCGAGGATGCATCGAGAGGTGACTTGAGTCAGCCAAGTATCCCAGAATGCATCTAGCACCAACCAGCAAGCGTCAATAGCAGAGGAGAAAACCCATGTAATTTAAAAATACTTATTTTATTGTGTCACGAAATGTAGTATTAATGTAGTTTTTCAGGCGAGTATGTAGGCTAGTTGTTTAAGCTCAAATTTGTGGTTTATTAATAAAGAGAGAGAGCGCCTATTTGGAAATTTGATCTGACGTTTTCAGAGTTGTGAGATCCAGGCGATCACCAGGCGCTCATTAGCCCCGTCTGGAACAGCCTTACCTTGGCTTGTCCATCTGACGTTTGCCGCTGGCTCTGATGTCTCTGTAGTGGTTAAACATGAGATATAATTCGTCTTTTGAATATCTAACGGGCGATTATTATGTTTAATATTTTTAAAATGTAAATGAAAAGAGGTAGGGTTGTTTTATATTTTGTTTTGTTCTAAATATACATTCAGAGAAGATAATCAATGTACGTGTTGCCTGAATCACATTTGTGTGGCTATTAATGTTTAAGATTTTTCAAATGAAACGAAAAGAGGCAGAGTGGTGTTTTATAACACATTTAATTTTATTGTTGGCTAAAATATACATACTGAGATAACTGGAGTAGCCAGAGCAAGCTGAGTGACACTTTCAAGTACGCTGCTGTACCATTTGCAAAATTACTGGTCCTCGGGAGTTTGTTCTCCTTTGTCGTACTTGGCAAGTCCGAACTACCAAGGGCGCAAGTCTGAACTTTGCGTATTTGCTATTGAGAAACGCCCCAGGTATGTGTGTTGGAGCAGGGTTGGAACTAAACTCTGCAGGGCTGTGGCCCTCCAGAAAAGTTATTTACGAACGATTGTTCTTAAGAACATTCTTTAGAGAGGTTTTTTGGAATACTAAATATTCTTATCTTTTTTCTTAAGTAAGAAAATAGCAAGAAAAATGTTAAAAATGTTTTGTGAATCCGGCTCCTGGAGTTTTATTATATCCACATTGACTATATAAGAGCAGTGTGATCTAGTGGTGAGCATGCATCCTCTGGCATATTGAGCTGTGGTGTTCATGGTGGCTATTGGGGTTTGAGTCTGGCTTGCACAATTTCAATGACTAATCGGTGTAGTGAAAATACATTTTGTATTTACTCACTCATTTTGTTCCAAACCCATATGACTGACTTTCTTCCATTGAGCACAAAGGACAAAATGTCAAGACTTTTTTTCCTGCTCTTTTCCATGCATTTCCAATAAATTCCAAGTTTTCCAAGTTTTTGGTGATAAAGACTTATTTTGTAAAATCTTGACATCCAGCCTAATTCATCCTGCATTAATGATATTTTCGATTACAAATCGCACTTTGACTTGATTTGGTTAGAAGATTTGGTTACTTATAAATTATTAATTATGGTCTGTACCCAACACAAAGCTACCATATGACTTCTAAAAACTTTTTTTAAAATTGTATGGTGCCTTTTCTCCTTTTTTTGAGCCTCAGTTCCCCATTTATTATAATTGGATGGAAAAGAATGACCAGAAAGAAAGTCATATGGGTTTGGAATGATGTGAGGGTGAGTAAATAATGACAGGGGTTTCATTTTTGGGTGAACTATCTGTTTCAGTGATGTTGCATAGCTTCCTGTCAGATTAGTGGACTCCTGACTAATAGGAATATCCAGGCTTCCCCCCATCAAAACAAAAGGAGTGTTTTTGTTTTGCATAAGAACCTCCCTCGAGGCTGAGTCAGAGAAGAAATTTCACTACAGTGTAATTGAACACTGGGGTTTGAAATTTGCATCTGGCCAATTGAGATTCAAGAGGACGATTCTGAAGTAGAAACTAAAACTAAAATCTGATGAAGGTTTTTGTTTTTATCGCAGCAGTCTGTTGGTTTTGCTCTGCTGCTGTGCAACGCCTCACCTTTAGCTCACATCTCTGCAGGATTCAGAGGTGTAGATGTCCACCCACAATGCTTCACGCCTCAAACAGTCGCTCGCTCAATTGGTTTTTGAAATAAAAGGGGTTTAGCTGGAATGATTATCAATAAAGTATTTAACCTTTGATCTACATGATGGAGGTTTTCATCTGTTCTTTTCCTTGTTTTAGCCCTGGACGAACTGGTGGTTCCTTTGATAATGAAATTATAATGATGAACCATGTCTATAAGGAGCGCTTTCCAAAGGTATGTAGCGCCAAACTCGCTGAACAGATTATTACCTGTTTTTCCTCCCCAAATCTGAGGTGTTGAACGTTCTCTCTGCTGTGCAGGCTACCGCTCAGATGGAGGAGCGTTTGCTGGACGTCATCAGGCACTTTTCCCCAGACAGCACCCTACCGCTGGGAGACGGAGTCCTGGGATTTATCCAGCACCAGTTGGTGGAGTTGGCCAGGGACTGTCTGGATAAATCCCAGAAGGGCCTGATTACATCTCTATACTTCATGGAGCTGCAGGATAATTTGGACAAAATGCTGCACGAGGTGAGGCGGGAATCTCTAAAAAGAACACCTAATATTTCTAATTTATACAAGATATGTATCACTTGATGTGCAGTGGACAGCTACACTGAAAGTAAATCCAGATATGTGTTTCTGTATGAGACTAATTGTTGATTTTGGAGATGTGGCCTTCTGTACACATGTACAGAAAAGCTAAAAACAATGTAAAGATTATAGCGACATAATGGCTGCATTCACCTGGTCAGATTTTTGGACAGCCATATTTACGGAGAAGTATGAATTTCAAATTGTTGCATATTGTCATGGACAGGGGCAAAACATACTTTCTGAAAAGACGTTAGTCAGTCCCACTGAAGAACCGCAGAGCATTTTATCATCAACACATCTTAATCATGCTCTGAACCACCTTTAGCAAACCCCAAGTTTGTTTGCAATCGCGCCAAGACCACCTCGATCAGGCGTTCTCGGAGCGATTGTTTTGGTGCGGATCCGATTGCCGTGTTCACACATATGCCTGAACGAACCAAACCACGGGAGAAAACGTGCCAGGTTCCGAAAGAAACGCTCAGGTGTGAAAGCCCCCTAAATTAAACTTGAAACTTTGAAGTAAGACTGAAATAGTATTTTCTTGTAAAACGTACTCCAGGCTCCAATCTTTGTTTTAACTCCACAAAAACATTTTCTCCAGTGTAGGAGATTTGGCCTGGCAGGTATTGTACGGACTTCGACATGTAGTATGGTTCTTATGTCTGGGCGGCACAAGTTTAAATCAGGTTTGAGTTTGGTGGTGAGTCCTTTTCATAACTATATGAAGCCATATTCTGCTGCTTTGAAGCCGTATTCTGCTGCTTTAGCCCCTGTCAACTTGGTAACGCTGGCATTTTCTGATTATGCCAAAGTCAACGGGTGTTCTGAGATGGTGGTTTGTCAGGAATATCAGGTTGACAGTGACATTAGGTCAGTGTTGGGTTCTGTCACCGGTGTTGTTAGTGTCCTGCCACTGGCTTTAAAGGGCCAGAAACATCACGCATTCTCAAAAGAGACTGTGACCACTTCCACTAATGAGTGTGAAATATGCCTCATTCGCTATGGTGTTTTTACACTATAAATGCTTTATAAGATGTTTTTTTTTAATAATTTTTTTTACGCCTAGTAAAAAAAGAGCATCTGTTAGCTGAGAGTTAGCAGCATGTGCTCAAATTTGCATACGTGTGAGTGTTTGCGAGCGTGTGTATCTGCGCGTGGCTTCATGTATAAATGTATGCGTACCCTTCAGCAGAGGTTTTGAGTAGAAATATAGATCTCCCCGTTCAAGCTCCATGCTCATCTTTGCAACTACAGGGTGTTAGTTTCCATAGCAACGCTTACGCCCACCCTGTATGTAGTGTTCAGACAACCCCAGGCAAGACTGTCAGATCGCTGCTGTGCAGTGGATGTCGTGCTCATAGATAAGGCTATTAAAGTGTTTCCCACTTCCCTTAGTCAGCGGTGCCAACACAGGCCCCTGATGCCGCAGTCATGCCGCAGTTTAACTGCTCTAACCATTCAATCATCAAACTGTTGTGATTGATAGTCAAATCCTGTGGTTTTGTGTTGGTATTGGGTAACATCAGTCCGATCTACACTGATCCTCTGTCACTCTCTACTCCCTTCTGGGATGTGAAAGTCTTTGTCGGTTGACTGATATGTTGCTGAGGTCTAAAGAGCAGGTTGACCGATGGCTGACATAAAGATAAAAAAAGATGTGAACAAAATGAAAAGTTTATTATCTAGCCTATAAACAGTGTTGTTGGTAGATTTGAAACTGCAGGAAGTTATCTTATCAGCCTTGGCCAATAATATTAAAATGGACCAATTTTGGCTGATATATTGGGCTATCACTACTTTAAACATGTTGCATTAATGCTGTTTGTTATTACAGTATATGGGAACCCAATTCTGCCACTCAATCATTTTTTAAATTAAAGTCAATTAAATAATGTTATCAAATGTCTAAAGTGTATAAATAGTCAAGTATGTAAATATAAGTGCAAATGATCTGAAAATATTTTACATATGATAATAAAGAATAGTTGGAATAAAATATTTATTATTTAAATGTTACTTTTATTGTTTATCTTTACAATAAGTAATTTGTACTATTTAATATCAATATGGTGTATAACTTTGTATTAGATAATAAATCTTAATAAATTAGTAAAGCTATAACATTTATTTCCAGGGTTAAATCTGTATTTTCAGACTTTTGGAAATCGGTTTTATTTTTTTCACAAATTCCTTTATTTTTTCTGAATTTATGAAATAATGAAACGTAACAACAATTTGAAGTTTAATTCATGAAATCAAATTTAACAACAATTTATTAAAAGTTTAATTTAACTAAATTTCTGGGCCATATTAAATGTTTTATTTTTCCCCAATTCTGTGTTTTCTGATTACATTTTTCTGGATTTGGTTTTAATGGTTTAATTTGATTAATTGTACAGTCCATCACAGAAATCATAGGGCTCTACTCACTGTAGTTATTTTGATTAGCGAAGTGATTGATCATTGCATTTTTAATTGTATGTATTTATTAATTTCCAAATTTGTTATCATACTGTATCAAAGTTTATCATTTTCTCAAATAATTATTGAAAGTCACAATACCCCATGTTAAGCATGGCCCTTGATCATAAATAGATTGTAAATTTTGACATCTTTGCTCATGTAAACATAAGGGAGTCGGACAGCCTAAAGCTGTGCATCATTATAAAGCTCCGTGCTGCAGGGGCACAAGTCACATTCAAGTCTGAGCTAGAGAGAGAGAGAGAGAGCGAGAGAGACTCGCTGGCTGCCGTGCTAAAAAAGGAAACAGTTCATTGTTTTGATGTGACGGTTCGTGTCGAGTTAGAAGCATCCATGTTTCCCTCACACCCCTCTTGCTGTGGCATTTGGCTGTCTGCGAAACATGAGTCACACATCTTATCATGCTATGAGGCTCTTTAATGCTGATTTGATAGCATGTCTCCCTCACTTTGTTCAGCTTCATCAAATGCTTGAAAATGCAGTAATTTTAGTTTGTCGTAGGAGTCCCCTGACCGAGCTTGATCCCTTGTTTACTTAGCTTTTCACCTAAACAACCTTACGCAAGGAGACAGCAGCTCAAGATAGATTAAACTGTTTCATGTGCTCGGTCGCAGACTCTTGGTTTAGGAAATGATATCTGATTTAATGTTTCAACGTTCTGCTCAATCTTTGGATTTTGCAGTATAATGCATGTTAAGTCCAGATTCAGTGAGAATGGAGAGTTGATTAAAATTCACACAAGTGCCTGGAAAGGATTTGATCCTGTAGCACCAGAGCATAAGTAGCTCATTACCTCCCACTCCCACATCCCACAAGCCAGCAGATTCCCCTGCACAAACAAGAAATAACATTCCAGTCACTTCGCCAAATACTGTCCAGTGTTCAGGACGGACACAGTGTTCTTGTGTTATTTGATGACTAGCACAGTATGCTGCTTAAATGGTGTGCCTTATTAAATTAATTCACATCTTCAGTGTTTTGTGACATTTTAATTTCCCCCTGAAGTCCACTTATTATGTTAGACAACATTGCTCAAAACAGTCGTACTTTAGTTTTTCCGTTTCCACCCGCTCTTTTTTTTTTTTTTTTTGCTACTGTACCTTTAAGACAAGTATATGTATATGACCTCTAATGATTGTTAAGGGCCAGCTAAGTAGCTGGATACTGAATAGTTATGTACACAAGGGATGTGCAAAACATACACTACTATTCAAATGTTTGGGGTCGCTTATTTAAAAAAGTGAATCCTTTTATTGAGCAATGATGCATTAAATTGATCAAGTGACACTTTTATAATATTGCAAAAGTTTTCTATTTCAAATGAATTGTTCTATTGAACTTCCTATTTAACTTTGTTTATAAAAAATATTAAGCAGCACAACTGTTTTCTACACTGATCAAAGTAGGGATGGGACGATTACCGGTTTCACTATAAACCACGATAAAATGTACTGACGGTTAGTAATATCGTTTAAAATTTAATTATCATTAAAACCGTGTTTGATTATCGCGATTTTAGATCCTGTTCAGCCAGCAACAGTCTGACGCAGGCGCAGCGCGCAATGTTGTTTGTTTTTTTATTCAAGAAGGAATTGCGGAAGGCAGTGACCGTGCTCGGGAGATTTTTCTGCCTTTTAAGAGAACCAGTTCTGAGGTGTGGTCATATTTTGGCTTTAACAAAAGTCCTGAGGGAAACTTAATCAAGGATGGACACCCTGTCAGCTCTAACATGCACAAGAAAAAGTAACCGAGTCGTCTTGTGTGACCATTACGTTACCCAGTGTTGTATAGCGAACGCAAGGCAAGTTAACTTTGACCTCAATACCAGGGAAATAATTGGGCATAAAATGTTGTTTTAAGTTGAACTATTTTATATCAATCACTTGAAATAAACGTGAAGCTTCCGCAAAGAAAAGTTCGCAACAAGTGGCTTTGAGCCAAAGACGAACGAACAAGTTCAAACAAGACTATGTGACATTTAAGGGATAATAATTTATATTCATTATACACTTACACTGATTTACACACTTACACCACATAATTACGGGGACATTGAATTGAGATTAATGTTTCAAATCTTACCTGTTTATAAATCCATTATGTACAGCATACAAAACAATTGTTCAGACAAGATGATCACAACAATATTATCAAACTCTGTAAACAAATCAACTCTGATTTAATATTCAATACAATTAAAAACGGAGACACAAGACGGCAAGTTGTATTTGAATGAAACGAGAGAGCGCGTCCATTGTGATACATGTAATGGTGTAACGTCTGTCAGAGAGTTTGAATACTGCCCAGATACAAGACAGTGCAAATTAACTGGTAGTTCCACGAGACTTTTATAGATGTTTTCTCTCAGTTAAGCACACTCTTCACATACATGTCGAAGAGCGAATGTTAAAAGGGAAAATAAAACACTCTAAAACACGCTACAAATCAAAGTGGAAGTAAACATTAACACATTATAATAAAACAACGGTCAGCAGTAGAGTCATCTTCCTCTTTGCGCGAGCAATCTCACTCTCACTGTGCGTGCGCGGTCACATAAAAAGAGCATGCATACAATAACGTACGCCATAGAAGAAGTTATCTTTAAGGCACATCAACATTCATGTCATGAACATACAGTAGGCGGCCGTTACAATGGATGTGCGCGGTGTTATAATGCGTTGCTATTGACGACCGTCATTATAAGGAAGGAAATACCACATAATAGAATCTTGCTTTAAAAAGTCAATAGAGCTGCTTGTTTTATTTGTTGTTTGTTGATTTTCAAATATAAAACTTGTTGAAATGTCTTCAGTGTGATCATCAACTCTTTGTGAAAAACTTGTATCTCGTTTTAACAAAACCGTGATAATATTGATAATCGCGATAATTTTGGTCACTATAATCGTGATATTAAATTTTCATACCGTCCCATCCCTAGATCAAAGTAAGAAATGTTTCTTGAGCACCAAATCATCAAATTTGAATGATTTCTGAAGGATCATGTGATACTGAAGACTACAGTAATGATACTGAAAATTCAGTTGAAAGACTGAAACTATTGAAACTACTATAGTATAGTTCTTCAGTAGGGTGGTCCTTATTTTTAAAGTCTCCAATTGTCATGCTCTTAACCCTTCAAATTGTTCCTTTATATAACAGCATGCCCATTTTTATGGCAGTAACATAATAATTACTGGTAGCTCAATAGCTTTAAACTTTCTGAGATTTTGATGATTTTCGTAAAAACAGATCATTTGAATTGGTATTGTACCTGGCTAGTAACATTCCCCCAAAAAAAGCATCTAATGCACCATATATTCCTAAATATGTATTTTAGATACATTTTTAGATACATATCTCAGTTTACTTATTGTAGAAACTAAATCCAAATTAATCCATCCATGACCCGGTTTAGCAGATTTACCTTTCCTGGTGGAATCAATACATATTTCTATTGATGATCACCTTGGTTACTGTTTGGGTTTAGAGCACATTTTTTGGTTTAAAAAATTACATTATGTTCCTTGAAATTGACCCGGAACTTTGGCCGAATCAAGGAGATTATCAGGAGGCACAGGCAACCATACATGCAATGAAAGTAGTCAATGTTCACGCCGAGAGAGGAGTGGCTCTGATTCAAGAATACAATGGCTATCTCACACTCTGAAGAACAATTGCAGTTTCTCCTTCATGTGGTGGAAGATCACCGACGGATCTATCCAGACTGCAAAAAGTCAACACTGGCTGCTGAGCATCAGAAATGAGGGATTGTTGAAATTGTTGTAGATTGTTGTCATGTCAGTGTTGCTCTGATTTCAATAAAATGTAGTTCATTTGCAGCAACAAGTAAGAAACTGTCCCAGAATTAGCTACAAAGTATATCAGTAAAATGTTGATATAACACTTTTTTCCCCCTTATTTGCAATTTAAATGTTTACAGACAACTGTTTTTTTTAATGCCAGTGTTGATTATAAAATTAAGTTTTGCTTTGGCTTTCAGCTGAATGAATGAAGTTTCATTGTTTGTGTAACAATTTTATTTTGTGTGTTTTCGATCAACTTTTTCGGGGCAAAATGTTTTTCTTTTTTTTCCGGCCAAATATTTTTGGTTGGCTTAAATTTCGGTGCATCACAAAATATCTCTTAAATAGAACTTTACCACATACATGGTATGATTTTAGGAGATCAAGACAAATCATGCAATGCCCCTTTAATATAGTGTGTGTTTGTCTGTCTAAGGCTCTGGAGCGCTCTGAGAGTGAGGAGGTTTCAGTGATCACACAGCTGGTGAAGAAGATCCTCATCATCATCTCACGTCCTGCACGACTGCTGGAGTGTCTGGTGAGATTCTGCACCTACACTGATTCACAGCTCTCCCGTGAATGTTCCTCACGGCCTGACACTCCTGAGACTGTGCTCCTTATTTTTACTGTGTAGGAGTTTGACCCTGAGGAGTTCTACCATTTACTAGAGGCTGCAGAAGGTCATGCCAAAGTCGGCCAGGGCATCAAAACCGATATTCCCAGATATATTATCAACCAGCTTGGGCTCAACCGAGATCCTCTTGATGGTGCGATAGCTGTCGTTTATCTCATGATGGTCTTGTTTGGATAGCCTGTCAGTTTCTCTTTAGGCTCATTATGTTGTGTCTTTCATCTGTTTTGACAGAAGTTGTGCAGTTAGAGGAGCAGTACGACTTTGGACACACACTGACAGTTGATTCTGAAGAAACGGCAGAGGTAAAAGGACAACAAAAAGATATGGAGCATTAAATAGCCTTTCTAGGTTTCATAAGACGTCACTAACGATACATCTCTTCCTGTTGCTTACAGCAGAATAAATCTTTACCCACACCACCTCGAAGAAAACCGCTGGAGAGTGATTTTGAGACCTTAAAACTCATCAGTAATGGGGCTTATGGGTAAGCAAATCTAGGTATTCAAATCTTGATATTCTAGGTATTATCAACTGGCCGGAATTTTGAGATCGCAATAGACGCAAAGAGCTATAATGCGCTAAGAGCTCGCTCAAGTCCTGGGGAGCTAAACCATTTAGTGCTTTGTAAGTAATCAGCAATATTTTAAAATGTATACAGTGTTTAATAGGGAGTTTACATGATTACATGATGACAGTGCGTGCACACTTGTGAGACAGGGCGAGTGTGGGTTAATGCAGATGTATTTGGAGGTTATGTTTTGTTATTGGCCCTGGACATTTATATTTAATAGGTGGATAGGTTAATAGGGGCTTTTGCACCGGAGGAACCTTTTCATTGTTCCTAGAACACTATTGTGTTTATGTATTTTTTGGCGTGTTCGCCCGCAGGGACTGGGAACGATTTTAGTTCTTGGAATGCCTTTTGGGGGAACTAAATGAGCTCCTTCAGAGTAGGGTCTTACGTCACTGATAGTTCCTATAGTGCCCGCTTTTTAAAACATTTTTTAATTAATTGCAACTAAAGAATGATTTCAAGCTTTCAAATTCAAGAATTTTCTTCACCAAAAACTACTAACTGTGAGTGTGTTGACAATTCAATAGTTGGAGGTTAAATTACCTTAAGAATATATCAGAAAAAAAGACTTCTTGAATTAAAATGTCAAAAAAAGAGGTTTGAAATATTTCTATTTACAGTGTTTTTTTATGGTGTTAAATATCTATTTTAATCAAATATAGAAATTGAAAGTGTGTGTGTGTGTGTGTGTACATATGTATATATAAAAATATAAATAATATTATTTCATGGCCCTAAACCCACCAGTCAACTGGCCACAACTCAATACTTTTATTTTAATATATGTGTTTATATGAAGGTCTGTGATGTATCTTGCTGTGTTCTCCATCTATCCTGCAGGGCTGTGTATCTGGTAAGGCATAAAGAAACTCGACAAAGATTTGCAATGAAAAAGATCAACCGACAAAACCTGATTCTGCGAAACCAGATCCAGCAGGTGTTTGTGGAGCGAGACATCCTGACATTTGCAGAGAACCCTTTTGTGGTCAGCATGTTCTGCTCCTTTGAGACCCGCAGACATCTGTGCATGGTCATGGAGTATGTGGAAGGTAAACTCAACAAAACTCTGTTGTGAACATGTATGTTTAAGTACAAATTGCCATTAAACAATCAGTCAGAAATTAGACCGATTTAAAATCACCATGAAATCAAAATGGACAATTCCTATTTTTTTTGTGGAATTTATTGTCAGTGTTTATTATAAATGATTTATCTGTGCACATCATTATTTTTTGTTAAATTCATGCCCTCGTATTCTTTAATTTATATATATAGTTTGAATATATTCGATTTTATATATACATTAGTCAACATTTGAAGTGGATCAAAACCTTTCATCAAAGTTATACATGAATTTTGAACAATAGCCGTTCTTGTCTTAGGACAACTTTGATTAACTTTTTTGATCCACTTTATATATATATATATATATATATATATATATATATATATATATATATATATATATATATATATATATAATATAATATAATATAATATAAAATGTTTTATTAATTATTATTATTAATGCATGTATATGTCATACACATGTATAAATAAATATGTCTGGGCTAATATGATCTTCAGGTGGTGACTGTGCCAATGTGCTAAAGAACATGGGCCCACTTCCTGTGGACATGACCAGGATGTACTTTGCGGAGACAGTTTTGGCACTGGAGTACCTCCACAGTTACGGCATTGTGCACCGAGATCTCAAACCAGACAAGTGAGAAAATACCTAAAAACCTCTTAGGCAACTGTGTGGAAATGTAGCTTGTTAAACGGTTCTGTTAACCCTTCACAGCCTCTTGATTACTTCAATGGGGCACATCAAACTCACCGACTTCGGGCTCTCCAAAATCGGCCTGATGAACATGACAACCAATCTGTATGAGGGCCACATTGAGAAAGACACCAGGGAGTTTATCGACAAGCAGGTGGGCAAGAGCACAATACTCCTTGGAAACAATTTATGTCAATTTTCAAGAACTGTTATTGATATTAATGTAGAGTCAATCATTATGTTGTAGGTTTGTGGCACTCCAGAGTACATTGCTCCAGAAGTGATCCTGCGGCAGGGCTATGGGAAACCCGTCGACTGGTGGGCCATGGGCATCATCCTATATGAATTTCTGGTGGGATGTGTTCCGTTCTTCGGGGACACACCAGAAGAGCTTTTTGGGCAGGTTGTCAGCGGTGAGTTCAGATGAATGTGTTTTAAACAGCTGGTGAGACACAGATATTGTTAAAAGAAACAGGAAGCTTTACCAACTGCTTTAAAATGAAACCGTGATCAAAGGATTTGATACTCGCTGTTTCTTACGCAGATGAGATTATCTGGCCAGATGGGGATGATACTCTTCCTGTAGACGCCCAGGACATGATCACACGATTACTGAACCAAAGCCCGCTGGAGAGACTTGGAACAGGTGCTTTGTCTTTCATTCATTCATGCTTCAATTGTTAAGAATTGTAGCTATATATAGTTCGCACAAAAATGCAAATCCTCGTGTTGTTCCAAACCAGACATATGACATATTTCATCTGTGGAGGAAAAAAGAAGATATTCTGAGAAATGTCTCAAAGTTGTTTTTTATATAACCAGAGAGTGTCCAAAACTAAACTGGTTGCACAAAACTATTGTATTGCTATAAAAATATAATAGTATGAAAAACGAACATTACCTCGAGTAGAATGAAATGACAAAAAAAATATGCTATGGCCTATTTAAGTTGAAAACAAATTCTTTAGAGTTCGCTATCCTTCAAACAACTATTTTATGTAGAGATTTGGACAAGTATGACTTCCCGTGTGTTTGTAGGTGGGGCTCCAGAAGTAAAGCAGCATTTGTTCTTCAGTGGTCTGGACTGGAACGGACTCCTGCGTCAGAAAGCTGAATTCATCCCTCAGCTGGAGGCCGAAGATGACACTAGTTATTTTGACAGTGAGTTCCACTTATTCAACACAGGAAAGAGGAGGTCTGGGAGGTCCATAAATGCCTGGAGCAAAGCGCTCTGGAAATATCAGCGCATTCTTGTGCCTTATGCAATGGGGTGCAGTTATTATTTCTTCATTGTACTTTACTATTACCCCCTAAATCCTTTGGTTTTCTTTCCTCTGTAGCACGATCTGAACGCTACCATCATTTGGCCTCCGATGAGGATGATGAAACCAATGATGAGGAGTCTTCACTAGAAATACGAGGGTTTTCTTCTTGGTCAAATCGTTTCAGCAAGGTTGGGTCCTTTTGCTGTCTGCGCATTTTGATAATGTTGAAAGCTTTTTTATTACATGTGTGTGACTGAACAGTCATAATCATATTGTTTATTTCTTGTACTTGCCACTTTCTTTCACTGAATTTTTCTTTTTTTTAATTTTAAACTTTAATTACCCATTTTATTTTGTTTTTTTATGTTTTTTTATTTTTTTTGGAGGCAGAAACAGGCTTCCATAAACCACACATTTTATCGCGTTAAAATGAATAGTATGAAAAGAGTAGTCAGACAAATGTTTGAAATACACACAGATGAGATGAAGGCTCGTATCAGTATCACATGGGTTTTACTAGGGCTGTCACGATTCCTCAATTCAACTTGAGTACTTTGAGTATTAAAAAAAATCCTGGATTCAGGGATTAAAGTTCTCCGTCGCTACGACGGATTTCCGTTAATTGCAGCAAGTCTATGACGGATTTCCGTCAATATGGTTCCAGTCTGTCCTTAATGTCTTAAATTCACTTTTCATAATTTTAAGGCCGTAAATAGGCTTTCATTTCTCATAGTGTAATAAATGTCTTAACTTTAGTTTGAATAGTCTTAAATTAAGGAAAGACGAGGTGTATTCACCCTGCTGAGTGGGATGTGATCAAAGCCTGGAGTGGAGCAAAAGCACGTTCCTCTCTCCACTCTAAGCATTCTGTAATCACTTCGCTCATGGTCCACTCCGGGTTTTCAATTACCGCTCACGGAAAGTGCATGTCAGGCTACAGCTGAGCGCTGAGGTAGAACTATATTTCGGTTACCATGGACACACTTATAATGCAGGTAGGGCTGGGCGATATATCAATATAAAAAATATATCGATATATTTTTGAAATGCGATATGGAATTAGACCATATCGCATATCGATATAGTTCAAATTTGCGCTGTGATCCTTGCTCCCCTCTCCTCCGCTCCTCCTTTTCCACTCTGCGTGCGTGTTTAGAGCATGTTATGAGAGGCGAATCATGACTACTTCAGAAAACCCAGCACAATAGGAACTACCAGGCAGTGACATAAGTGTACGCTGAAATAAAGTTTTTCACCTCAGAAAAACGGACGTTCTTGTCCTGTCAGCCATTATACTGTTCTCGTAGCGCACACTCAATTGCACGCGCAAATGCAGCGGCGCGCGCTGTATCGCCTCACTGATCAAGTGCAAAAGAAACTATGAGCATGCAACGCCGTTACGTTGTAAATTACCCGAAATAAAAGTAATGCAGGGATGATTTTCATTCTATTCACCAGGAGCAGTTTCCATGTTTCATTAACAGTTAATGTTAATATTGTGTATTCACCATCGTAACTGTCGTTTCCATATTAACCCCAAAATGCCACTATTTTTCTTTGTATTATTTTTTATATTTTTAAATGACTGTAGTGGCTCATACCAACATTATATTAACAAAAACTAGTTTGGGACTGCTATTTAATAGCTTTAGCATAGGCCTAATGTTTATGTATTAGTACTAGTCTTTACTATTAGTCATATTCTTACAATTTATGTTAAATAAAGGGGAAAAGTACTTTTTTTAACACTAATTTTGTGTAAACGTGTTATAATTTGCCTATATATAATATTTTCCCCTTTACTTAACGAAAGTTTAAGTAAAGGGGAAGGCTTAGCGAAATGGGGGGAGAATGGCAAGCCTTTTAGTTCGTGGACTAAAAAAATCAAACAGCCAGGTACGTCTTTGCACAGTATGTCACAGGAGACTTCAATATGGCAATAATGGTAAAAAAGTGCTAGGTCACCATCAATCAGAAGCTAGTCACAATGCTGCCGTTCGTGCTCTACAGTAGCCTACATGCTCCCTGCCTGGTTTTCATAGATTAAAATAGCTTTTAAAATACGCCTACTGGCAATATTAAAGCGGTTTAAAACGTCTCCCCTTAAAACGCTATTGGTCTCGACTATGTAAAAAGTTAAAGGAATATGACTTGGCCTAAAAAAAAAATTCAGTCAGAAGAATTTTTTTCACTTTAATCCCTGTGGATTGCAATTTACCCGTGTCGAGTAACTGGCAAAATAACAGAAGTGGCGCATTCCACGTACGCGAATCCATGAAGTGCATTATTAGACCGTTTTCTTAGGCTGCACGATAGGGTCGGGATCTTAAAATAGCAACGGTATCAGTTTCAATACCGTCATTACCGGCACTTATATATAATATATAAATATAATTTATTTAATGCCTAAAATGCTTATGTGTGGTTGTCATCATGTGACAGTGTGGAGGAGAAAGAGAGAGAGAGAGAAGGGAGAGGCGGTAAATACTTAGGAGGCAATTTGTAAATTGTGCAATAAAAAGGTGAACGTGAGAGATGGAAACACCTCTAACCTAATGTCACATCTCCGAAACAACCACCCACTCACTGCTGCGAGGATGCATTTTGCCCCGAGTTCATTAAATAAGCGCATTAGTTCATATTTGTTAAAATATTATAATGTTATTTTTTTTCATCTATGTTGATAATGAAAAGTGAACAGCACGAGTAAGATGGGATGCATCGGGAGTCAGACATTTTGACCACTTAATTAAGTTTCGTTTTGTAAAAGGCCTTTCTTTAAAGTGAATTTCGTTTTGTAAAAATTGTATCTTAACCAATTGCTTGGATTTAATAAATAAGAATAAAATATAGCAGACAATAATCATGACATGATCGTGCGCTGGCGCGGCGCGGTCACTTGCATTGAAATCTCATCATAAATTAACCGAAACTCAGTGTATGCCTCACAGACATGACAGATAGGCCTATATCTAAATAAAGCTTGAAATTTCATTAAACGAAACAATTCAGAACGAAAAGAAATAGGCTAGCCTACTCTCTGATTATGTAATCCATGATGTACATTTCTCTCTATCGTTCACTATGGAGATGGCGATCGTAAATTTCTTTAAACGAAACAATACAAAACAAAAAGAAAAGAAATATAGGCAGCATCTCTGATTAATCCATGATGTGCATTTCTCTCTATAGGCGCGCGCGCGTTCACTACGGAGATAGCAATCGTCAATTTCTTTAAACGAAACAATTCAAAACGGAATGAAAAAGGCTATCCTATACCTTCTGATTATGTCATCCATGATTTGCATTTCTCTCTATATATGCGCGTTCACTAGGAGATGGCGATCGTCAACTTAATCTTTGCAGCAGACGCTGACAGAAAAGTTGTATTAATAAAAATCAATGGACGCGTGTCACCAGATTTACAAATGCACTTCTTGCTTGTTGCACGCACACATTTCAAAATAATGAGATATTATGTTGAAAAAATGTATTAATAATAATAAATCTTTAATAATATTTGATTGAATGTTGAATGTTGTGCTTGTTTAATTTAATAAAATTAATACTTTAATTGTGATAATTAAAATAATTAAATATTATATATTAAGTGTCCCATTTTTGCTCATTTATTAATGGTATTTATATCTAGCACCCCCTCAGCACCTGCGTTAAAAATTATTTGGCGCCGCCATATTATAACGGCCCACGTATTAAAAATAGTCAAGTCTAAATCGGGCTCGGGCTCATAATTACATTTAATGCCGTCAGCCGGGCTCGGACACAACGTGCAGGGGTTGGGCTTGATTTTTATTTATTTATTTATTTTGCCTGATCTGGTATTCAGTTTCTGAACGGTCTGGTTGGTGACGCTGTCTGAGCCTGTGAGTTTGGGTTACTTTACAACGTTTATTTGGGAACGCAATGTGCGCCATTTCATCAAGTTTGTAACGCAAACCATTTGTAAACATTATAAATATGCAAACTGTTCATAGCGATTTAAAAATTTGCATGTTTTGATGTCCATTTAGTCTCGTTTAAGAATCACTTCTATCGTAAAGTAGTGTCCAAACACGAAAGATTAAGTTAACATTTGAATTAAATGTCGTTTGGTCAATGTTAAACAAGAAAAGTGTAACAACACCAGGCTGTTGGCGTCCTCTGCAGACATTTGAATATAATACATAATGTACATAAGATGATTGTTAAAATACATAATATAAACAGTGTTGGTCTATAAAACCATATGATTACTTGTTTTGATACTTCATTTGAACCAAATATTATTGTCTCATTGTTATTATATGTAAGGGATAATCCACGGCTAGCTTAGCATAAAACGATTTTAATGCACAATGTGGAAAGAACTTCCCGACGAGAAGTGCATTAAAATCGTTAAATGCACAGCTAGCCGTCGATTATCCCGCTTATACCATGGTCATTTGCCAGCATTAATAACTGCAGCAGTTATTGATGTCTGCAGCGTAATATTTAACCGGAATTGACATTATTTTCATCAGTTAAGGCTCGTTAGATCTAGCATTCTGCCCTCTTTAAATCAGACACAGAGATGAAGTAGTGTGTAAGATTGCATTTATTTGATGAATAAATTATAGCATTTAATTGAATTAATTATCGAGAGAGAGATTCATACCTGCGTCTGTTCAGCTTCTCTATTAATAATGAAGCTGTGAGTTTAATTACTTCAAAATAGCAGTGTAACCCCTAGTTTATGAGAAACATAATGTAGCAATTCATTAGCGAAGCTGTTTTATTACTAAAATTCACAGGGCAGCGTTAAGTTTCTGTTCTCCTCCCTGAATGTTTCTGTGTGTGTGAAGCATGATCTCTGGGCGAGTGGCGGATGTGCGTTTCAATGAAAACAGTGCATTAATATAAAATGGTGATTAAACTGACTTGGTACTACCTGTGCATTAAATGTTTTTTTTGCACACCTTCCAGCCAATCCGAATCGAGTATTCAAACAGACAGTGGTATAAATGTTTCAAGTCATTTTAAAGGCTTAGGTCTTTGCTTAGGTCTATTTCTATTACCACGAAAAAATATCTGATAACTTGATTAATCGTCAAAATAATCTACAGATTACTCTATTACCAAAATAATTGTTAGTGACAACCCTAGTTATACCTTTTAATAAATGAATCATGGGTGGTGCATAGAATATTTCTATAATAGCATATTTCTATGATATTAAATAATTATTTAATATCTGTAATTAAACTTTTGCTTTTAAATAGTTTTTTTTTTTAAACAAGACCACTGCTGTATTTCCCAGCTAAACATGGGAAACATTTTTCTGTTGTGTGGCCATTTTTCTCTCTCTTTCTCTGACATTTCTCATCCACAATTGTGTAGGTGTACAGCAGCACAGAGCACCTGGCCACCCCATCCCTGAGCTTCTCCTCCGACCGCAGTCACAGTGAGGAGATCGAGGACCGGGCAGACACTCACTCTCCTGGAGAGATCCGACGGCAGGCCTCCACTGGAGACAAGAGGCTCTCGGCTCAGAGGGCAAGGTGCGAATCAAGGAATCAAGAAATGCATTCACCCCAAAATAAAAATTCTGTCATCACGTGCCATTACAAACCGATGGAACATATTATACAATACAAAAAAGTTATAATAAATAGACATTTATCAGAAAAATAAAACCTATACCCATTATAGTATTAAGTTCTGGTTAGAATATTATTCTACTTATTGCATGGTTCTCTGAAATGCATGATTCTGATCAGTTGTGACGTTCTGAGATCAGTTATTCCCCTGTAATGATAGTAATTCTGTAAAATGATCTCTCATCTGGGTATGCGAGGCCAGTGCTTCTTTCATTTCCCTCGTATCACACTGCAGACACGCTCATGTTATTCAAATGTAGCTGCTGCCATCTTGAGCCACAGTTTTTTACTTTACTTACTTTAAATTAGGATTTCAGTATTAGTAATTGGCATAGGTAATATTTTTTAAGTGTTCTTCTTGTTGCCAAAACGAATGTTTCGTACACTCGAGTGGATTATAAGAATAAACGGGTAAGAACTAGAACTGTTTTTGTTTAATTTTAGAACCGTTTCTCATCCATACAGTGGCAGTGTATCACAGAATGATCCATGCGTCAGTTTTCAGGTGGTGTACGGTAGGGTTTGATGAAAAAAAGAAAACTGAAATTGAATGCATTATTTTTCAAAAGTCCTGACCTTGGCCTTTGGTGTTCTGTGAACGACTGCGCATTCATGAGACTCTATTAGTGCCGCAGTTCACTCCGACTCGCCCAGAAAATCACAAACGCGCAGTTGTACACAGAAGACTGGTCTAGGCTCAAAGCTGCTTGAATGGTTTTCTGTGGTGAAGTGTTGAGTTTAATGAGCTAATGAAATATTTCAACTCAAGTATTTTGTCTAATTCTTTTTTTGTGGCAAGTAGCCGTGTAATAAGTAGGACCCTGACATTGTTGCGGTTTACTTTGCGGTAACAACCAGCTGTATGTGCATTATTCCTTACATGTATGTTTTCATTGAGGCTCAATCACAGTAGATGTTATTTAACAGCATTTTGAATGGGTTTTTTTTTTTTTTTTTTTTTATAGCCTGCGCCCTCGAACTTCATCCAGCTCATCTCAGCCCGAGCGTGCCGTGAGCCCCCTAGTGGTGAGCAGCACACACAGCCTAGAGGCCATGCCACGATTCGCCCTGTCCACCGATGATGAGGGTAAGTTGACTAAAAAATTGCCACTTTTTTTTACTAATTTATTGCCCTTCACAATATTCAAAACACTGGTGGCCTAGTAGTGTATACGTTCCGGCCACATAAAGATGGGAAATGAGGGTTCGATCTGTCATGTTCCAATCCTGTTGTCCCCTCATTGTCAAAAAGGACCCATTAAAGAAAATCTCTTGCTATTATGCATATACATACAGAATTATATACTGTAGTAAATGTGTCCCCTAGCAATCAAATTCAAGTCCTTGTAAATTATATTAATGTTGTGCTACATTCACTGGGTGGAGTTTTATTTTGATGCAAACCTTTTAATTCTGCAGCTGAAGTTGTTGTATCCAGCCTGCGACGACTCCGACTTCGTAGCAACAGCACAGGAACGAAACACTCGTCGCCAAGGGAACAAGGGACTCCTCAGTGCTTTGGAAACCAGCTGGAGACACCTGACAGACAGCGACTTTCACCAGGACGCAAGGTCCCCAAGTCTGCATCAGTGTCCACCCTCTCGCTCATCATCACGCCAGGTCAGACCCCAAACATAGTTACCATAGCAGCTCTAAAGAAAATGGTGGTTCTCTTCATATCTGGAGAGTGGATTTGTAGATTTTATGTCATGGTTTTGTTTCAGATGTAAAAAAAAAAAAAAAAAAAAAATTCTATTCTCTCTACATAGACTTTAAATGCGAACCTGTGAGAAACGCTGATGGTGTTCACATGCGCATTAAGAATTGGTTCTATAGTTATGTGCATTTGAATATATGTATGTATGTTTGTGACACATTTTTCTTCCTTTTCCCCAGATGACGGGACTGGCGGCCTGCAGGCGCGCTCCATTTCCTCTCGATCGTTTTCCTCTAATCCATCATCCAGAGACTCCTCCCCTAATCGAGACCTGTCACTCAGCGTCAGCAGGCTCCGCCCCCCAATCATCATCCACAGCTCTGGGAAGAAATACGGCTTCACCCTGCAGACCATTCGTGTTTACATGGGGACCAGTGACATCTACACCATAAACCACATGGTCTTGGTAAGCAGATAATCACTTCTAAAGCCTCTTATCGGAACACACTCGGTTTACACCTGGTATTAAGTTGTGTTTTGGTAGATCGGATCACAAGTAGAAAAGGGAGACACATTCCCGTTTACACCTGGTGTTTTAATCTGTCTCTTTTGTCCACTTTCAACCTCTTCTGTCCTGATTTGTTTGAGGGGGGAGGGTACATGTATGGGTTTTTTCAAATCTTTCGAAGTAACTGGCAAAATAAGCACGCGCAATTTACATATGAACATGAAAGGAGACAGAAAAATATACCGGGAGCATCAGCTTCCGTTTCTGCTCTGATAGTCGCAAGACCACGCCGAACGCTGAGAGTGTGTTAGGAATCAGGAATGGTGAGAAAACATTGTGCTTGGTACGTTTTTCGTCTTCCAACCAAACTTGGTTCTCCAGCCAACAAAGTACTTCCAGCACTTCCCATAATGTTTACGCGTTAGGTCAGTAGACGGAGAGAAGGCGGCCTTTCGTGGCTGTTCGAACACATTCGACCACATGAGCATTTACTCTACAAAATCAATCCAGTCAAATCTGTGTTTTCAACTACCTCTGGAAGTGGACAAGCTCAAAACATTTTAGACCACGTTTACACCTGTATTTAGCATCGTCCACTTGTGATCCGATCGACCAAAACGCATCTTAATACCAGGTGTAAATGGCCTCAGACATTGAGTTTTAAAGATGGATGGTTCAGTCTGTTTATTCTGATTCCTTTTGTTTTCCTCTGTCAGGGTGTAGAGGAGAGCAGCCCTGCCCATGAGGCTGGACTGCGAGCAGGTGATCTGATCACTCATGTGAATGGAGAGTCTGTGCAGGGTCTAGTGCACACAGAGATGATGGAGCTTCTCTTGAAGGTATTTGAACCGCAGCATGTTGGGATTCCCTGAACCATTGTTTAATATTCTGAGCTAGACCAAAAGCAAAATGTCAGTTGAGGAATTTCACACACAAAAAAAAAACATTTTGAAACCCTTACTTGATAGGGAATTTATTTTTATTTATTTTAACCATGTTTGTATGCCTAAAACACATTTAACCATAGTGAAATCACTTTATTCAAAGCCTCAAGTGGCTTTTTAGTTTTATTAAAGTGTGGCAACAGCAATATGATAATAGACGCCAATGTTTTTTAAAAAAATTATTAAATGCAGTTAATAATATATAATAAATAAATGCTCATAGCGTTACTAGTTGAAATACATTTTGACAAAAATAATTTCTAATAGTAATAATGCTGTTCAAACTACTGAGAAGAATGATTAAAGATATCTGCAATTTTATTGACTAGCCAATAGGGCTGCTCGATTATGGAAAAAATCATAATCACGATTATTTTGGTCAGTATTGAAATCACGATTATGTAACACGATTATTTCACATGACTTTGGGAACGTGTTGCATTTATTAAAAAGACACGGTAACACTTTACAATAATGTTAATTAGTTAACAGTTAATGTATTAACTAACATGAACTAACAATGAGAAATACATTTGTTACAGTATTTATTAATCTTTTTTATTGTTAGTTAATAAAAATACAGCTGTTCATTGTTTGTTCATGTTAGTTTACAGTGCATTAACTAATGTTAACAAATACAAGCTTTCATTTTAATAACGTATTAGTAAATGGTGAAATTAATATTAATATTAAGATTAGTAAATGCTGTAGAAGTATTGTTCATTATTAGTTAATCTTAACAAAGGTAGTTAACTAATGCTAATTAATGAACCTTATTGTAAAGTGTTACCAAAGACACCTTTCAACAATTCTTAAAAAATCGAAATTTGAACATTTATTGTACTTTTTGAACTATTAAAATAAATAATATATAACAGATAATACTTCAGTGAGTATTTTAATAATTCCCGCAGGTCTACCACTTATAATGCGGGAAATTCCCCCGCAAACATTGATTCACTTTAGCATGTAGATTGTATGAGTAGCCTAAATGAATCCACACAGATTATAAAATCAAATCAATCATTTTAAAACTTTCTCCAAGACGCAATTTCATAAACCGCGTGAGTGTTCAGCGGTGCCGCGTCTTCTCTCTCTCTGTCTCTCAAAATGCGCTGGACAAGGCAAGCGTCGAAACTACACATTCGCGTTTAGGAGTCGGGACATGATGGAATTGTCACTTGTACAATCGGACCAGCATTGCATCGTAACTAAAGTTTATCATTTATCATTTATCACAGATATCTAAAATAGTTATAGAATTATAGAATTTTTTAGTTATCTGTCCTAGTAATAATTCATATGGCAGGTATTGACAATGTAATTTTTGGATTAGTAAAAAAAAATCTAACATTTTATTTTACTGTCTGTAATTCTGTTTGGACCTGTAAAATTAAATTCTCTGTAGTAAAAATGTAATTAACTAGTCAAAATAAAATTGCAGATGCCTTTAATTGTTCTTAATAGTTCAAATTGCATTATTACTAGTAATATATTTTTACCAAAATTGAATTCTGACTAGTTAGGGGAGATTAATAGATCATCTTTTGTGTAATAGATTTATTTTGTGTAATTTGTCAACTAGTTTCATCTACTTTCATTTGGTCTTTTTAATATACAGAGCGGTAACCAGGTGTCCCTGCAGACTATTGCACTAGAGGACACATCTATAAAGATTGGGCCGGCACGCAAGAGCAGCTGTAAAGGAAAGATGGCCCGCCGCTGTAAGAGGAGCAAATGGAGGGACAATCAGGACCGGTCAGGAAAACTCTTGTTTTAAAGCTCTCATATTATTTTACATCATTACATTACATCATTAGTGGCTGATTTTTAAATGGCTGATCCCAATACTCGGTGCAAGGGTAGACAGTGGAAACTATAATAATCCCTCTGCATACATAATGCAGTTTAATGAGCGCAAATTAGATGCACATATAATTGTTGAAATTGAATTAACATTTATTTTACACAATATTTACTCAACAAAAATATTTTATCCATTGAAATGGTTACTGGCTGATATATTTGTCTATCGCTAATGTTAGTAAGGACATTCAGTTGGATGCCACTTGCAAGAGTTTATCATTCATCGATGTTTGCCGTTACCCTGAATAATCTCGTGTTCACCCAGGAGGCGCAGCATGCTGAAGAAGCTGTCCAAACAGAGCACCGTCATGCACAGCAGCCGTAGTTTCTCCTCCGGCCTGCATCACTCGGTGTCCTCCAGCGAGAGTCTGCCAGGCTCTCCCACACACAGCCTTTCCTCCGGACCCACCACACCCTGCCGGAGCCCTGTTCCCGACCACACCGCTGGTATGACCCGACTTATAGATGGAAAACATGAAACTATTTGTCAACCAGTAATTAATCAGTTTAAGTTGGAGAATATATATTGATAAAAATGTAGGAATATTTAAATATTTTCTTAAAATAAAATATTTCTTTTAAAACAGTTGTTATATTATAAAATGAAGAAATATTTAAAATATTTAAGGATTGGGTTGAATTGATTTCTCAATTTTAGTAGATTCTCATTTTGATGAACCAATATCAATTCTTAATTCCCAAGATCGATCTTTTAGTCCAGGGGTGCCCACACTTTTTTGCTTGATGATCTACTTCTAAAATGATCAACACAATGAGATCTACCAACTACCAACTAAAAAACACAGTTTAATAATAAAAAAAAAAAACACTTCAAATGCCTGTTGCTACTACAGTAGTAGTACTGCATGTAATCTTGTAATTAAGAAGAAAAAAAATAATAAATGTTCATTGTTGATATTCAATTTTAGCACTAAACTCAAAATACCTACAACATTTTGCCTTATTCTGATGACTTGCACTGACTGGAATCAGACAGTTTTATATAATCCGGGCAGAAGCTGCTGATAGCTAGTCTCAAACAGGCCTCCAAATTGTCATCAGTCATGGTGGACCGGTGTTTTGATCATTTTCAAACAGTTTATATTCAAATGGTTGGAATTTATGAATGAATGAATGACATTCATTCATAAATTCCAATGAATTTTTGACGAATGAATTTTTACCAGGCGCGATTTTTGTTTATTCGGTTGTCATGACAACTAGCCTGCTTCTGCTTTCCAGCTCTGTTCTCCGAAGCTCTTGAGCTGGAAAGCAGAAGCAGGCTAGTTGTCATGACAACCAAATAAACAAAAATCGCGCCTGGTAAAAATTCATTCGTCAAGTGCAAGTTATACAGAAACTAAAAGAAGGAAGGACAATGCTATATTTATTTTTATTCAAATTTAACAAAAGCATATTTTAAAATTATGTGCGATCTACCAGCATTGTCTTTGCGATCGACTGGTAGATCGCGATCGACCTATTGGGCACCACTGTTTTAGTCTATGCTCTTTTCAGTTGTTGCATGAACACAACTTCACAAAGTATTGTTTGTAGCGCACCTCCCATCCAATAAATCCCAATAAGCTTTGTTACTTTTGATATTTTAAAACGGACAGAATTTGAACACTGAACACTGATACTGACAAATGTCATAAGTATTGTTGTGGTGTGACAGATCGCTGTAGCCTCAGTTCAAGCGAAGCAGCTGCACAAAGCACATGTGAACCAATTATCTCTTACTTTTTACTACTAGTTATAGCACAACATAAAAATAAATGAACATCTGAAGATATGTTGAAAGATACAGTACGACTTACTGAAATGCATCATGTAATTGCTCAATGAATGTTTCGGAAAGACGTCAAAACAGCTTGTAAACAATGTCACGCAACTCTAAAAAGCAATTCAATGACCATAGCTTGATAGTTGACCAGAAAAATGAACTTTAGAGAGAAGCATTTTGCTAAATATATGTAGTATATTACATATTCATTATAGTTTTTATGACAGCTACCGTTTAATTTTTTTTGCACTGTACATGATATATAATCTTAATGAATTGAATTGAATCGAGATCAGAATTAAATCGATTTAAGTTTGTGAATCAAAATCTAATTGTGAAATTTGTGTCAATACCCAGCACTGCTATGTCTAAGTCACTTAATTCAATCAGAAAATGACTTTTGTTTATTGTATATATTGTTATAATATATTAAATATGTCGTTTATTAATTATATTGTTAAAATTGTCACAAAACATTGCAATCTGTTCAGAAGCCAGCCTGCCCCAGAACGCCTCTCCGTGCTCCAGCTCTCCCAGTTCACCAGCGGTCCAGATGCGGCCCAGCTCGCTGCACGGCCTTGGCTCGAAACTTGGCAACCAACGCTACACTAAAGTGGGGAGAAGGAAGTCCACCAGCAGTATCCCACCGTCACCTCTGGCCTGCACCTCTTCACCACAGGCCCTGTCCCCCCAGCGCTCCCCCTCACCCTTACCCAGCATCTCCAAAACCCTCCACTCCTTCCACGGCAAGACCCTCTCGCCCCCCACGATCATTCGGCATGTGGTCAGACCCCGGAGTGCAGAACCTCCACGTTCCCCTCTGCTGAAGAGGGTCCAGTCTGCGGAGAAACTCTCAGGGGCCTTATTTGCTGACAAAAAGCCCCACGCGCCCCGCAGAAACACGTTGGAAGTCCCCCACTGCGAGGTGGATGTACTGGGAGATGCCGAGGCAGAGGTGGCCTGTGGTGCGACATATTCGGTGGATCACGGCAGGCTGGGTGGGTACTTTTGCGGCCAGAGAATGAGGGACTGGCCTGGTGACCGAATGGAGCAGATCGTTGTAATGCGCAAGCTGAACCTCTCCGAACGCCGAGATTCCTTCAAGAAGCAGGAAGCCGTGCAGGAAGTGAGCTTTGACGAACCGGACGACAGGGTTCCCGCTCAGTCGGCCAAGCAGATGCTGGGCGAAACGCAGTCGGAGGAGGAGTGCATGGCGAGGAGGAATCCGCTGGTCCCTCAGATCGCCGTGCAAGGATCAGAGAGCGAGGAAGCGGACGATTGGAGGCTTTGTTCGGATGAAGACGAGGAAGAGATTGAGGAAAACGTGTCACATACACTGAGTCGAGCTGAACCTCAGGCTGAATGTGCTGCCAAAGACACCCAACGCTCCTCAGCAACTACACGTGAAGCCAGCGAGACCACTGCAGATGCAGCAAAGCCAGAAAAGCGTCAGAGTCCAGGAAAAAAGCTAACTGAAAGAGAGATAAATGAGTAAAGGACTGTTGCAGCACATCATCATCCCCGCGGGCTTCACGACGCACCCGGCATCACGACGTTTGTTGCCACGCAGAATTCAAACAATTACTAAGTGGAGTATTTTATTAATGTGTAAATGGAAGTATGATAGTCTTATGCAGGGAATATGTATGCTTTTTTAATTTATAGTGTACTGGAGATGTGCTGTTGGCCAAAAAAAAAAAAAAAAAACTTGACGGTTGCTAGTACATTTTTCTCACCTTCTGTGAACGGGTTGAGGAGGGGATTTGAATGACTTGATTTTTTTTCTATGAAAATGTGCAAAAGCTTCGAATCCATTTCATCCTCCAAGAGCTTTTCATTTTTGCACCGACATTGTGTGTGATTTTAAAAGCTGCAGGTTCAAATGATATTTGAATGGAATTGTCATGTGGCCCTTTTCATGTATTATTCCACAATCTCAAAGGGTTTCCAGAGTGTTTGAAATGATCCGTGTGAAAGAAAAATAGGACTCTGTTTGTGTCGAGCATTTGGGCTTCGACCGTGGGAACCTCACAAGTAATTTGAAATGAAGTCACATGTTGGTCAAGGTGTCAAAAAACAATCGTCTATGTGAATTTTATGCATCAAACCAAATAGATCAGTTTTACACCTTGTTTTATTTTACCATTTTGTAAAGATGAATTTAGATTTAGAATATTTTAAATTCAATTCCTTTCCAGATACTTTGTTTAATTAAATGATGCTAAATTTAATTAATGAATTAAAAAAAAAATGTTCTTTACTTAAAATTGAACCCAGAAAGGGATAATGTTTGGGATATTTAAGGAAAAAATTTCATGTATTTTCACAGTTCCCACAATTCGTTTTTGCATGTTTTTTTTTTTTTTACTTAAATATTCTTCCTCTACTTTTCTTTTTCACCCAGCTTTGTTCAGTTTACCTGCAACCTAAAACATCTCAAATTTTCACAGGTGCTAAAATGAATGGGCTCACAGACACACCTGAAATATTTGAAGAAATAGTTAAGCATGCAGTCACACACCTCACACTAGGCCGGAACTCATTTACACAAGAAATCACTGAGTAACGAACCACATCGTCATGAGTTTTTTGACCATTGGCCTGTCGCGAGTACTCACAAGTTTTTGTACTTGGAGAAATGTTTACATTTTATATATATATATGGATTTCTACTGTGCGAAGGTAACTTAATTACAAATGTTTGCAGAACTGGAGTCAGTGGGTGGAGGCTTTCGCTAGATTGTTTAAAGTTTGGTGTGATGTCATTGTTAATAGACACTGCACACATCAGACTGGATGTTTTTGTTCATGTGCATGACTCTTCCAAAAAAATTTTTTTTTTTTTACTTTAAGTTGTTATTTGGATCTAATATATGACAGTATTTTAATTGCATATAAAACTGCATGAGAAGGTTTAACAGTCAATTGGATGCTATCAGTCAGTCAGGACTTCATTTATGTTGGACCTTCAGGAAAAACGGCACATGCTTGACCAATTCAAGAAAACAATTCTGTTGTATTTTTGAGGTTTGTTAATTGTGACCTCTCCGTTTAACTTTATGCACCAGGCTACTGTAGTCGTAAACACTCTGTGTGACACAAATTGGTGTAAATTTGAATAGGCTGTGTTTTCCTGCCTGTCAGCCGAACGTTTGCATGCTGCATGTTAAGTAAATGCACCATTCACTTTGGCATGGCAACCTGAGTGCAATGTTTAATGGTCAAGTATAACCGAGCCTTTGAATTACAGTAATGTTATTGAAAGCTTAATGTTATGCAGACCCAGTTGTGACATTTTATCCCTCTGTAATCACAGACTTTAGTGGATGAAGTGTTTGTCTTGTGGATGTCAAACCCACTCTTAAACATGTTCAGACGAGACTGGGTCACGATGTTGCATTCGCACTAATGCTTCACAGCACTGAAAATCCAACATCTATAACCTGCTGTGCTGATGGGTTCTTCCATTTTTCCAGAATTGTCAGGACTTAGTAATTGGTATGTTTGTAAAAATAAAAAATAAAAAAATACTTTTTATAAATATTTTTTAATGTTAACTGTTTGTCTGATGATGTTTTGTAATAAATCAGTCTCTGGTTAAGATGGAATATAAATGACTTTTGTTTTTCTTCATATTTATATATATATACACACACACACAATTCTGGGTAGTAACTTATTACATGTAACCCTGATTGCTTAATCAGATTCCAAAAATTAAGTCTTTGTAATTCGAATATATTACATTTTAAATACTTGTACTTCAGACTACAGTTACTTTTTTATTGATTGTATGATTACATGTTATTCCCAGTGGCAGTAAATTACTCCTAATCTATTTATTTTACTATATCTTTTTTATATTTTAAATTTTCTTTTCTAAAAAAAAGTCTATCCAATCAGAAGCTCTTCCAGGTTTGTGGAATTGCACACAGACCCCAGCCACTAGTCATGTGCCTATCACTGAAAACAGCATTTAATCACTGGATCTACAGAAATCATTTCACTTTATCATTTATATCATTTCACATGTTTTCTCAACATTGCCTATATAATCAGCTCCTGACAAGCGCATAAATTATTATTTGAATTATCACTCAGTGAGTCATTAAACCATGTGTTACTGACTTTGGAAGGCTGTTGTCTTTTACATACATTAAAATGTACAAATTCACACCATTTCATATTTATGTATGCAGGGATTTCCCAGATTCCACCAATAGCTCTGCCAACTCTTATGAAGCACTGCGAATGACATAATCAATCCGGTCTCCCTACGCTTTAAAAATACTTAAATATTTGTATATATGAAGAGTTCAGATGCAAAAGCCTCTTAGTGCCATCTGAAATTTTCTTCTAGAATGGTCATTTTTATCAAGCTCGTATATTTAAGTTCAGTAATTTCACTTAAATGACAATTAATAGGTAATTTTCATTGCCATTTAAGTGAAATTACTGAACTTAACCCTTATGCTGCATTAGGGACATTTTTGGTCATTTTCAGTTTAATTTCTTTGACCATTTTGGCTGTTTTAATGCCAATGGTATGTAATTTGGCAAAATTGTGACTTTTTGGATAAATTTTAAATATTTGATCTCATTTTGCAAAATATGTATAACACACACTGTGTAGAACAAATAGCACCATTCAGCACCATAATGACCAAAAATGGTCCATTGAAACCCATTAAAACGCCGTTTAAAGCCGGGGCCGTCATTAATACATGAATCGTGATTTATGTTGAAACATCCTTTCATATTGAAGTCAAAGCATTATATTTGCATTATATAGTGTATTCCACCAGATGATGTCACTACACAGGTATTCCCTATGGGTGGAAATGCACGTTATTTTCCTGGTTTCCACTAGGGGCACTATTGAATGTTATGAAGCATTTTAATGGCTCCAATGATCTATGATGTTTCTGGGTATGTGTGGATGTCTAAGAGCAATGTGTGTCTGAGTTGACAAAAGTGTGTGTGTGTGTGTGTGTGTGTGTGTGTGTGTGTGTGTGTGTGTGTGTGTGTGTGTGTGTGTGTGTGTGTGTGTTTGTGTGTGTGTGTGTGTGTGTAGGGCCTAAATATAAACATGGTGTTTAGGCGAGTGACAAATCACAATATCATGAAGGTCATATTTTACCCTTTCTGTCTATACTCTCTCTCTCTCTCTGTGTGTGTGTGTGTGTGTGTCAGTGGTGTAGGATGTGTGTGTGTATGTGTGTGTGTGTGTGTGTGTGTGTGTGTGTGTGCGTGCGTGCGTGCATTTAGAAAGAGAAAGCGCTTCTCACTGCATTGTTTTCTTTTGATTTGATTCATGCGCATTTTACGCACACACATGAACCTTTGACACAGCTTCGTTTTTTTAGCAGTCTATGTTTCAAAGTTAATTGCTAATTTCTCACATACGTAGAGGCACAGACTCAGCCATGCAGTCAGTTCTTAGACAATAATAACACCTTTCATCTTGTGGCAATAATTACATTTTTGTGTTTTTTCCTCTTATACAAAGTGATGGTATCGCCACCAAAACTGGAATTTAAAGGGTTAAAATCCTGAAATTAAATAAATATTTGGTAGTTATGATGAGGACTGATGCTGGTTAAAATATTTAAGTTAGTAAAAGTGGAAAATAATAATAATATATAATATTTTAGGCAGTGTTTAATATGTGACCATTTTTGGTCATTAATGCACTCAACGTAGTCAAATATATAATGCAGCACAAGGGTTAAATGTACGAGCTTGATAAAAATGATCATTCTAGAAGAAAATTTCAGATGGCACTTAGAGGCTTTTGCATCTGAACTCTTCATATATATATACTGTATATGCATATTTTGCGATTGCTCCATGGGATTGTTGTTAAAGGGATAGTTCACCCAAAAATGCTGTCATCATTTGCTCACCCTCATATCATTCCAAACCCATAAGCCTTTCGTTCATCTTCGGAGCATCTTTATGAAGATCTTTTTGATCAAATCTGAGAGCTTTCTTTCCCTCCATTGACAATCTACGCAATTAGATGATTCTACCACTTTGACGCTTCAAAAAGTTCATAAAGAGATTGTTAAAATAATCCATATGAATTGAGCGGTTTAGTCCAAATTTTCTGAAGAGACATGATCTATTTTTATGATGAACAGACTGAATTTAGGCTTTTATTCTTCTGTTGAACACAAAAGAAAATATGTCAAAGAATGTTGGTAATCAATCAGTTGACAGTAGCCATTGACTTCTAAAGTAGAACAAAAATAAGTCCATGGCTACTGTCAGCTGTTTCTTTTGTGTTCAACAGTAGAACGAAACTGATACAGGTTTGGAACATGAGGGTGAGTAAATGATGACAAAATTTTAATTTTTGGGTGAACCAACCCTTTGAAAATTTATAATTTCAATTTTTAGAGGAGTCAGAATGATGGTTGAAAATAATCTTTTTTCTGCATACAGTTGTTATTGAAATTATTCAACCCCCATTGCAAATCAGGTTTATTGGCAATATTTAAAGACTTTCAGCTGTTTGCAATGAACAAATCAAAACAAAAGTAATTGAAATAGCTCAACACAACAAATGTTTCAAGTGGTTTCCCTAAAGTCAACTGAAAATGCAACTTTTAATGACTTCTGCAGTCTCTAAATTATTCAAGCCCTTCATTTTTAGTACTTAGTAGAACACCCTTTTGCTGTTATGGGTTATGCTGTAAACGAGATGTATAACCAGACAGCAGCTTCTGGCAGAATTTCTGAGGAATATTAGCCCATTCCTCATGCGCAATGGCCTCCAGTTCAGTAATATTCTTTGGTTTGCGTGCTGCAACCGCCTTCTTCAAATCCCACCCGAGATTTTCTATGAGGTTCAAGTCGGGTGAGTGTGATGGCCACTGTAGAATCTTCCAGGACTTCTTCTGCAACCAAGCCTTGCTGGATTTTGAGGTATGCTTGGGATCATTGTCCTGAAGGTCCAAGATTCAGCTTCCTCACTGACGGCATAACGTTTTCTCCTAGGATTTCCTGATACTTCAATGAATCCATCTTGCCTTCCACACACTGCAGGTTTACAGTTTTTTAGGATGTAAATCAGCCGCAGAGCATCACCGAGCCCCACCATGCTTAACTAGGCAGAGTGTTTATTTCAGCATATGCTTCATTCTTCTTCCTCCAGACACACCGCTGATCCATACGGCCGAAAAGTTCCAGTTTTGTTTCATCGCCTCACAGAACAGAATCCCAAAACTTCTGTGGCCTATTCATATGATTTTGAGCACTTTTCTTGTGCTTTTGGATCAGTAGTGGTGTACGTCTTGGAGTTTAGTAAGCGCTTTACTGTTCAGCTGAAACCTCAGTGCCTGTTGCAACCAAGTCTTGCAGGTCCTTTGCAGCCACTCAGTGTTTTTTCTGAACCTGCCATCTCAGGAATCTGGTTGCAGCCGCTGATAGCTTCCTTTTTCTGCCCCGTCCAGGCAGTGGAACTTGTGAACTTTGAACTTGTGAACTATGCTTCCACCGGTGTCTCTAGGAACATTTAGTGCCTTCGCAATCTTTTTGTATCCTGTTCCTTGTTTGTAAAGGGCAATGATATCTTCTCGTAACTTTTTGGACCATTCTTTTGACTTTTGAGCCATATTTACAACATGCATTCAAACGTGACACACAACAAACCTAGCCAGTTCAGATATCTCATGTGTTCTAGCTCAAGCACACCTTGTGCAACTAATGAAGCCCTTGATTAGTTGCATCAGCTGAGCTTGAGACAACACCTGTTTTGCAGATTTGTGCTTTCTATTTCTATTCTATTCAGGGGGTTGAATAATTTTGAGACTGCAGAAGTCAGTTGAATTTGCGGAAACCACTTGAAACATTTGTTGTGTGGAGCTATTTCAATTACTTTTGTTTGATTTGTTCATTGTAAACAGCTAAAATTCTGTACATTTTGCCAATAAACCTGATTTGCAATGGGGGATGAATAATGTTGATTACAACTGTATATTTGTTTTTTGTATGTGTGTGCAAAAAATTTTAACATTATAATTGAACCTCAAGAAACATTAAAATAATTATAAAAATCCATGTCATTACTACACGCACATGGCATACAGGAAAAAGATTGTTGCATGAATTATGAATTTGTTAATGATTCATTTGTGCCCACTTTATTCATTTGTTCCCTTGTTTTAATTTAGTTCAATCGTGGCTACGTTTTCACTAAAACAAGGGAATTAATTAACACAACGTGGCCACAGCTGACCTAAAACAAGGGGATGAATTAATAAATCATGGGAATGGCTCAGTACATTACTGATCTTAGCCTACCTCATTTTTTTAAACATAGGCCTATGTACTTCATGAACAAGAGATACACACATTTAACATTTCCCACATGGGAAAAACCTTTACTGGCCTACACAAGTGGCTACAAATGCCAAATATATGGTGTTCTTTGTTGTTGAATATTTGGTAAAGTTACCAGATTCGCAATCGAAATTCTGTTAATGTTTAACCTGACTTTGTCACATTGTTTGCTTTTGTACGGATTAAACCGTGTACTTTGGCACGGTCCTTTTCCACCCATTTCCATTTCCATTTCCACTGCACAAGTATCTCTTCATGTTTTGACCAACTAAGAATACCAGAATTAAACATTTTAAACATGGGAAATCATCCCTGCACCCCTACTCCAGCAACTATAGACAGTATTTACAGGGTTGCCCAGGACAACGGGATCCTCCCAGACATCACTCTTGATGGGACGGTGGCAAATCTACTGTCCCTAAATTCCAGCATTGCACTCAACCAGCAGTATGCGACTGTCCGGCAGAGCCTGACTACAGACCAACTGGGAGCTTTAGACACCAACCTGACCTCTATTTTCGGACAAAGCACTTATGTATCTTACGGAGGTGTTGGAGTTGTAGCGCTTGCTTTATCTTTCCTGCTTGAAGCTCTTGTGTCCAGTATCGTCGGTCAGACGGATGGTGTGACCACAGACCCATTTAAAAAGGCTTTCGGATCAGATAACTCTTCGGAAATCGGCAGCATTGCGAGTGAATACCTCAAACTGGTGTCTAAGAAGGCCAATAACTTCGAGGAAATGGGAGAAATAACTGAACTCTATGACCAGAAGCTTAAATATGCTCTAATCGAGCTTTATGAGAGCATGACTTTGGATCATCAGCTGAACACGTATAGTATTAAGCAGTGGATCAATGGAGCAGCGATCCACCTGCACATGAGGATTCATGGGATTCGTTTGGCTTCTGTCCCTAAAGGTACAGCGGAATCGCTGCGTTTGTCGTACCGAACAGGTTTGGCGAGGTTACTTCAGCTCTATACTGCTTATTTGAGGCAGAACGTAAGAGAGCGGTCCACCATTCAGGGTCCTCCGATAAAGGCGGGATTCTTAATCGTTGAACCTGGTAAGAAGGTTAGACACCGTGTGATCCACAACAGCTGCCAATCTCAGGCTATTGCCACTGCTGTAGTGGCCCGAATTTTATCTGCACAGAATATTGGAAAGATAGAAAGGTTTTTTGATGAAGCTGGTCAAATCTTAGACCGCTTGATTCAACAGAGAGACACTTTTGAACCACACAGACAACGGCAGATTAAATCTTAACTGGATGTGGATTTCCTTCTGAGGTGACTTTTGAGCTGTTTTTCCAAAAATACTTTGTTGTTTAAACACACTGCATTGTTAAACTGCGCCACATGCTATTTTTGTTGAGTTTGATACCATTGCTAACGATGATATGCTAACTACGGTAAGTGCTGGATGTATTAGCATTACTTAATGAAACAGCTTACCAGATGATAAATACATAATGATGATACCAGTCTCTTACTGTTGATGTAACATAATTATTAAAGTGCTATTAACCCATTAAATTATGCTAATATAGATTAAGCACATCAATTGTAAAACGGCACATGCAGAGAGATTTGCAGTTTGTAAACATAAAGCAGGATAGAGTACAATAGAGAGAATAACAGTCAATGACTGTATGTAACATCAGATTGATCAGAGATGCATCAGTAGAAGGGAGACAGATGGCATCAAATACAGCATTTTACATTACAGTATACAGTGATACTGTAAACAGATTACCATGGTAGAGACTGCCACTACTGTAACTCACCCTTCATCTGTAAAGGTCAACTACAGTATAGAGTCATATATGGTATACAGTGAGAACATTTACTGTATTGCCAGCAAACTGTTCTAGCACAAATCCTCAAGGCAGTTTCACGCAGTAACTTCATCACACCTTTTGATAACACACTATAGATACTATTACAAACATTATGGATTCAATTAAGTTAGGTTATGTAAGTATATTTTCTAATGTTGCAACTGTAGCCTGTATTACTGTAATTATTTCAGCAACCAGGGTGAATTGAAACATTGTTTGCTGTTTAATTAATTGATTGTTAGAAGTACTAAATTGAAAGAAGATAATACTGTTGTGTTTCTGTGATTAAACCAATGTTCTCATTACATATTACAATAATCTTGTGTTTGAAACAATGATTATGTGGACTGAAATGTGTATAACTGTAATGAAAGCATCACATGAGGTTTCGAAAAGAATGACCAGCTGTGTTACAAGTGTGATCAGTTTAGATTTTTTGGAGCCATTTTGCTTAAGCAATTTAGCAAATTTCAACCTCACAGAAGTCCCATGTCAGAAACAAATGGTTGTCACAAAAAAATGTATGTGCTCAATTGAGGCGTATAATTTTTATCCGGTAAGGCATGCATAAACTAAGATACAGAGGATGTGATTATAACTGGACTCATCATAAGGGGTTGGTTGTAATATTTGTAATGAACTGTTACAACTATCCCCACCCCCAAACAGCCATAACTGTTTTAGCATGTGGGTTAAAGTTAGCATGAATGCAAAGCATCAAATTAAACTATAGAGAAATGGCTACTTAAAGTTTTGTGGTGGAAATCAAGCTTTCAATGTTGTTTATATGTCTATGTGGTGTTTTTAATATACTTTAAGACAAACCATGTGCAAATTCATCGGTCAACACCATTGCTAGCATTTTCTCCTTAAAACTGCAGTGAACCAAAGACTGTCTCAAAAACGCGGTTTGAAATCGCTGGTGTTTGTCACAAACTACCTTGTAAACAATCACGTCAACGTGTGATCGTCGACGAGGGGATCTCTGAGCTGGTGTGAGTGAGTGGAGGCGGGGCTAATCTGCATATTCAAAGAACCACATATACTAAATGAGGCAAGGGTGTAGAGTTACATTCAAGCTATTTTAAGGCATGAATAATTTTTTCCCAAGGAAAAAAACACTTAAATATATCATTTTGGTGATCAAAGATGAGTTTTAAGGAATAAAATGATTGACTACAGGGGGACTTTAAAGTTATTCTACGTCAAATTTCAGATTTAAGTGAACTAATTAATCATTAATGCATCATTAATTACTCATTAATGCAATTATCTAATCAACCAATCACATGGCAGTTGCTTCAATGCATTTAGGGGTGTGGTCCTGGTCAAGACAATCTCCTGAACTCCAAACTGAATGTCAGAATGGGAAAGAAAGGTGATTTAAGCAATTTTGAGCGTGGCATGGTTGTTGGTGCCAGACGGGCCGGTCTGAGTATTTCACAATCTGCTCAGTTACTGGGATTTTCACGCACAACCATTTCTAGGGTTTACAAAGAATAGTGTGAAAAGGGAAAAACATCCAGTATGCGGCAGTCCTGTGGGCGAAAATGCCTTGTTGATGCTAGAGGTCAGAGGAGAATGGGCCGACTGATTCAAGCTGATAGAAGAGCAACTTTGACTGAAATAACCACTCGTTACAACCGAGGTATGCAGCAAAGCATTTGTGAAGCCACAACACGCACAACCTTGAGGCGGATGGGCTACAACAGCAGAAGACCCCACCGGGTACCACTCATCTCCACTACAAATAGGAAAAAGAGGCTACAATTTGCACGAGCTCACCAAAATTGGACAGTTGAAGACTGGAAAAATGTTGCCTGGTCTGATGAGTCTCGATTTCTGTTGAGACATTCAGATGGTAGAGTCAGAATTTGGCGTAAACAGAATGAGAACATGGATCCATCATGCCTTGTTACCACTGTGCAGGCTGGTGGTGGTGGTGTAATGGTGTGGGGGATGTTTTCTTGGCACACTTTAGGCCCCTTAGTGCCAATTGGGCATCGTTTAAATGCCAAGGCCTACCTGAGCATTGTTTCTGACCATGTCCATCCCTTTATGACCACCATGTACCCATCCTCTGATGACTACTTCCAGCAGGATAATGCACCATGTCACAAAGCTTGAATCATTTCAAATTGGTTTCTTGAACATGACAATGAGTTCACTGTCCTAAAATGGCCCCCACAGTCACCAGATCTCAACCCAATAGAGCATCTTTGGGATGTGGTGGAACGGGAGCTTCGTGCCCTGGATGTGCATCCCACAAATCTCCATCAACTGCAAGATGCTATCCTATCAATATGGGCCAACATTTCTAAAGAATGCTTTCAGCAGCTTGTTGAATCAATGCCACGTAGAATTAAGGCAGTTCTGAAGGCGAAAGGGGGTCAAACACAGTATTAGTATGGTGTTCCTAATAATCCTTTAGGTGAGTGTACAGTACATGTTTAACCACAGACAGATGTTTGTAGGGGTATTAAAAGCACAAACTGGACTCTAAAACTTTTATGTTTTCACTGTCTGTTGCATTTGTAGTCATAGCTCACAACAGTCGCTAATGAAGGGTTTGGGATTGTTCAGGTTTTTGTGGCACCACTATTAAATCAGTGTTGTCATGACATCATTTCCTCTGTCTCCAGAGCAATTTACAGCTCAGACTGCCATTTTGTTTAATCTTTTTATTTAATAGTACATAAATACATTCATTTTGCAATGCATACAACAAACAGTTTTCAACAAACAGTTCTTGTTTTCAGAATTCAGTGTTGTTAGATTAAGTTTTTTTCTCGACATATATGTGATATATGTAATTGTATTGGCCTACTGAAATTAATTTTTTATACAATATTTACTCAAAACTCAGTACAAATATTTCTGTCAAGAAGGTGTGTTAATCAGCCAAATATCAGCTGATTTATTATTATATTTGTCTATGTATCACTAGAAGGATGCATGAAACCCTTTCCTGTGAGATTAGCTGATTGGAGCTCCGGTCGTGACGAGTTTGTAGTACGCCCCCTTCAGGCCCATGAGATAGTCGTGTGCGCCCTTCTCGATAACATATCCTCTAGACATCACAGCTATAATGTCAGAGTTCTGGATAGTAGACAGACGGTGAGCAATGACGATACAAGTTCTGCCTTCTCTTGCTTTATCCAAAGCCTCCTGTACGGTCTGGCACACAGACGAACAAACACAGACTGGATGAGTTCTCACACAACTAACAAACAATGAAAATCCTCTAAAACTTGCGCTTTCTGGCTCACCTTTTCACTTTCTGTGTCCAGTGCTGAGGTGGCCTCATCCAGTAGAAGTATTTTGGGGTCTCGTATGATCGCCCTGGCTATAGCAATGCGTTGCTTTTGACCCCGGGAAAGCTGGGAACCTTGGGAACCAACATTAGTGTCGTATTTCTGCATCATGGGAGGAATAAACAATCAAGCAATTAACATTTGTCACACTCACAAGAAACCATTAAAGATTTTTAATAGGATTTTGTCTCTGTTATTATAATAACAGATTAATAATAATTATATATTATCATTAATATTGCTCTTATAATTTCTTAGTACTTTAAATGTGTCTATTTTATTTTTAATAATAAAAAAAAATTATATTTTGTACAGCACTTTTGGTCAACTTCATAAATGAATCATTTTTTGATCTAAAGATGTGAACAGCTTAGAGCAGAATCTCCGAGCTGTCGTTTTGTAATTAAAGTAGATTCCGACACAAAGTGAATGCAGCATTAATTCTAAATCCTTGTAATCCGAAGATTCCCAAAACTAACACCTCAGGAAGTGACATGACAAAGTCATGCAGCTGGGCCTTCTTGGCTGCGGAGATGACATCATCCATGCTGAGCTCTCGTTCGTTGTCTCCATAGCGGATGTTTTCCGCAATACTGCAGTCAAACAAAATTGGCTCCTGAGAGACGATCCCAATCTTAGAGCGCAGGAAAGCAACGTTGACCCGAGTAGAGTCATGGCCATCAATGAGCTAATCGATAAAGAACAATGATTAGATCACAAACTCAGTGTTTCAATAAAGATTTTAAAGCAAAAACCCCTTTCAAAATATCGGTAAAAGATCTTAACCGTCTTCTTACCACACGTCCATTGTTAGGATCATAGAATCTCTCCAATAGTTGAACGCTAGTGCTCTTGCCACAGCCGCTGCTGCCCACAAAGGCCAAAGTCTGTCCCGGCTTAACACTCACATTCAGACCATTCAGAACCTGAATATCTGGCCGGGTCGGGTATGTGAACTTGCAGTCTATAAACTCAATATCCCCTTTAAAATTATCCTTAAAGAATAAGAAAGAGAAAGTGTCATGTGACGGTCAAATTGTGTGTTCCTGCCTGTGCAGGGCAGGTGATTTTTAAATTGCTGTGCCAAGAAATAATGCAGTACTAAAATGTAATGTTAGAAACATTTTGTTTACGTCGCCTACATTTCTATATGAAATATGACAAATATATTTCAGTCCTAATAACAGATATTGTGATAAACATACTGTATTTTCAGGAATATGAGTCACATTTTGTACCATCACAATCACCTGAATGAGATGTATATCAGCCCATACATTTGAATTAAGCCATATGTCGGCTTTGTATTGTTTCGCAAGCTGATCAACAGATTTTCTAACAATATTCCATGAGTTATTCCACTGGACTACACATGGAATCTCTGGTTTCTCTTCCCAAGTTTTTTTTTCTTTTCTTTTTTTTTTTTTTTTTTTGGCAGGGGATTTATCTACACATAGAAACGTTTATTTTCCTTCTCACGTTCACTTTTCCTCAAAACAACAGAAATAATTCATTATCTTTATGTTTTTCTAATTCGGTCAATGACATTAAATACTGGTCAATGCAATAAGTCAATTAAACTACTGGAGATTACTGTGGTCTGTTTGTTCGCAGGATGAGGCATGTCAAGTTTATTTGAATAGCACATTTCCCACACACATGTAATTCAGTTTTGCGTTAAATTTGTTAAGGATTGTTGTTTATAATAAACATTTTTATAGCTAATGAATGCTACCATAATTTATGCTTAATTTATACTTACATTTTTTAATCTTGTTCTGTTAAATTTGAAGGATTTGTTGTGGAGTGTGAGGTGTAACTAAAGTACATATTTATAGAGTTTAGAATATATGTAAATGTTTCGTTTTATAAACAGGTATTTTACATTACAAAGCGACTTATCTGTGTTTTTTCACTCAGCAATGCAATTTTGACTCTTGAAACTTATGGTTTGACTTTATTCCAGATAATACGGTCCATAAATGGTTGTTATTGATAATTGAATTACCCATTTGTCTCCTTCATTGCTGTAGGTGCTAATTTTGGGAATGTGGTCGAGTAGCTTGAAGAATCGCGCGGCAGAGATCTTGGCTTTGGCGTAGTCTGGAGTGTAAGAGGACGCTCGACCGAGAGCTGTGCCGCTGGTTACAATCGCTGAAATCACCCTGTGTTGATAGAACCTCTCCAAATTATGAACATTTACTAAGCCAGCAATACTCTTTGTGGCATTGTTATCTCACCTGAAAACCATACTGAAGTGTAGCCCCTCTTGATAGACCAGGTATCCACCGAATCTATAGGAGGCGGAGTTCGCCATGAAGACCACACACTGGGAAAACCCATAGCAGGCACCGTAAACATTCGCCTTCTTCAGCGCGGCCTGGTACGGGGCCTCCAGCTGCGTGTTGAACATTTCCACAAAACTGCGCTCTTTTCCAAGGCCGGCAATGGTGCGGATGTTATTCAGAGCTTCTCCAGAAATCTGCGCTCAGAAACAGACACAGAGACTTTTAAAAAGCCTGATGCAGAAGCTGATGAGTAGGTGATTTTACCAATACTCCAGTCTAACGTGAGCTCACCCGTCCTGCTGTCTCCATGGCCTCTTTGTCCTGCTTGGCGAATCCGGTTAGCATCTTTGCCTGAAACCCTCCAGAGAGAGCCAGGAAGGGCAGAAAGCACAGGATAACCATAGTGAGCTTCCAGCTGAAGTAGAAGGAGATGATAATGGCCACACCGATGTTGGTCAAAGAATTCACGATCATGCCGATCTGAGAACCTGTGGCCTGGAGTGAGAGTTTTTTTACTGTAATTAAGCATTATTTTTTATTTAAATGTGCCGCAGATCATGTAGTCGTAATGAAAAAAGGATCAGCAAAATGTTTTTCTTACTCCCTGGACTTGTGAGGCATCAGTGGCCAGTCTTGTGGTCAAAGCACCAGGGCTGTTTCTGCGGTCATCAAACCAGCCGATCTCCTGCCCCAGCATTGCATGAAAACCCAGACGCCTCAGTCTACGTGTCAGCAGTTCCCCAGATTTAGAGAATGCATAGCCCTGAAAAAAGAAAGAAAAGAAAAGAAAAGAAAAGGGAAGGGAAGGGAAGGGAAGGGAAGGGAAGGGAAGGGAGGAAGGAAGGAAGGGAGGAAGGAAGGAAGGAAGGGGAGGAAGGGAAGGAAGGAAGGAAGGAAGGAAGGAAGGAAGGGAGGAAGGAAGGGAGGAAGGGGGGGAAGGGAAGAGAAGGGAAGGGAAGGGAAGGGAGGAAGGGGAGGAAGGGAAGGGAAGGGAAGGGAAGGGAAGGGAAGGGAAGGGAAGGGAAGGGAAGGGAAGGGAAGGGAAGGGAGGAAGGAAGGAAGGAAGGGGAGGAAGGGAAGGGGAAGGGAAGGGAAGGGAAGGGGAGGGGAGGGGAGGAAGGAAGGAAGGAAGGAAGGAAGGAAGGAAGGAAGGAAGGAAGGAAGGAAGGAAGGAAGGAAGGAAGGAAGGAAGGAAGGAAACAGAAGAAGTAGCTGTAATAAATATCTAGATATTTTGAAAGCAAACGAAGACCCAAAGCACTATATTATGTTTAATTAACAAAGTTCGGGAGGAGCACGTTCAGATAATTAAACCTAATTAAACACATGTGGAGCACATTCAGATAATCAAACCTAATTAGACACGAGTGGAGCACACTCTGTTAATCAACCCAATTAACGAGTTAAGAGGTGTATATATACAGCAAACTTGCCTCCGTTCGTTGACAGTTTAACAACATCCCTCCACCACCCCATCTCCTCACATCTAGTCCTAAATACTCTTACAACAACGGGGGGTGGGGTACTCTGGGTTCGGGTAAAAATTCTGAGCTCGGAGCCCTCCCCCCGGACAGCACAGCAAATACACGTGAACACAGCAAAAGCTGCTAATTTCACATCGCATTTAATTCCAAAATGTGCCGGAGCGTAATTAGTAATGCGAAATGAGTTGCATTGTTAGTGTTGTCAAAAGGGCAATTAGCGGGCACACTATAGAATATATTAGAGAATATAGCTGTACATGTTGGACATGATTCCGCCTGATACAAATTTTAGGTCTTTTAATGCCGATTAATAATGATTACAATCAAATTTTACCTCAGATTAAAAAACTTAACACTAGACTGTTTTTGTTTCCTATAGCCACCATTTCAATCCCGCATGTAATGCAGTTCACCGAATGAGTCACGGCTTGATGATTTAAAACTCTGAACGAAACTATTTTACCGAGTCTTGACTGCCGTACAGTCTGACATTGAAGACAACTGAGATCCTACAGTGTGACATGGCTTACAGCGAGGATTGTGTACGTACAGTCTAACAAGCAACAATCATAAAGGACTACCATAAATCATTCAGTATGCACTCGGCTTTAGTCATTAAAATATGGTAATTATAAATATCACATTATACTGAAGCTAAAATGGTCCTTTTCCCTTTCTTTGTTCTCAGTTAGCCTTCATTAGAAAGCTAACAGTTTATCCTAGTAGCTTAGCATAGCACTAACTCATTACATGACACTGGTTGCGTCCGAAAACTTGCAAGTGCAACATGTTCCTGGTCCAACATCTTTGTTGCATTCCGATCAACCAGTCAGATTTCAGGGACACGTTTAAAGTTTATGTCAAGTTTAGGCTTATAACCAGGGTTCCCAGACTGCAACATGGTGTTGGCCCAGATCCGGCCCACATCTGGTACACGTGGACTCCACACATACCAGATGTGGGCCGGATCTGGATCTGGGTTAGGTGCTTCTACATCAGAGTTATTCACCTATCATTTCCCATTATCCCATTTTAGGGATAATTTATGGGTAGGGTTAGGTTTAGGGGTGGGGATATGGTTAGGATTAAATTTTCGAACAGGAATGTTGATCCAGAATCTACAAAATATGTTGACCCAGGAACGCTTCTAACTCTGCAAAATCAGGCTTGTTGCCTTGCTGCCCTACCAGGCAATGACATGATAGCTTAACTGTCATGGAATGGAACGCACAGGATTGTGGGATATCAAAGGCAGCGAAGGATGCATCTATGCTGCTTTCAAAACAGATCGATCAGATGAAGGTATCTCAGGAGACAGGAAGTGAAGCTAACATTAGATTCAGGCGTGCCTTGTTGCCGTCCTATCTTGGATTTTTAAGCTTCCGGACACAACCACTGGTTTACTGGCCCAGGCATTTGAAAGTAATTCTATCGCCCCCTTGAGGTTAGTTAACACCAATGACTATAACTATGCTATAATGCATAGAATTTTTGGTCTATCTGTAATAGTTTACAATATCTTTACGATATATATTATAATGAAAATTCTTAATATGAAGACAAACCTGTAACACTTGTGTGAAAAATGAAACCAAACCAACAAACACAAAGAACAGACAGATGCCATTAATTTCCCTCCGTTGCTCAACAGGATCAGGCATCGAGAATGTCTGCAAGTAAAAAGAAAGAGATGAAAGCCATGCTTACAGAAAACACATGTTGTAGAGGAGAATAGCAGGCAGAAACCTCACCGCCAGGATCTGGCTGAAGAGGAGAGAGTAGACTGGGTTCACCCCTCCATTCACAGCGGCTCCAAAGCTTCCAAAGAGCATGTAGGGCCATTCGGGAGCGTTATATTTCAGAATACGAGTCACTGGAGCTGGTTCCACCTCCTCTACATCATCCTCAATAAGGCTGCTCTGTATACACATACAGTATGCACATACATGAGATGTTTGCGAGATATGTCAGGCCCATGGAGGTGAAGAGATCTAACCTTTCCCATGAACTCCTGAGGAACGCAGGTTTCAGAGTATGAGCGAGGGCCTAGCTCTCCAGCAAGGGCCACTGAGGATTCAGGTACAACATTCGACAGCTGTGATCGAGATCTTTGGTGAATAGAAGCCCTGCAGATATAGTAAAAGAGAGAGTGAGGTAGAAAAAGTTAAAAACTATATTAAAATTGTATTCTTATACACACTTTAAGGCACTTACCAATGCAAGTATAGGTATTACCAATGGAGCTGCCTACTTGAGTAAAGTTTTTCCATCCATCATTTTTTATGCAATATCCCAAAATGCGCAAAGAAATAGGTGGATGAAAACATAGCTAATGACATTTTGACCACTGAAATAGGAAGTGTACCCAGTTTCCATTTCAAAAATCTGGTCACTTTAGATTTTTTAATATTAGCTTTGCAACATGCACATCAAATTCTACTGGAATCAACTGATCATTAGTTTAGTCTCTTGTGGGTTCATGTCTAACTAGGGTTTGAAAAAAGCTTGAGTAATAAAGTTTTTCACCATTTTTACCTCAAGCTAGCTCGATAGCTTCCTGCCCTGTTGAGACTCTTTCTCTCTGCATCAGGATCAATACTCACAGCTTCCTCCATCTCTGAGAAGAGTGGGAGACAGAAAGATTAGAATGACATATTCACTTCAAATCCTTTTCGTTCATTTGAAATAAAGCTGAAATAAAATAAAATATAAATATTGAATGAAAAACTCTAAATGAAAAATTCAACGAAAATTAGAAATGTTGCCTTGGCAACTAACTGAAATAAAAAAGTAAAAAAATTACTCAAACTGAAATTGAAATCAAAATAAATTAAAGATAAATAGTGAGAGTCATTGACAGCAAGTAAAAATAGGATGTTTTTCAGGTCGGTAGCAATGGGTTCATAGTTAAAATAATTTGAACTTTGAGTACCACGTGACAATTCAGGGTGCTTTGCTCCACAGAGTTCAATGCATCGGAGAACATTGACACTAGTCATGTGAACTGATCTTAGTACAGAGAACTAACAGTAGTAAAGAGAGAGTGTGTTACCCTGTTGGGCTTTTTGATTGAGGGCTTTGTCTCCCTGGCTCTGAAGAGTGACCAAGGTGAAGTAGACGCCCTTTCTATCCAGCAGCTCCTCATGTTTTCCTCGTTCCACGGCACGGCCATGCTCGAATCCCACGATCACATCTGCATTCTTTATTGTGGATAAACGGTGAGCGATGGAGATGGTGGTGCGACCCATTCGTACCTTCAACAGAGGATTGATGGTTGTTCAACTCTTCAGTGATTTCGATGTACATTATTTTATTTACTTTTTGTAACTGCTGACCTTGTCCAAAGCCTCCTGTACGACAGCTTCACTCTCGTTGTCCAGAGCTGATGTGGCCATGTCAAGCAGGAGGATTCTGGGATTCCTCACAAGTGCCCGGGCTATTGCGATTCTCTGTTTCTGCCCGCCACTCATCTGGCCACCTCCCTCACCTACCGAAGTGTCAAATTTCTAAAAAGAAAAGATCAAAAAGTTTAAGAAACATATTTACTATATTATACACTCTCTTTCAAAGGTTTGGGGTCAGTAATAATTTTTTTTAATGTTTTTGAAAGAAATCTTGTATGCTAACCAATGCTGCATTTGATTAATAAAACAATAATTTTCTGAAATATTATTACCATTTAAACCTGTTTTATGTTTTTGTAAATATATTCAAATGTAATTTAATCCTGTGATGGCAAAGCTGAATATTCAGCATCATTACTCCGGTTTTCAGTGTCACATGATCCTTCAGAAATCATTCTAATATGATGATTTGGTGATGATAATAATAAGAATAATTTCTTATCTTATTTCTTCAATGTTAAAAACAGTTGTGCTGCTAAAAAAAAGTGAAAATGTGATCTTTTTTTCAGGATTCTTTGATGAATAGAAAGTAAAAAAACTGAATTTATTTACAATTGAATTTTTTTGTAACATTATAAATGTCTTTTTGTCACTTTTAAAAAATATAATATAATATAATATAGCTGGGATAGGCTCTAGGCCTCCCGTGACCCTACAGAGGTTAAGTGTTACTGTATGGAGATGGATGGATGTTATGGAGAATGGATAATAATATAATATAGACACCAAGACGGTCATTAATTATGATGTCTATGTATGTTGGACATATTTGGTGGTCTCCTGCCTGTGGTAAATCCATGATGAAGTTATAGGCATTGGCCTCTTTGGCTGCTGTGATGATGTCGTCGTTCGAGACTCCAGGACGCCCGTATCGAATGTTCTCAGCAATGGTGGTCGCAAACAGAACCGGCTCCTGCTCCACAATCCCAATCAGAGAACGCAGCCACTGGATGTTCAGGCCCCTGATGTCATGACCATCCAACGTAACCTGGAGTGAAGGGACACTTTCAAGGATTTCTGAATGATGTTCACCAAAAATACTGCAGCATGTAAAAGAGATGTTTCTTTACCATCCCTTCTTTGGGGTCATAGAACCGTTGAATGAGCTGGATCGCGGTGCTCTTCCCAGCGCCACTGGGACCCACAAACGCTGTTGTCTCTCCTGACTTAACCTGCAGATTAAGCTGATCGAGGATCTGTGAGAAGGAGGAGAGTAGAGTTCATCTAAAGTAGGAACACAGCAGAGAGCCATCTGGTGCTGGTGAACATTTCAACTTTACCTTCACTTCAGGTCGAGATGGGTAATGAAAAGTTATGTTATGAAACTCCAGATCTCCTTTCACTTTGTCTAACTTATATCCAGCCTCAGAGAGACAATCGATCTCTGGTTCCTGAAAATAAGACAATATTCCTGTCAATCCATCACTCGGGAAGGTGCCGGACAGTCTCAGATAGATGTCAGACATGCAATAATACACATGTTTTATTCTGACTGGCACCTGCTTTGAGCTTGCTGGGCTTTTTCATTTTGTGCATTTTTCTACACTTACTAAAATCCAGCACAGAGGGCTTTAACACTCATTTGCCATCTGTGTAAGATCATATTTTCGGTACTCATGGGATTGACATCTGTCTGATTTTTTTATTTTTTTATTTTTTTATGTATACAAGTGGCCCAATGTAGATTTTTCACATTTAATAAAATTATTAAATTCAATTAAATTTAACAAATGTTTTCAGCATAACAATTAAAGTGAGTTCAGAATAAAAAAATAAAAAAAAACATAAAAATTTGACTTAAAAATAAAAACAAATGAAGGAAAATTAACCAAAAACATAAATTTCTTGTTCATTTTACATAATTTTACTCAAAAATGCTGTTTATTTACATACGGAAGAGGATTAGGGCCAAGCAATAATAAAAACATAAAACCATCTCGAGATTAAAGTCACTATAATGCGAGATTAAACTCGTTAAATTTCGAGAAAAAAAGTCGAAATACAATCTTGAGAATAAACTCATTAAATATCGAGAATAAAGTCGTTGTGTTTCGAGAAAAAACTCGTTCAATTTTGAGAAAAAAGTCGAAATACAATCTTGAGAATAAACTCATTACATTTCGAGAATAAAGTCGTTGTGTTTTGAGAAAAAACTCGTTAAATTTCGAGAAAAAAAGTCGAAATACAATCTTGAGAATAAACTCATTAAATTTCGAGAATAAAGTCGTTGTGTTTCGAGAAAAAAACTCGTTAAATTTCGAAATAATTATGAGAATAAACTACTTAATTCTCGATATTTAATGAGTTTATTCTCAAGATTGTATTTCGACTTTTTTTCTCGAAATTTAACGAGTTTAATCTCGCATTATAATGACTTTAATCTTGAGATGGTTTTATTTTTTTATTAGTGCTTGGCCCTAATCCTCTTCCGTATTTACAGGTTTAAATTCTATTTATAGCTTTAATTTATATTTACTGTATTTTAGTTTTAGCTATTTTAGTACTTATTTCATTTCAATTAGCAATTTTAAGTTCATTTTAATAGTTTCACCTAACATTTTCATCATACCTTTATATTTTATTTTATTTCAGCTTTATTTTAATTAACAAAAATGTTAATAGTGTAATACTTTTTTTGTTTGTTAACAATAACAACACTGGATTTGAGACAGATATTAGTCTTTTCATGTGATTTGTGTGATGTCCGTTGTCCGCAGGGTTCTTACGCGGTCTATGGTCTCAAAGATAATGGTGGCGGCTCCTCTTCCAGCAGCAAAAGCCTCCAGACAAGGAGACGCCTGGCCCAAATTCAGCGCAGCAATAAGCACACCGAAAAATACCTGCAAAACAAAACATGATATCCAATCAATATCTGCGTTCTGCCTTTTCTGCCACATCTGTAATGTGAATAACAAAATGAACGTTCTTTTTCATGTGCTTGCATGAGATCATGTGTGTGTACCTGTAGTAAAGTCCCTGGACTGTACTCTTGTGTGTCCACTACTAAACTGGACCCATACCAGAAAGCTAGTGCGTAACACAGGAAGATGATGAACCACAAGTACCCTGTGAAAAACCCCATGATCAGACCTTTCCTGATGCCCCATCGCTGGGCAGAGATCAGATTACGGTCATACCTGCAGAAAATACAATGTGGAAAGAGTTCAGAGGAAATAACACAGTCAGTACATTTCTGATTACAGTAGTGCGGGAGTCATTATGTGAAGTAAAGATGATGGTTAGTTACCTGTCCACTTCTTTTTTCTCGCCACCGAATGCTGCCACAGTACGAACAGAAGACAACACCTCATCTGCCACAGCACCTGCTTTAGCGTACGCCTGCAGCTCCATTCCCGTCAGTTTCGCCACAAACTAGACAAGCACAAGCAATCCAAACAAATGGAATATATTGTAATTAACTTCATACAACAGTTTGTTACGGCCCTCGGATGTGATAGACAAATGGTTTTCATTGTTATCATTATCTTTATCGTTCTTGGTGTGAATGGAGCTGTTGTGTTTAAAATGTGTGATCTTATGTGTGAAATGCATGAAATCTTATGTATGAAAAAAAGTCCTTTTCTCACCAGAGCCATGAGGCCTGCTCCGAGCCCAATCAGAGGAGACACTGAGACGATGACCAGCGTTAGTTTCCAGCCCTTTGCGAAACCCATGAGGAAACCACACACGAATGTGGTGAAGCGCTGGATGAAGATCCCCACCTGATCAGCAATGGCATCGTTTATCTTGTTGATGTCACTAGGATTACATGAGATACACACACACAGTGTTAGGTAACTCTTGTTTATTTAGCATTTGTGCTCTGGAAAGTGTTTGAATGTGTCTTACTCAGACATGCGAGTGTTGAGCTCTCCCACAGAGGTGCAGTCAAACCAACCAATCTCCATCCGCATGACCTTCCTGAAATACATCTGCCTGATGATCTGAATCTGCCGTGCTGCCGCAGTGATCCACAGGGAGATCTGAAGGAAACAAAATGAGAAAGAAAACACTTTAATGCATACTATAATAAGGTCATGCAAAAATTATGCACATTATTGAAGTTTTTGCAAATTTCGTATTGCACATTTACAAAACAAGAAAGAACCAACAGTAATTAGTTGAAAAGTCTCACTTGGAGGTATCCAAGAATGAAGACCCCCGCTCCAATGCCCACATAATAGTAGGCGAAATTGGTCATTTCATATTCAATGTCTAATAGCCTGAAGCAGAAGAGCACACCATCATTAAATAAATTTTTTTGAAAAATTGAGAGAGAAAAATAGGAAATAATTTTCAACAGTAGAAAGTTTTAGAAACATCACGTTTACTAATTTTCTCACACAATATAAATGAGTCTTTATACATTCATATAAATAGCTGCATTTGATTTTAGAGAGAGTGAATAAAGAGGGAAAAAATAAAATAAGTGAAAACCACTGCTTTGTCTATTCTCACCCGCATGATTTGGTCATGTTCAGTGCCAGGTTTTCTTCTTGTGTCAGGTTTCGCCACTGTATAGTGTTGTTCACACATGCTTTCTCCGGGTCAGTAAGCTCATTGAGCTCGATGTCATACTCTATGAAGGTGTCCGTCAGCATCCCAAACACGAGCAGCATCAGCGGCTGCGCTGAACCATGAGCGATCGCACACAAGCTCCCAAAAATCATCATCCAGATCTCCCGGCAGCTGGCAAAGCGAAACTGCAGGGGAAATCAATTTACATGTTCATCAATAATGTGATTATTTCTGATAATCACAGTAAGGACTTATTTGCAGTAAGATGTTTACCTCTTCACTCCCATTTACATGTAATTTCCATTATTCTTATTATGCTAAGAAGTGTTTTGTGGTTATTTTTACCACCGTGTAGGCCTACCCCACAGCACAAATGATGTTACTGCCCACTGTTTTAATCTACTTTCATCAAATGCAAAACACATTTCTATGTAGGCCTAGGTAATATGTAGTAGTGTAAAAACTTTTCTTCTTTTGTATTAGTTTGTACAAAAGTGTGTCAAATTACACTGACCGGCCTAAAAAAAGTTTCTGATTGGATTTAAATAGGCAAATGCTTAAGAGTCTATGATTGGATCATTATTCCAGTGATTGTTATGTTTCTAGCGTGTTATATGTTTGGTAACGGTTCTTCTAAGCCTAATTGATGGAGTGTGTAGCTTTATATTTCTTAATCAACCAATGTAGGCCATATTCCACGATGACAAAGCCAAGACTAATCAGGCTCAAATTGTGAAAGAATGGTTGTGAGGGAGCATGAAGAATCATTTTCACACATGAATTGGCACCTCTGAGTCCAGTCCTTAAATTCATTGAAAGTCTTTGGGATGTGCTGGAGGAGACTTTACAGAGTGCTGGACTTTTGCATTGTCAATACAAGATCTTGACCAAAGTGTATATTCGGATGAAATTTTCGATCCACAAAATCTTGATTTTAGAACACTGTTGGCCTTACAGACAATACTAACGTGTCACTTACAGTCATTATCAACAGTACATTATGCAACAGGTGTCCATCCGTGTAAAATTATTATTTATTTATTTTTGGCCTAAACAGGACAGTCAAAAAACATATACCCTTAACAACAGAATTCTTCTCATTGTTATAATATATCTCAGAGGAATTACCAGCTGAAAGAAGCCAACGCGGATGGCCGATTCTTCTTCCTTGCCATCTTTGGACCTGTGAATGAAATAGTTTGTGGTGCTCAAAGTAAATGTGAGAAAACAAGCTTTCATCATCAAGGAAAAGGAGAGAAAGATGACTTACTTTTTATCCTTTCCCATTGTCCTGTATTAACACAAGTTTAGTTTCGAAACATTAAAAATAAGAAATACTCAATGCTTTATTTTAAATAAACAAATGTAGATTAAAAAAAGCAGAACTTACATGTAATCACCATTTGTCGCTGTAACAGAATCAATATGTTCATTCGTGTCTGAATGGATTGTGCTATAGAGTTGAGAATAGTTTTAAAAGATTAATTTTTAAACCCTTTACCCTCATCTGAAAATTCATAACCATCATTTTCCTGTCCAAACTTCTTGATGCTGCGCAGCTTTACGGTTCCTGGCATCGTTCTGCCTGTTCTTGTCTTAATGCCATTAAGAAAACAGATGCTTGAGGATAATTGCATCACAGAGGAACATAATGTATCATTTCAGATTTCAAACCAACAATGTAAACTTACCTGGCTGATCCAAAGTTACTCTCTTTTTCTGAGATTTTTAGTTTTACAGTGAAAACTCTTCCTTGGATGCTCCTAAAATCCAATCATATTCTTAGCAAGTGTCTGGATAGACTCCTTCTAAGCTCCGGGAATGTGTCGGTTGTGAATCTCTCGACTGTTGCCAGCAGTATGTGTTTGTAGTTAAATGTCTTGGTCGGTTTGGCTCAGGTGAGGTAACTGTCCGGAAGGTTTGTTCTGTCAGGGAGGGTGAATGACACTGAGGGTGAATACAAACACTGACATGAGATAATTGTCCCAAAAAAATCAATTCGGGCACATGTGCTCACAAGATGCACTACATTAACTATTGTAGTATGTGATACTGACATTAATTCCAAAAATCTCATTAAAGTCCCCCTGTAGTCAATAATTTTAACCCTCTCAAACTCATCTTTGATCACCAAAATTACATATTTAAACGTTTTTTTCCTAAAATAGCTTGAATGTAACTCTACACCCTTGCCTCATTTAGTATATGCTGTGCTATGAATATGCAGATTAGCCCCGCCTCCATTCACTCACAGATGCATTCAGAGAACTGTTTCTGAATCAAGGTAAAAGCTTGCGAGGTCATTCACCTCAGCATGTTTCTGTTCTGCAGGCACAGGACACGGGGGTAACCCATCATGCACTGCAGAATCAACATGTTTGAAAGGTACTGATCTACACCATTTTATAAAACACTTTTATTTAGTACTCTGATATAGCCTTGACCAATAAAACGAATTTCATTTTAAGTAAGTGGAACACCCATATATGTTGTGATCAGGGAGATATTACAAATTTCGTTTTTGTGTGCAAAATATTTAGTTGTTTTGCGGCAGAACAAGCATGAGTGCGCGCTACACAGAAACCAAATACACAGACAGAACTGAATCATTAACTCAGAGGTCAGATCCTTCTGTAGCTCTGCCTCATTTCACACTCAGATTAATACGGTCAACACTCTATATGTGATTGACCTGATAAACTCTATTCTTCACTGCACTCTTAACAATCATAAAAATCAAACAATGAGTTTTCAAAATCTTTTAAATCATTCGAACGTCAATTCAAGTCAAAATTCAAATGGAAGAATGTTTTAAAAAAGAGCAAATTTACTTGAGGTTTTTTTTTTTCTAAATAAAATGAGCTTGTTTCCTTATGCACTTGCATGCTACGGATAGAGACAGAGCGGAGCGGGTGGCTCACTAGTCCGTGGCGCAGGCAGGGTGACGGCTGACCAAGGTGGAGCCGGAGGGATGATGGAGCCTGGTGGAGTCGTAAGGCCGAAGGTCTCTGGTGGAGCAGAGGGAGAGAGGAGCCAAGGTGGAGCCGGCAGGTCGACGGGCCGAGGTGGAGTGATGGGATCAGTGGCTGGAGGCAGAGTCAGTGGATCCACCTGCGTGGGCGAAGCTAGCGACCGTAAGACCAGAGGCTTATCCATATAGAAAGGCATTAGGGGAGAAGATGAGGGGCTGACGGAACCAGCTGAGGCGGGTCTGAAGTGCTGGCTGACTTTTGCAGTGGATGAGGGAGAGGTCAGCGACGATAACCATATTGGGTAGGACCAGCGGTGATGAGGGCACAGACGATTCAGGGCTGGGTTGAATTACTTGTCTGGCATGCATAATACAGTGTGATAGTACAGATCCGTGTGAATGGGAATCATTTTGATAACGTTTTCATCTGTACAGAGGAAAAACTTTTGTCTGGGAAAAAAAACCTTGTCATGTTGATGAGGCCTTCGCAGGGGATAGTCTAGTTGACATGGTCTCTGCTGACACTTCAGGGCTGCGTTGTGGTCGTGTCCAGGCGCAAGTCCTTCATCTGATCCGGATACAGCCCGGATCCGGCTGACTACGGTAAACCTCAGGATAAACAGAGAGACTAATATTAGTGTAGATGCCATTCTTCATATGATGTAACACGTACACCAGGTGTTATGGGAAGTGTTCCCAGATCCGGATGACCTAATTTATGCAGCCTAAGAATCATTTTACATGATTTGAATTATAGAAATTGATAATGTGCTATGTGTATGCCAGGTTGAAGAGATTGTGTTTTTAGTCTAGATTTAAACTGACAGAGTGTGTCTGCTTCCCGAACAATGCTAGGAAGACTGTTCCAGAGTTTAGATGCTAAATAGGAAAAAGGATCTACCGCCTGCAGTTGATTTTGATATTCTAGGTTTTATCAACTGGCCAGAATTTTGAGATCGCAATTGACGCAAAGGATTATAATGCCTTAAGAGCTCGCTCAAGTACTGGGGAACTAAACCATTTAATGCTTTGAAAAGTAATTTGCAAGATTTAAAATGTATACGATGTTTAATAGGGAGCGTGTTGACAGAACCGGGGTTATATGGTCATACTTCCTGGTTCTAGTTCTGCTGTGTTTTGGACCCGCTGGAGTTTGTTTATTAAGCGTGCAGGGCAGCCGCTTATATGGACGTTGCCGGCTCACACTCCTGGTCAGACTTGTGATGGGGTTCAGGCTCCGGGGCAGGCGTGGCTGCAGGCTTAGGCTCCTGCATGGGCACTTCATTAGCTCTGGGTCTCCTCAAGGCAAGACAAATCGTATCTCATCATCCTGCCTGCACCAAAATTCCTTCATTAGGGTGAGGTCATCACAGGCAGCGTGGTGGCAGATGTTAATAAACTCCTATTCCTTTCCAGCCAACAGCCACCCTGAAAAAAAAAAATAATCCTTCCATTTTTCTGCCCTTTAAAGTTGATAGGTGGAACATTGATGGACACTGATATATCCTAGTGATGTTACATTTGACACTGAAGCTTCAAAGCGCGTATCGAGTACGCAGCGCAATTTCTCATGAAGTATTCTCGCGTATTGTTTTCAGAGAAACACGTGATCAACGAAAAACGAAGCCTCACTTTTTTCCAGTCACGTGAATGCTTCACTTTGCGTGTTGGAGTGTTTTAACCCAGACCACTACTCTACAGGTTTTTGGAAGTTTAATTCCACTTATTAACATTTTTTAAATATAAATAAGCCAATAGCCTATGTTACATGATCATATATTCTGACACATAAACAGCATAGAAACCATAAAATAATTAGACCAACATTTACTTGCATCAAGCAACCCTGTTGGAATTTGTATAATTAGTATTAATATAATTGTTAAATTTATTTTATTGCCACACTTTAATCTGTGAATTATCATAAAATAGCGTTGTCAGGCTTTTATTTGTGCTTAATGGATAAAACAACGGCACTGCACACAGTTGCTCATAAACTGCTATAAATTTGACCTGCCACAAGACAGCGCTGTTTTCGACGATGCTTCGAATCTTTTCCCGAAACATTCAGGGAAAGCCTCAGTGCTTCACGAGGCTTCATTTGCCACTATATCTATGTTCTTTTCTGGTTCCAGTATTCAGTCACGCTTCAAATAACACAAAATAAAGTAGACAGCCTATTTATTAAACAAAAGTCAGGTAGCTTCCAAACAGAACGAGGCAGCATGTATCAAACATAACATGAACAATACTGGACAAGGACTGAAACAAACTAAGGGACTTTAATACATAATGAACTAAACGAAGACAGCTGTGCTCGTTAAATTAATCTCCATGATAACAGATAATGGCGGGAAACTAGAGCAAAGGTAACAGGAAACAGGTAGCCTAACTGAACAAACTAAAAGTCCATGAAAATGAGTATTAATTTAGTAGCCTATATGTTAAAAGTGCATACGATTTAAGCTGCAACATGGCTTTGCTAATTCAGCATTGATTTACCGGCTTTGTGTGTGTAAATAGTTTTAAACGGTCAAATTTGCAGGTTGTTCTGTAATGTTTACATTTTTTACTGACAAGAATATTCTGTAAAAATGACAGATTTTATTTTACAGTGTAGCCTACCTATTGTGAGTAAAAAAAAATTTTTTTTTTGTTTTTTTTGGTTTTTTTTACAATTTGTTAGATAGTACCAGGAGCTTCAGAAAGTTTGAGTCCGTGGCAAGAAGTATGTTTTCTTCACAGGCTGTGACTGGCTTCTGGACGCTTCTTGGCCCATCTGGACACGAGCGGAGCCTGTTCTGCGGCAGCATGCCTGAGAGGAGGAGCTGGGAAAATCATGTTCATCAAGAGTGTCCACAGTCCATCTGGAGAACATGAAATGTGACTTGAAAAGAAAAGAAAAGAACTTGGCAATAAAGGCAAGAAATTACACTACCATTCAAAAGTTTGGTTTCGGTAAGATTTTGTAAATGTTTTGAAAGCTCTTATGCTCAACAAAGCTGCATGCATTTGTTTGATCAAAAATAAAACAGTTAAAACAGTAATATTGTGAAATACTATTACAGTTTAAAATAATATAGCCCATTTTAAAACGTAATTTATTCATTTGATGGTAAAGCTGAAAAAGTCAATTCATTCTAATATGCTGATTTGGTGCTCAAGAAATGCTTCTATTGTTATTAATGTTGGAAACAGTTGTCCTGCTTTTTATTATTTTTCATATTATTTTCACATTTCCACATTTCACATTTCTTGTGTTGTACGTATTGTGAACACCTTCCAATGTGTTTAATCTCTGTAAAGGTTATGAAAGCGAATTTCTCTGAGATGCCAGATGGTGAACTGCGATGTGGATTGAACATGCCGGCTCAGCTGTGCAGCTCGTACCTGTTACTCCCCAGGGTGAGATGCACAGTTCACACCTGCACCTCTGACTGTCTACTGCTAAAAGTGCTGTTGTAACAATTACATCGAGTGAGTACAGCGTTAAGTAAAAGTTCCAGATTATAACTAATAATTGCAGAGACTAAAACCTGAAGATATTTCAGTTAGTACAGGTTTTAGTTAATACATGCATGTCGTTTTGACCAAGGTCATTCTCATATAGTATCTGATTTTGACAGCAGCTACAGCCACATTCCCGTTTGTAGCGCAATGGCTCCACCATGTGGCCAGTTGTTAATTTGGCTGCTGGGACAGCAAATCCAAATTTAGACTGTAGCACCAAAACGTTTGCAAACAGGGAGAATGTGACTTTAGCAGAATATCCGCAGTCAATTTCAAAGGCCTTGCTATTTAAAATACATATATGAAGAGGTTGCTTAATCTACAGACTTGACTTACTGAAATTGTGGTAGTTGGTTTTCTAAACATCTCCATTTGGATTATATATTTTATGCGCGAGGAGATTTATTAACACTAAATGCATACGCTGATACATTATCAGTTGTCAAAGACCAAAAATATACTGTTGTGCAAAAAGGTGTAGTAAGATAGTCCATCAGTGTTTTAAACTTTTACGTGCCAACTATTCTCTCGATCATTTCATGATATCCCATTTGTCCCAGAATCAGAGATAAATTGTCCCACCTTTACAAGATGGCGTTCTAAGGACAATGAAGACGATTTTTTTTTTTTTATTATAAACTGTTTATTCCATAAGTCTATTACGCTTTTAATTCAGCAGCTGCTCCTTAAAATAAATAAAATAAAAATGTGAGAATATGAAGTTCATTGTCATTTATATTGATATTCACATTGCCATTTGGATGTCCAGTGTAAAATGAAATAGCTCATGTAAATCAATGAGATTTTTTATAAGTTTAACAGACTATTTACATAATATGCATATAAATACCAGCTGTCACTGTTTCCCAATGTCAAAGCTCTGGACAATACATGACAGAGATGAACATGTAAAATATTGACATGTTTCTTATGCTTAAGTCTTCATAGCAGATACAAAACTAAACTATGCATTTAACAAAGTTGATGATTTAGAGGCCTTAGAAATTCATGCATCATATGATGTAGGTTTATAGGACAACAGCCAACTTCTTAAAATTAAACAAAAATAGACAAAGAAACAGTTCACGGTAAGACAGTTTTATTTCCATCATTAAATATAACTTCAGAAATGACCAGCGATAAAGATACAATTTGTTTTTGAATGTGACGTTACAAACCAAGTGCTTCCCTCTTTCATTCAACCTGCCCTAACACATTTAAACAGACTCATTTACGAATGCTCCTCAGCCAGTTTCTCTGCCTTCAGGACGACCTCCTCGATGGGGCCCACCATGTAGAAGGCCTGCTCGGGCAAAGGATCATACTCACCTAGGGAAAAACAAACACTATGAGCAACACTGAATAAAAACAGTATTATATTCCCAAAAGAGACTAATAAAAACAGCCAAGACAAACGGAAGGACTTGACTTACCATTGAGAATGGCCTTGAAGCCCTTGATGGTGTCTTTCAGGGGCACCAGCTTGCCAGCGTGTCCAGTGAAGACCTCAGCGACTTGGAAGGGCTGGGACAGGAACCTCTGGATCTTACGTGCACGAGCCACTGTGAGCTTATCCTCCTCAGACAACTCATCCATACCCAGAATAGCAATGATATCCTGCAGGGACTTGTAGTCCTACACAGAGAAGAGCAGGAACAAGGTCATGGATTGGAATTCAAAATGGAGTGAAGTGCTCCAATGTAGCCTTTACTCATTGGCGCTCACCTGGAGGATCTTCTGGACACCACGGGCTACATCATAATGCTCAGATCCCACAATGTTGGGGTCCATGATACGGGAGGTGGAATCCAGTGGATCCACGGCGGGGTAGATGCCCAGCTCAGCAATGGCACGGGACAACACAGTGGTGGCATCCAAGTGAGCGAATGTGGTGGCAGGAGCAGGATCAGTCAAGTCATCAGCAGGCACATAGATGGCCTATGAGAAACAATGACGTTGAAGAACATGAAGAGATCCAGGAAGTGGGAGTGTGTGCTGTGCAAACAAGAGGAGGCATACCTGCACAGATGTGATTGAACCCTTCTTGGTTGTGGTGATTCTTTCCTGCATGGTACCCATGTCAGTGGCCAGAGTTGGCTGATAACCCACAGCAGAGGGGATACGACCCAGCAGGGCAGACACCTATGAGGACAGAAATAAAACCCAATCTATAAAACGCTAATTTCAGACTAACAAAATGCAAGTTTAGACTTCTAAACAATCCCAACACTGACCTCTGATCCAGCCTGGGTGAAGCGGAAAATGTTGTCGATGAAGAGCAGCACATCCTGCCCCTCCTGGTCACGGAAATACTCTGCAACAGTCAATCCAGTCAGAGCCACACGGGCACGGGCACCTGGGGGCTCGTTCATCTGTCCGTACACCAGCGCCACCTAGAGGGAACCAAGAGGACCTCATAACTTACCGCAGTTCTCAAGACGGACCAAATTTAACTACTGTATCAGAGGATATTTAGATCTACAAGTTACCTTTGAGGTGGTGTCCTTCAGGTTGATGACACCAGACTCAATCATCTCATGGTAGAGATCGTTTCCCTCACGGGTTCGCTCTCCCACGCCAGCAAACACGGAGTAACCACCATGAGCCTTGGCCACATTGTTGATCAGCTCCATGATCAATACAGTCTTTCCCACACCAGCTCCACCAAAAAGACCTGAAGAAATGAGAAGGTGCCTTTAGTCCAAAATCAAAACAAACATGTTCTGCTACAATTTGAATTTTAATAATAAAAAATAATAATAAACCATTCAAAAGTTTGGGGTCAGTAAGATCTTCATCAACATGTTTGAGAAAAAAAAAAAAACCCTCCATTTTAAATAAAATTGAATTGTAACATTGTGAAATTTGACTACAACTTAAAATAACTTTATCTTAATCTTATTTATTCCTGTGATAAAGTTGAATTTTCAGCATCATTACTCGAGTCTTCAGTGTCACATAAGGTTTGTAAGGAATTACAAACCTGCGCACATATTCAAACGCGCATGCCAATAGACTGAACTCGTAATACGCACGTGCACGCCATCAGCGTTCTCACAGGTTTCGCGTTTAAAGTCTGTGTAGAGTTTCCTGTTAAAACGGTGTCGTGTTAGCGGCCCCTAAGTTAATAACTAATGATCGTTGCGACGGAAGTAAATCAAATTAACTTTAGCTGGAAAATAACTTTATTCAAGAACTGCTATAAAGCCAAAACAATCTCTGTTACTTTAAACTATCCTTGTATCTCTGTAAAGCCGCTTTGGAACAATCTACATTGTTAAAAGCGCTATATAAATGAAGATGACATGATTCTTCAAAAATCATTCTAATATGCTGATTTGCTGCTCAAGAAATGCTTCTCAATGTTGAAAGCAGCTGGGCTGCTTAATTTTGTGGAAACTGAGATACTTTCCTCATGATTATTTGACAAAGAAATCTTTTGTAAAGTTACATTAATAACTTTACTCTCACTTTTGATCAATTGAATGTATCCTTGTGGAATAAGTCACTTAAAAAAAAAAAAAAAAACAACACACACACAACACTTGCAGACCCCAAACTTTTGTATGGTAGTGTATATATACACACACATACCAATCTTGCCACCCTTGGCATAGGGGGCCAGCAGGTCTACAACCTTGATTCCTGTGACCAGAATCTCCTGTTCGACACTCATATCTGTGAATTCTGGTGCCTCAGCATGGATGGGGGCAGTCCTGAAGAACAGATCACAATATTAAACTTTTAAAGACATTGCCACAAATATATCTGCATCAATAAATGGACAGTTATATACTTTACAAGAGGCATAACAGCCATAAAATTAGCTAGCAAAAACAAGTGCGCTTCATAAATACTCACTGTTTTGTGGAAATTGGTCCTCTTTCGTCAATGGGCTCACCGATGACATTCATGATCCTGCCCAGCGTCTCAGGTCCCACAGGGATTCTGATGGGGGCACCAGTGTCAAGAACCTTCTGACCACGCACCAGTCCCTCAGTACCATCCATAGCAATGGTACGAACGGTGCTCTCCCCTAAAGAACAGCAAAAACTATCATTTGCATGTACAAATTCATCATGACTTACAATTCATATTTTTGCATTAAACGATCAGTTTCAGTCAAGCTTTAGACATGTTACCCAGATGCTGAGCGACCTCCAGGACTAGCCTGCTGTCACGGCCAGCAACTTCCAGGGCATTGAGAATGGGGGGCAGACCCTCGTCAAACTGGACGTCCACTACGGCACCGATGACCGCAACGATACGCCCGCTGGCGGCGGCAGCAGCAGCGGCAGGAGCGGCATAATCCCTGCCTGAAGGGGAGGAAGAGGAACAGCTGAGGATCACATGCAACTGACATAAGTTACCTATTTGTAATTTAAACCAAATTACAAAAAAAAAAAAAAAAAAGACAAGCTATTCTGAAAGTCGTGTCGATGTAGTTTGTTTATTGACCGGAGAAATCAAAACAGGCAAATGAATGCACCTAAACAAGTCGATGTTCTGTAGATAAAGCAGTTAAAATCTGCTGGGAACCGCCTGCAAAATACACTTAAAACTTGTGAAGGTTCATAAATGAGGTTGCATTAACTCGTGATCTTATTCCACGTTTATCTGAGCCATGACCTCGCGAGCTGCGAACACAGCTAGCAGCGCGAGCCTCCTCTCCATGACACATAAAGGTCATTCCCGTTTTCCTACCAACCAGAATTAGTTGTTATCATTAAATGAAGTATTCCATTATGGCAGCATATATCTACCACAAATCAACATACACGCAGAGCATCAGGCGAGGGCAATCATTGAAAATATTCCAGTAAAAACTTTGCGGCCTGCACTTGCTGTCCCGCATGCTGCCATTTAGCAGTCTCGCGCTGGCGGTGACGTTTGCTGTCAGAAGAGCTGAGTTAAAAGCAATCAGTCTAAAAAACAATTATTTCTACTTACGAGAAAACAGTGCTGCTGGAGCTCCGTTGAGGGCCTTCAGGGGGGTCACCCCGGGCTTAAGAGCTTGCAAAGCCCCGGTGCAGCAGCGTCCCACAGCTCCCAACATCGTTAAAATGGCTGAAGGTGGAATGGGGCAGAGGCTCGCGAGCTTATATATGGTGCCGCTTGCGCCTCACACTGCGCATGCGTTTCAGACATGGCGACACGGGAACTGAGCGTCTACGCATGCGTCAGTGCTGAAGGACAGACTGGGCATCGTTACAATGAACTGAAATAGCATTATACTGTATGTGCAGTGGGGAACCATTGAGCAATGATTTGGAAGATTTTGGCCAAATGTAATACCGTAGTAGCCTATAAATATATAAGAGTGCATTTACACAAAATAATGGATCAATAACAGACCGCCTTGGTATTATGATCTGGAATCGTTTGTTTAAGACGTAATATCCACAGGTAGTAAGTCTGTGTGCGTGCTCCACCCACATCTGTTTTAGAGCACAATAAACATTAATGCTTTTGATTAGATTTAGATATAATCGTAAATCGAAATATCAGGTTTTCAGTTTAAAAAAAACAACATATATATAAACCCAATGTCAGTGACGATTCCTAGCCTATGTTAGCTAGCTTGTGGCCTCTAGATGTCGTCGTTGTGGTGTAAACGTTTATCGACTGAACAGTTTTAGAAATGTTGTCATAAATTGTGTATGTGTATGAGTGACAGTTGCTGTCTTATTAGTGTGTGAATGGCCAGTAAGCCCATTATGATTTGTTCTGACAACAAAATAAAACTATAACATAAAATATGGGAATATTAAACATTTTATAAAATATTTTTGGTTCGATTAGATAAAAAAAAATCTAATTTGCAATGCATGCAGGGTAGTTAACCCTTATTCATATTAAGGGGAAAACAGGGTTACAAAAAAGTATTACAAAAATCTGGACATTTAAAATTTTACCAAAATTCTAATATTTTAACAAAAGGAGAACTGATTTTTAACGGAAAAAAAATCACAGACCTGCTGTGAGCTACGTACGAGGTTGTATCATGTTTTTATTGAAGTCATCAATCCACTTCTTTAAACATAAATATTTGTATAGATGCATATTTTGCAATACACGCAAAATGTTTATTTCTGTAGCTATACACAGTCAGCATCATCAGAGTAATTTGAATTAGATTATGTCACTCGCAATGCTTCATGGGATTGTAGTTTGTTCCATCATAAAAGCAGCGCAAAGTCTTTTTTTTTTCAGTTCAGTGTTGCACACAGTTTTGTACATTTGGTCTTTTTTTGTTCGATTTGCACATACTTTTTTTGACTTCAAATAAAAAATGTTAATGTTGGTTATGGTTCATGCTTTAAAGCAACACCAAATATTATTTTGTACCTTAATATAATGTTTCCATAATAGTTTCAGTGGGTCATCAACTCGTAACAGGGTGAATGCGGCCCTCTATCGGCTATAACCGCACTATGCAAGTTTGCCAGATCGGGTAGCGGATCTGTAGTTCTAATGAAACATAAGAAACTACAAATTTGACTTTTACGGCAAACGTTACTATAGCCGATAGGTGGAGCCTATATAAAAAATAGCCGTTTCTGATGTCGCAATACATCATACTTTCATAAAATCATGCAGCATACTATACCTTGTCTGTGGACATCGTTATTTCCAAAGCTGGTGCTGGATAAACAAATAGCGTGTGTGCAAGGATCGGCTAAATTATTTACGACAGCGGGAATGGACAATTCCGCTTCCAACCTGTAGGGGGACCGAAGAGGAAAAGTGCTTGGTGTTGCTTTAAAACTCTTTACAGGACACAAAAATCCTGTGGTTACAAAATGAATCAGAAAAAAGAACCAAGCAAATTTTTTGTTCGGAAATCGTACTTTTGTGTACTAAATTACTGACGAATTTACTTGAAGGCTTGATTTCAACGATGACGATGTCAAGACGGAAAATATTAATCATGATTCATGACGATATAAACGTTTTTAAATTAATTTAAACAGCCTACTGTTTACGAAAAAAAAATATTATTATTGCAAGATTATTATTATTAGTGTTATAACAATGATTTTAGAAGAGGAGTAAAAATGTATTAATACTGTTGTTGCAGTATCCAATCATTGTATCTCTGTCATGAAGGCTGTAAATCGCTTCAGGACTCAAGCTCGAGTCATCAGGTGAGTTAAAATGCTGAACTGTGTAGTTATGCAACCACAACTAATTTCGGAAAATAAATAGAATAGAAATGTATATTTGTGAGTCTCTGTGCGCTTTTTAATTAACCCATCCAGCAACCACAGTATACCTCCGATAATAACATCGACCATGAATAATAATGTTTCCAAAACCATATTCACAGTATGACAGCATATTGTAAACATACGATTATAACTTACATCTGCAAAGAAATGAAGTGAATGCAAGTAATTTAATAATGTTTTTAATTAAACATACAAATGATATAGGCCTATTAAAATATTTTTTTTGTATTTGTGTACACTATTACACATATAAACATAAGCATATAGCCTATATTCATATACAGTTTAGTCATGTCTTATGTCTTAAGTGTCTTTCTGTGTCCTTCTAGATGGCTGTTTTCTAAGTCATTCTGTAGCATCCGTTTACATCAGTAATGACAGGTAAGTGGTGCTCTACACTCTGCTCTACATTGTTTTCCTCACTGAAGAAAAGTTGATGATTTCATAACACATATAAGTTTTCCTCTTTTAAATCCTTTGATAACCAATTCATTGAACATTATATTCATTGCTGGAAAATCACAACCCTGAAAAGCTGCAGGTCGATATAATGTTTAAATCTGAGTGCTGAATCCAGATTGTGAGTCTATCACAGACATCGAAGGGATAGTTTAGTCAAAAAATAAAATTCCATCCTTATTTACTCATGTCATTTTCAACCTGCATGACTTTCTTTCTTATGTAGAACTCCAAAAAGATTTTTGGAAGAATGTCTCAGCTGTTTTTGTCCACACATTGAAACTCAAAGAGGTCCAAAACAACATAAGACCTCTTTGACTCAATATGGACAATGTTGGAATGATCCCTTTGTATATTGTCTTTTATCTTGATTCATAAAAATCTATAAAAATATTATCAGACATTAGAAACCATACTCAGAAAAATAACTTTAATACAATTTACATTTTTATTATTTTCTTACATATGCAGTCAAATAACGACACTTTAGCAACCCACAACACATGGTTATTATAGTTGAACTTCTGATATTGTCAATATTCTGCAATATTATTGACTTGAATGCACTGACACAATTGGATGAGAACTGAACTGATCTGATCTGACATCATGGTTTTCTCCAGAGCTGCTTTATAGATGAATTGAACTCATTCCATAATTGAAGAACTTTACACAGTTATTGAACCGAACTGAATCAACACTGAACTGATTGCAGTTGAATAATGACTGTGTACTATTGTCTTTTTAGAGCAGCTTTACAGCAGAATTGCAGTCTGCATGCGTCACTGAATTTTCCTGTTATCACTGTAAAGCTGCTTTGAAACAATCTGTATTGTATAAAGTGCTATAAATAAAGGTGACTTGCCTTGACTGTAGATTTTTTGCCTGAGATTAGAAGTGATTTATCACACACATACAAGAATATATAATTACATATCTTCAAATTTGGTTGGATGAACGCTGTTACAAATTGAAGAATGAATGCAGCCTTGTTGTAGGCTACCTTTACTAACCATCCTGTGTTTCTACCATGTTTTCAAAGGGTTGCTTCCATCAACCATCCAGGGCCGGCCCGCGGCATAGGCGGAATAGGCAAATGTTTTTTTTTTTTTTTTACTAATACTATTTTAAAACCATTAATTCGAAATACTACCAAATAATTTTTTTTTTTTTTTAAACTATACCCAAAAACTTAACTAAGTCCCCCGACTCCGGTCCGGCGCATCAATCTTCCCCCGCTCAGCGAGTGCTTGAAGTGCGTCAGAAACAGAGCGCGCGCGATCAGTTGTTGGTCATTTGTTGTGTAGCGTCGGTCGCCTCTCGCCGCATCCAATGTAGACAGCATTGCTTTTGTTTGAGGGCGCTTTACACAAGCACCCCTTTAGAAACAGGCCTGGCAGCTCACGCCAGGTCTAGACACGGTGAAAGTTATGGCCGAATTTACATGACACATTATAAATTAGCATTATAGTCTGCAATAGATACAGTGTCAAAAAGAAGAGAAGTGGATAAAAGGGGATAAAGACAGAGGTAAAGTGATGTAGTGAATGAACAGTTTATCTAATTGCATAGTAGTAAGATACTATAATTTAATGGCAGTTATTTTTACCTTAAACTTTATGCTAGCAGTTGTTCTGAGTTCTCCAGAGGCCCCAGACAGTGTTTTTTTTTGACATCACTTTTTTTTTTGCCAAAATTAGTAATGATATTTATATACAGGCTAATTAAAATAGCAATGTTTTATGTAAAATTCACATTAAAGAAGACATTTTTCAGTTTCATTCATGGTGAAAACATGAAACGTGCCATAGTTTAGTGGAAGATTGCTACCATCAACTGGAAAACAAACACTTTTGCTAGTGCTCAATGAATAGTTTGTGCACGAATGACATTTGGACGATGACATCACTGTTTTATCCAGAGTGGCTATATATAAATTAACTAAATTAATAACTTATTTACAACAAAAATAAACCATCACTTAACTTAAGCTGGACTATGATACTATTTTCTTCTAGATCTGCTGTATAGGAGAAGCAAACTTTTTTGCGTTATTTTCCTGTTATCACTGTAAAGCTGCCTTAATAATCTGTATTATAAAAAGTGCTATATAAATAAAGGTGACGACTTGAAAGCTAGATGTAATGCTCTTGCTATTTGTGTTTAGGCTGTAATGTATATATATATATATATATATATAGGCTAAATAATCATGAACACAATGACGGGGTGAAATGGGCTGTGATGCATGGGGCACCAGGTAAAATCTTGCCTAGGGCAGCAAATTGGTCAGGGCCGGCCCTGGCCGACCACAGCGTGTCTTTATCATGGGCTCCGCCACAGAGCGGTAAATGTCCCGGTAGCCCTGAACGCTGCAGCCGTGGATGGAGTCTCTTCCTGCTGACACAGAGGGGCCGGATACACGTTCACTGAAGAGACTGAGGCTGCTGCTTCCAAACCGTTGGGTCTTTGAGCTTTCTCAGAGATGCAGCTGTAAGTGTGATCCAACTTGATTACAGTTGCCAGCTGTGAAAGCTCACATCGCACGGTCTTGAATAGAAGAGATGCCCTCCACCAAGAATCCTCTCAGGTGTGAGGGAAGAGCCCTGGTTCTTCTCGGGCGACGCTGCTCCGTGGTGATGACTGGAGGAACACTTTCCAAATTGGACAAATTGATAAAACTTGTCAAATTGTAGAGTTGTGAAGAGCTTGTTCATGTGATCAGGCTTCAGGGACAGTTGTGTTGATTTCAAATATCAACCCAAGCTTCAGTACTGACATAGAATGTTGAGGCTCATTTAAATGTAAAAAACACACATAGAGCAGCATGAACTCTATGTTACATATACTATATGCTTTTCTATTACCATTATCATCTTCATTCATTTATATATTTTTCATCTGTGTCTGGACGTAGTGGTGTCTGTTAAGGCCAGCATCACTGATAGGAACTGTGCTATATTAGAGGTTTATAAAAAAATTCTTGTCCTTCCTTTCTGTCCTTTTTCTAGTTTGGTTTTTAAAAAAACTGGTCTGAACAAAAACAACAGATCTGCTCATATTATGTAATTAATTGTGTTTTTAACTTGTGTCTTGATATTTGTAGCTGCAGACACCAAGGATGAAAAGCAACATGAGGTTGTGAACAGCTTGAAGAAACTTTAAGTTATGAACAAAATGCACTGAGCTGCTGAAAAGAAGAAAGCAAAGTCAAGTCACCTTTATTTTTATAGCTTTTTTTTCAATACAGATTGTTTAAAAACAGCTTTACAGTGATAACAGATAAATAATAATTCTATGATTCAAACAGAGTTAAATTAGGCAGTAAAGCAGCTCTAAAAAGAAAATAGTGTCATTGTTCAGCTGAAGTCAGTTCAGTGTTGATTTTATACAGTTTTCTTGTGATTTTGTGGTGAAGGTTCGAGGAGACCAGGGGCCGAATAGAAGAACACAATATTGTAAGCTTCCCCCCAACACCCCACCCCCCCAAAACCAAACTTTCTGTGCACAGGACCAGGCAGAATCTCATTGTGAAAATTTGCATCCTTCAAATCTATCATGACAAACCAATCCTCGGATTGAATTTGAGACACGAAAAGCTCAATCTCTCAATGCTCGATGGCCCCTTTGCCCAGGAGAGACTCTAGCTCCTGCATAAGCAATGGAATTTTCTCTGGTTTCACCGTAGTGGGAAACGTGGAGTTCGAGTTTTGAAATGAATCCTGTAACCACTCTCTTTTGTTCGAAGAACCCAAGGAGAGATGTTGGGCAGAAGTTTCCATGCTGCCAAACTCTTGGAAAGAGGAACTAGTTTTACACTTTCATTTTATATGGGAGGGAAGTACCAGCTTGGTGCCCTGAAACAGCTCGCTCGCAGGAGCCAAATGAATTTAATGAACATTGAAGACTGGGCGCAAACCCCACCATGAACCTCCGCTCCCGAAGCACCAGAGGTGGCGAAGCGATTCCTGAAAGGGTATGGGAGAGAGAGGAAGCTTGTTGGCAAACTACCTCCCTCTCTCCCCCTAGGGGGCCCTGGCGTGAGGACTTCTTTTTCTTAGCCGCAAGAGCAGGGATGACTCTCCTGAGGTCAGGTCTGCCCCCTGCAGGCTGGGAATGGGAACGGTGCCCGGACCCCCAATTCTTATGAGGGGGACACGGGCAGCCACACTAGCCCTCTGTTCCTCCCTCCTTGAGCAGGGGGGCGCAGGACGGGAGGTGGAAGGGCCAGCCTGTTGGACCTGGTGAGGGATAAACTGCTGGAACACCTCTGTATGTTTCTAGCACCACCTAGCACCTATCAATGATTGTGCAAAGACGGTGAGAATGGAGATTGGTGAGGAAGCGCTCATCCAGCTTACAATGTGCCACTTCCATTCTTTGATCGGGCCTCACTAATTTAGCCACCGCACGAGTAACGACCTCAAGCAGCTCCTCATAATATTTTGACGATGAGGACGGTCCGCCAGCCAGATTCTGTTCATAACCCCCCTCAACATCTAGCTCCTCGAAGCTAGACACCCCTGAGCGGAAATAATCGCAGAGTGAGCCTCCAGATCCAGAACGGGACCGTCGGAGACTGTAGAGAGAGCGAGAGAATGGAGTCACCTCAGACTCCTCTAACAGCTCCATCTGCGATTCCCATTACTTAAGTCTATATGCGCCGCCTCAGCGGACGCGGGACTCGAACCGAGCTTTAAAAAAGAAAAAAAGAGAAAGAAATGAATACTTTTATACAACAAGGATGCAATAAATTGATTCAAGTGACAGTAAAGACATTTATAATGTTACAAAAGATTTCTGTTTCAAATAAATGTTGTTCTATTGAACTATTGATCAAAGAATCCTGAAAAAACTTTTTTATAATCTCGAGATAATTCTGACTTTATAACTCGTCATTGCGAGTTTATATCTCACAATTCAATTGGGAGAAAAAAGTCAGAATTGTGAGATAAAAATGACCTTTTTAATTTCGTGGCGGAATGCTTGCACATGCTTCCATATTGGATTGTTTTATACAGATATAAAATTAATTTTGTTTGAAATATATTATGCTAAACTCAACAGTAGCCAACTAATACTGTAAACGACAATACGGTAATAGTCTTCACATGAAAATACAGTAATACACTATAAACTCATTTATATCTATACACTGTAAAACCTAACAGTCAAATTTACTAAATGAAACAAGTTCAGTTTACTCAAATATTTCATTATACTTAATAGAAAAAAGGTGAACTCAGTTACTAATTATAACAGAACTCAAACTGAATGAGTTACAGCAGATTTCTAGTTCCTTTACTTCCGGCTGTTAAAGGAGAATAAATGTTAAAATTAAGTGTTATATTATGTTTTTGTTTACTCAAAATTAATATAGGTGGTGATCTGTTAGTTTAATGTTCTGTTATTCTTTAATTTAAAAGGGTTTCTGTTATGTCTGAATTTTGGGGCATTACCATTGTGGAGAAGAGTACATGACCAAAGGCACACATACAGAGAAGCCAGTTACATTGTGTGTACCCTGATGTGGATGTGTAGCAAATGCTGAGGTGTCTCAGCGGGAGCAGTAATTGTGTTGTGTGCACAGATGGTACAGCAGTGCAACTGAACAAACACGCCTGAGCTGTTGCTAGAACTGCCTGTACATGTTTGCCCTGTACGATAAGAGATTTCTGTAATCTGTGTGATATAAATCCAACTTGCTCAGATTGGCTTTGATCAATCACTCGTTTATCTGAGGCAGATTTTTACAGTGTTGTTGTGATTTGTATAGCTCTTGGACTAGTGCGAGGTGTTTGTCTGTCGTGGTTATCAGGAGGAACAGATTGTTGAAAAGCAGGACACATTATGCTGTTTGGAAAGTGTTGACAGGAAGTTGTCGTATTTTTTCCTCATTTAACACTGTAAATACTTGCGCTAATTTTTATATCTGAATGTGCTTGTCATTTCCCTCATCACAGATTATTCAATCAGACAGTCAAATCAAATTTTGCTGTTGATGTCACGAATGAGACTCATTTTCCACAATTACTGAAGTCAACTAACAGACAAGAAGAACAGAGAATATGGTGATGAACGTGCCATCATAAAGACACTGTATATTAATAACTTAATGCTCACTTAATCTTTAAAAATATTAATAATTTAATAACTCTGTTAAATGTCATCTTTAGTGAATCTCAAAAGCAATGTCCATTTTTTAAATTACAATGCTGTGATGCTTAAATTCACTTCTGTCATGTCAACTCTGAGTGTTTTGGTTATGGGAATGAAAATGTTGATATATTTGATCTTGGAATAGGATAGATAGATAGATCTGCAACGCTGCTGCTGCAGAGCAAGGGACTTATAGGCTAATACATACACGACACGCTGCTTTATAGACATGCTGCTGCTGTACAAAATAGTGTACATTACCCGTAGCAGATCTGTATAGGTGGAGCTGGGGAAGGTGGAGGGTTTCTGAAAGCGTTCTGCACTGCTACAACAAATTCTGACGTATTCGAAGTTTGAGCAGCGAGCTCATTGGCTGCTGATGAAGCAGGAACCAATCAGCTGTGCCCTATAGAGAATAATGTGATTGCAAGCAGGTTGAGTTGAGGACCTGTAAGTCTATGGCGTCTAGAGTTTCATGATAGAAATGTGTATTTGTGGCATTTAAAATGATTGATATTAGTAACTGTTTTATTTTTAAATTATTAAGACTAAACAGTATATACATTTTGTATAACATCACCGTAACATGAAAATAATTAGCAACTTATAGCCTAGGTATCCGCCAAAAGTGTAATATCTGTGCATCTATGCGTCTCTTAAATATAATAATAATAATTTAATATGTAGGCTACGACTAAACATTTTTAAAGTAAAAAACAACCCAATCAGACCACAGATAATACCATTGTTGAACAGAGACTCAACAACGTGTGATACACATTGCAAATAAAAAGGTGTCACGTCTGAAGATTGACTTGTATAAGTTAAATCTTAAAACTGTAATAATAATGATTTCCACTGCAATCTTTCAGAGTAAGTTTGATCTTTTTCTGCATGAGCAAAATTCATCCTTCACCAGCCAAAATTGTTCAAGATTTTCTATTTCTAACTTCAGCTCAGTCAATTTGCCAGATCTGATTTGCCAGAGAGGACTGGAGCGCTGGATAAAACACTTTCAAACTGATCCTGCATTAATCCTGTATTCTTCCTTTTCATACTATTCTGAGCCTGAGATGATGAAATGATGATGTGCTTTTCTTATTTCACCACCAGTCTTATGCCAAAGGTCGGACTGACCCTGTGAGCTGATGGCAAGTTGAATTCATTCGTGGTCTATTACATGTCTGCTCAAGAAACATCTTATTTAAAGACCTTGGTGTGACTGTGGATATTTGACAGGCGGTTCTGAGGGTTGAAGGGTTTGATTTAGCACACAGCATGGTCCAAACCATGAGTTATCACATCATTTCCCTTCGAGAACTCGTTGGTTATTGAAGGGTGGAGTGGAGCACCAGGAAGGTGGGCGGGGCTGCAGCGGTGGGAGGAGCTTGGGGAGTTTGTTGGACTGAGCTGAATGGCTGTGGTGTCCTGAAGAGTGGGCTCACTGGTCTCCATCTCGAACACGGCTCCGCCCATCCTCATCAATGGCCAGTGGTCCCGCCCGGAAGACAGCCGAGAAGTCTGTCCGATGGGTCGGCGACTGCAGATGCAACACGCTCCAAAAAATGAAAAGGCCACCAAGAGGAGGATGGGTCCGATGATGATGGGAGGGTTGTTTAAGGGGAGGAGTTTAGTAAAGGCAAGAGCACCCACCAAGGTGATGTTAATGCCTGCCAACATGATGCAGAGCCCGCAAGCGCAGCAAAGAGCCGGGGACGGCATCCCTGGAGAGCGGAGCGCCCTCCTCTCACCTGACTTCTTAAGTCCAGTGCGGGCATCTTCATTAGAGAAAATCATCCTCCAATATTGTTGACCTTCTCAGCCACTGCATAAAACAGGAGAAATGAGAGAGAGAAAACAGAAAACGAGGATTAAAGCAGTAATGAGTATTATAGCAATGTGCTGGTCCTCAAACATCCGCCTGCACATGTCATGTCAGCACCAGCTCTGGGCCGAGCCAATTCAATTAGTGCCGTCAAGACCATATGAGTCTGATGATGTGAAAGCTTTGGCTGTGAGGAAATTACACTCTACCATATAACTTTATTACTTGCAAGACGTGTTAGTGTTTGCATGACAAGGCGTAACGGTTATGTAAATGTTTTAATCAGATGTTATATCAATCATGAATATCATATAAACACATATTCCACAATTACAATTTCATAATCAAAGTAAACATTATTTTACATTTATGCATTGAATTGATAGATTATATGATATGAATCTGATTATCCATATCTATCTATCTATCCATCCATCCATCCATCTATCAGTTGCTTTAGACGTTCTGGACTGGCAGTGACCTACTACTTTATAAACATTTAATCTAAAACAACGTTTTAAGATATTCAATCTATATAAAAACATATTTAAAGTCAGTAATTTAACTGCGGGCGGCATTACTCTCGTTTATCTTGCATAATGAGCATGAACGATTCCCAGCTCTTCAGGTAAAAATAAGTTCGTCTGACTTTAAACTCACCAGAAGATGAGATTTCGAAGGGTTGCCCGGTGTTGTCCTGTATTTTAACGAATCTTCAGGAGTTTCAGGTAATGTTATTTCGCTCTTCAACTTCAGCCGCTGGAGGAGCGCATCGTTTGGCTCTTGGAGGTTTGTGATGGAGCGACTAGGCTGAGCGCTTCACAACCGAGTCATTCCGCTCATCACCGCACGGGGCGCTCTCGAGTTCCTCATGATTACTCTAAAGACGATATATGAAACCTGTTGTCTTCCTCCTCCACATTAATCTTCAACGCTTTCAGTCTGGCTGAAACATTACAAATTACAGGATGCATCATATCTGCTCACACACGGTTTGTAGAATATAAATTCACTTGGAAACAAACGTTACAACTCGAGGTTCTCGTGATTGACACTCATATCCAAGGACACACATTCTGTCTTCATCTCCTCCACATGGCAGACTGAGAAATTATGAAAACACTCTTTTCAGTGCAAGAAAACCTTGAGGAAAGGTTTAAAGATAGTACACTCCTCTTTGTCGTCTATGCTTTTCTTTATTGGGTTTATTCGCGTTCAGGTGCTAACAGTGAAGATAAGCACTGACTGTTCATTCAGGTCATTTACATGAGGTACATTTTGCAGGGAATAATTAAAAATAATTTCTGGCCCTGTTATTAAAATATAAAAATGAACAAACTTATTCCAAAGTACACACTTAAAATCCATCATCATACTTTAATACTTTAAAAAGAACCAAATGTTTGCAAAGTTGACACTGAATTTTTCCACGACACTTGATTTCTGGATGGTGATGTTTAAAAATCATTTAATTGAGAGCAGTGTGACATACTATATCTATCTAAGGCCCAGTTTCACATACAGGGCTTATATTAAGAGAGGATTATTACATTTAAGTAGCTTTTATAAACGTGCCTTATTTGTCTTGAGATGTCTATTTTAAGATATGTTAGTGCTTTCGGTTAAAATAGCTCAAACATGCATTTTAGTCTGGACTAGGCTTGTGAAACTGGGGGCATAACTATTTTAAATAGCATTTTGTTTCGCTAATGGTGATGGACAACAATCATCTTTTATAATATGTTGTAAAATGAACTAGTGATGGCAAAAAGTGATTGGGTATGGTACAAGAAATGAACAGTTACAGGGTCTAATACGTACAGTACCAGTCAAAAGTTTGGAAACATTACTATTTTTAATGTTTTTGAAAGAAGTCTCTTATGCTCATCAAGCCTGCAGTTAAAAACAACAACAACAACAACAAAAAAAAACAGTAATATTATGAAATAATATTACAATTTAAAATAATGGTTCTCTTTTTTAATATACTTTAAAATGTAATTTATTTTTGTGATGCAAAGCTGAATTTTCATCAGCAAGTACTCCAGTCTTTGGTGTCTTATAATCCTTCAGAAATCATTCTAATATGATGATTTGATACTCAGTTATTATCAATGATGGAAACAGTTGTGCTGTTTAATATATTTTTTTGGAATACTTTTTTCAGGATTCATTGATGAGTAAAACGTTAACAGCATTTATTCATAAAAACAGCATTTATTCAAAATAAAAACATTTCTAACAATATAAATCGTTACCATCACCTTTTATCAATTTAACGCATCCTTGTTGAATTAAAGTACTTATTTCTTTAAAAAAAAAGAAGTTATTGTTCCCAAACTTTTGAACGGTAGTGTATATTGTTACAAAAGATTTCTATTCTAAATAAATACAGTTCTTTTTAACTTTTTATTCATCAAATAATCCTGAAAAAAGTATCTCAGGTTATAAAAAAAATATTAAGCAGCACAACTGTTTCCAACATTGATCATAAATCAGCATATTAGAATGATTTCTGAAGGATCATTAGACACCAAAGACTGGAATACTTGCTGATGAAAATTCAGCTTTGCATCACAAAAATAAATTACATTTTAAAGTATATTAAAAAAAACTATTATTTTAAATTGTAATAATATTTCATAATATTACTGTTTTTTTTTTTAACTGCAGGCTTGATGAGCATAAGAGACTTCTTTCAAAAACATTAAAAATAGTAATGTTTCCAAACTTTTGACTGGTACTGTATACAATTTCCTTTTTAACCTTAAATCTTCATGATTGCCAGCTTTTATCAGTGTAATCATAATCATCAAATTCAAATTAAACTATTTCTATGGCTATCCACATTTAGCACCCCACATAAAAGCAGTTAAGTGATCGTTACAGTGTACAGTAAACTGCTGTTTGACATCTTAAAGACTCGAGTATTAGCCAGGTTTCAGTGCAAACTTCTTTATTTCTCAAAATTGGAAAACCAAATGAACACCTCAGATCTGTTCCAGAGTGCTTAGGGTTTAAATGGCCATTCCATAGACATCTGAATTTAGACTAAGATACTGCATTACAGCATCACACAAGCACAGAGTACTGAGAACCATTAATATGAGGTAGCGCCCTCTAGTGTCATCCCTGTAAATGTTTCCCAACACATACTCAAATCTACAGACATGGATAACCACTAAATTCTTACCATTTCATCTAACCTCAAGTAGCATTTTGAGCAACAAATAACAGGAAAAATAACTGTGCAAGTTTTATAATTTGATAATACAAAAGACAACTGAGAGGTCATTTAGTTATTTTGCTAATTAGGAGCTCTGCCCCCAAAAATGGCACAATTTCCACTGAATGCAAACTAAAAATATAAAACTTGCTCCACCTAATAACTGAGTCGGCTGCAGAATGGGCTCACTGCCCTGATGCATAGAAAAACACTTCACATTTTCAACAAAATAATGTTCAACACTCTAAAAGACACTAAGCAAGAACCATGCAAAAATATACATTAAATGAAAAAATATAATCATCTGAAAAGACAAAAATACTGTGCAATATTTACTAACTGTTTGAGAGCTGAAAGTAACTGGTCAAACGTCTATAATACCTCATGAGCACACTCATTAAAGCAGCATACCTCTCGATGGTGTTTCCATACATAATGATACACTTCATAACGTATTTCTAAGATATGTTACTGTCAGGCAGCATGGCTTTACATAGCTCAAATAAACCAAAACATTATTCACTCAACAATAACTATAATCACTAGACTTTTGTGAACACAAAAAACAAAACAAAAACTAATAGAAAATAATGGTAAAAAGTGACAAAGCACGAGGTCCAGTGCTTTACAGTAACTTAAGTGTTTTAAAAAAAATGTTAAAATGAATGCTAATATAGATTAAAAAGCCTCACTGATGTTGTTACATTAAAATTAAAGCATCTGTTAATTCCCTTAGAGCTTATCACCCTTTTTATATCTGACTGTAAAACACCACCAGCCATAAATATTTGGTAATAAATATAAATAAAACTAATTCTGATGCCTAAAACACCCAAAACTCACATTACACAGAAAGACAATCAACCCGAGCTGTAAATGAATTCGAAACATCTGCATGTTTTTGGTTTGTATACTTAAGGTTAGTCTGTTCCGGTGCTACAGGTTGGTAGCACTGAGCTTGTGGTGCATACACACGTGCGTTTGCTTTACGGTTCGTTCAAGAACCCATTCCGTTTGCCAGAGAGTGTACGTGTATGAAGGGTTGTAACGCTGGAGCACTGTGGACTGGGAAGGCATCAGGTGTTGGCGCGTAGTGCTTGAGACTGTGCTCGGCGACGGGCTAATCTGGAGTTGGAGGGAGGAGAGAGCCTCATGGAGCAGACGACGGCACAGGAGTCCTCCTGCTCTTCCTCCTGCTGGGACAGTTGACGATTGAATGCGATGGCTTCAGCTGCGAACTGTGTCAGGTCTTTAGTGCTGCAGTTCCTGTGGGTCCAACCAGAGCGACGGTTAGAAACATTACAGAAACTGAAAAATATACTTCATACTGAATCAAATCAAATACCTTTGTAGAACACGAGGAGTTGAAAGAACTCTTTCAGGTGCATTCTGTAAAATAAAATACATATAATATAACTATATATATATTATGTATATATAGTTACATTTTGTTTGTATAATATACACTACAGTTCAAATGTTTGTGGTTGGTAAGAATTATGTTTCGAAAGAAGTCTCTTTTGCCCACCAAAACTCCCATTTATTTGATCAAAAATACAGTAAAAACAGTAATATTGTGAAATATTAATAACAATTTCTATTTTAATATATTTTGAAATATATATATATGAAATGTAGGGCTGGGTATTGACACAAATTTCACAATTTCGATTCACAAGCTTGCAATTTGATTCGATTTCGATTATGATTCGATTCAATATCGATTATTTTGGATATCAGGTACAATACATTGCAAATTTTCTCAAGGAAAACAAATCTCTTAACTATTATTGTAAATTATGGGAGTCAGTTGTAGCCTATAGGCTTCATTAGCCTACTATAATATTGAAGGTAAAAATTAACTGATTTGTATACAAACACTTAAAATAAACTTTTATTTATTTTTATAATAATAAAGTTATATGAAATTATATAAAAATTTAAATGGTGGCTGTCATAAAAAACTTTCCAGATTTATTCAAACATGCATTAAATATTGAAGAACATTAAAAATTAAAGCTGCAAGCAGCGATGAAAAGGGCCCTCGCACCCCTGCCACCGCCACCCGGCGCCTTTAGTAAAGGCCTTAAGATTACACTCACCAAATTTGAAGAGGATCAGATCAAAACTGTAGGAGGAGTTTGTTAAAGTACAACATCAGGAAATGGCAAAAACTGCACAAAATCTGAGAGGAAGTTCAAAATAGCTGACTTCCTGTTGTGTTTAGGGCTGCGCTCCAAGAGACTTTTTTGTAGGTATTGGGTCATTACATGTATGTACCAAATTTCATACCTGTACGTGAAACGTAGAGCCGGGGCAAAATGTAGGGGCAATAATTAAGCCATTTTGCCCCACCCAATTTTGAAAACCACATCACACGTAAATTTTCACCACTTCTGAAGCGTGTGCAAAGTTTCATGATTTTTCGAGCATGTTTTGTATTTGCCACACTTCCTGCTACCAGCAGGTGGCGCTATTGCTATAACCAAATATGAGCATGGTCATGTGTTCAGGACAGGACTCTTATCAAACATGTGAAGTTTGGGGCAGATTGGACATTGAATGCCTGAGTTACTGCAGGCTGTCTGTGGTTGCCTAGCAACATCGGAACTGCAAGCAACATTAATATTGAACTTATCTGATCATGCATATATCACCAGAAGGCCGAAATTGGGTGAACATTTGTCAGGCCGCCGAGGGCACACCCTTCGACGAAAACTCAAGATCTTCGCAATTTAACGTCGCAAAGGCCTTAAGATTACACTCACCAAATTTGAAGAGGATCAGATCAAAACTGTAGGAGGAGTTCGTTAAAGTACAACATCAGGAAATTACGAAAAATGCACAAAATCTAGGAGGAAGTTCAAAATAGCTGACTTCCTGTTGTGTTTAGGGCTATGCTCCAAGAGACTTTTTTGTAGGTATTGGGTCATTACATGTATGTACCAAATTTCATACCTGTACGTGAAACCTAGAGCCGGGGCAAAATGTGGGGGCAATAATTTACCGAAATTGCCCCCCCCCCCAATTTTGAAAACCATATCACACGTAAATTTTCACCACTTCTGAAGCGTGTGCAAAGTTTCATGAGTTTTTGAGCATGTTAAAGGGGTGGTAAAACACGATTTCACTTTTCTAACTTTAGTTAGTGTGTAATGTTGCTGTTTGAGCATAAACAACATCTGCAAAGTTACAACTTTCAAAGTTTAAAGCAAAGGGAGATATTTGCTTTTAAAGAAATCAATTTCTAAGAACTACAAAAAACGGCCAGTAGGGACTACACGACATTCCTGCGGGCTTGCTGACATCACTAAGCCCAATATTTACATAAACCCCTCCTCCGATGAAGGATTCGCACAACGGCTAGTCCTGAAAGATGGAGCAGTTCCAACTTTAAAAACAGAAACTGTTTACGGGCCACAACCTGCAAGTATGATTTATTTTTCGTCGTTGTGTTTTCCTGTAATAGTTCGTATTGTTAATTGTACGTTGTAGCAAGGAAGTAAACGAAGGACAGCGCTGTTTGGCTCCACAAACCAGTTTGTTAAATGCTAACGTTAATTCATACTTATCCGACAAACACATACAAACTTCTGTTTAATATCACCAGCGCAATGAACTTGGAATGTTCGTGGTTGTTGTGTTGTCGTTCATGTGAAGAAGAAGAAGAAGAAGAAGAAGAAGAAGAAGAAGAAGAAGAAGAAGAAGAAGAAGAAGAAGAAGAAGAAGAAGAAGAAGAAGAAGAAGAAGAAGAAGAAGAAGAAGAAGAAGAAGAAGAAGAAGAAGAAGAAGAAGAAGAAGAAGAAGAAGAAGAAGAAGAAGAAGAAGAAGAAGAAGAAGAGCAAAAACAATAGGGTCCTCTCACCATCGGTGCTCGGGCCCCAATTATAATGAATATGTAATATGGTGCATATATTTAACAAAATGCTCCTCTCTAGAGTTAATTTTTCTAGCTGACTAACGAGTTTATGGTCACTGGATATGTTTTTTCTGAGGTAAATGTGACGTTATATGACATTGTTTACTAACGTCTTTCGGTTGAAACACTGATTAAGCGATTCCATGTGACATGATACGGACTTCGATAAGTTGTACTCTATCTTTAAACACATTTTCAGATGCTCGTTCATGTTTATTTCGCGCTGTAACTGGTATTATTAAGGCGGAAGAGAAGATCATGTGCTCTCTGCGCTGCTGCTTCTCTTGAGCTGAGCCAGAGCGATCTCACGCCACAGCGCCAAAACGGTAATTATGTTTTTGAATTTCGTAAGAAAATGGACGTAATTTGAAATCTGAGACTTTGTTTCATATCAATAATAACAAAGCACAAATATTATTGTGATTTATTGGATGGGATGCGCGCAACAATGTTTCATTCATTCATCAACTGAAAACAGGATGACTAATCGATTCTTGGGATTTAAGAATCGATATCGTTTCGTAAAAATGAGAATCGATTAAAATCGAGAAATCTATATTTTTTACCCAGCCCTAATGAAATGTATTCATGTTGTCAAAGCTGAATTTTTGCATCATTACTCCAGTGTCACATGATCGTTCAGAAATCATTCTAATATGCTGATTTGGTGCATCAGACATGAAGACATAAACATTTCTTATCATCATCAATGTTGACAGTTTCTTATTACAATCAATATTGACAATCAAACAGTTGTGCAACTTAATATTTTTGTGAAAACGCAATAAATTATTTTATGAAAGTTCAAAAGATCAAAAGCATTTATTTTAAATAGATTTTTTTTTGTTACAATGTAAGTCTTTACTGTCACTTTTGATCAATTTAATGTGGCCTTTCTGAATAAAAGTATTTTTTAAACATTTTTTTTTTATTTAATTTAATTTAATTTAAAAGGTTACAATGCACAAAAGTAAAAGTATTGTCTACCACACTTGTTCATTATCAGAAATTCCATATTGTTCATATAGTTCAAAATCAAAAAGGCTTCAAGAAAACTAAAGAGAGCAGAAGACTCACCCCCTGCACCCAGGGATGCTTCAGGACCTGGGCGGCACTCAGCCGAAGAGTGGCATCTCGCACAAGCAGCCGCGAGATCAGATCTTTGGCACCGGCTGAGATCTGAGCCCAGACTCCATCCCCAAATTCATATTTCCCCTCCTGAATCCTCTCAAAAAGGTTGTTCTGAACGGGAGACAACAGCACTTTAAAGGTCTCTACATGGATAAAGTGAATTCTGTACATATATTGGAATTAGCGTGTGCCTTACCTGGCAGGCACGACACATCTCTCCTCGTTCCCAGCCGCAGTTGGTGCCGCAGTGGCCGGTGAAGGGGGGGCTCCCGCTAAGCAGGATGTAGAGAATGACCCCAAGGCTCCAGAGGTCACAGCGCTTATCATAGAAAGAAGCCTCATCCGTAAAGACCTCGACCACCTCGGGTGCCATGTACTCTGCTGAGCCACACTAAAGCAGAGAACGCACCTCTCAAACAGTGCTACTCAACACGACAACACTACTATAACACAGTTCTAGCGTGCGAAAAGCATTGAGAACAAATCTGAGGTTGTGTTTACTGGTGTGGTGAGCTCAGGGGTGGTTATAGGGGTACAGGCACTGTTCAGCTTTACTCCACTGCCAAGGTCAAAATCACAAATCTTCACAGGAGAAACCTGAATGAAAGCAACAAACTCATTACAGCTAAGACTGGCTAGATTTTAAACATACATGTTCTACCGATCAAAAGTTTGGGGGTTAGTCATTTTTTTAAAAATTAATACTTTTATTTAACAGCTAGGGATGCATTAAAATGTAAAATTGAAAAATGCATTGAATTGACAATAAAGACATTTATAATGTTACAAAAGTTTTCCCATTTAAAATGTTCTTTTGAACTTTCCATTCATCAAAAAAAAAAAAAAATCCTGAAAAAATCCACAAAAATCTTAAGCAGCAAACACTGTTTTCAACATTGATACTGATAATAAATGTTTCTTGAGCACCAAATCAGCATACTAGAATGATTTCTGAAGGATCATGTGACACTGAAGACTGGAGCTTTGAATAAATTACAAATATATATTCAAATAGGTTAGAGTTCATTTAAATTGTAATACTGTTTTTTTTTCTTTACACTGTATTTTTGATCAAATAAATGCAGACTTGGTGAACGTAAGAGACTTCTTTCATTTTTTAGTTCTTGCAGACTAGTCTCTGATATTATTTCCCTATGTGTATTCAGTAAATGCTACAGCTTATACATGATTAATTTGGTTAATTTTGCATGAGGTGCAGATATTTCCTTACATAACTTTTTAATCATTAATCATACAGTTTTTGACATAATATGCATATATGTACATGTAAATCAATACTTTTAATGTATGTACTGAAAACAGACTACTTTTATTGCTGCTCAATATACGATGCTTTTGACAGAGATTAGGGGAGGAGGACAAAGTAAATGTTTCTAGAGAAGTTTAAGTGCTTATTAAGAATGTAAGAGGACGAACTGAAGGTTTCAGGCAGGTCTCTGCTTATCAGTCAAAATCTGCATGACCTCTATTGAACAGTTTATCTGAGACACTCAAATGCAAGGCCGTAGATAACTACTGAGCACAGGCCCCCTCTTTCCATCATACTCTTGGTAGAAGACTCAGATATTGTTCCTTTTCTCTCTTTTCTGTCTCATGTTTCAAGTTTAATCTGCAAATGCTGTGAGAACTTGGTTATATTGCTTCTTTATGTAGTTAAGGTCGGTAGGCCTGGGGAGAGTCTAGGGAGTCAGATAAAATGTTTCCAATTAAACATTATTTACGCATGTAAGGTAACCATATTATGGGATGATGAGGAAGAACAATTTGGATGAATATGAGCTAGAAAGCCTTATGAATAATCTGTTAATTTATCTAATCATCTTTGAAAGTCTTTGTTCTATGATAAATGAAAATGTATGATTTTACTGAATAAAATATTTAAAAAAATTGTGGATCTCTGAGGTATGTTTTGCTTGTAAGAGAGACCCTGGATCGCGATTTCAGACAAATACATTTCAAATACATTCGAATTTTACCATTAAGAGGCCTGACTTTAATTTTACTGTTGAATTTCTCCGGATTCTCCTAACCCTAACCCTTATAGCCCTGCAGACTACACAAGAGGGCTTGTCACACTGCACCTAACCTCGGGTCATCGTCGATCTAAACCCTGCCTATAACCCCAGGTAAAGGAACGTTTCAAACTTCTAATTTAGAAGCGGGGTTAGCACTGCTTTTTCCTTTCACACATCGTCGCTCACACAAGTTTGGCACTGCATGACAAGGTGTGAAACGATGCAGGGATAGAATATTACAACTAGATGCTTAACGGCAGACACCCATCACATGCCTCATATTCACATGCTTTGGACAGTCACAGTAACACGTGTTGTATAAACAGTTTCAGGAGTTTGAGGGGAAACATGTCAAATGGTGATGGAAAACACGTTAAATGGAGTGATGAAGAGACCGTTTCATTGTTATAGTCTGAAAAGTCCATTCAGGAAAAACTTGATAGTACAGTCTGCAATATATAATGAAGATGCGCAATACTAGAGCCTATATTTAAACAGGGCATGTGCGGCGTTCGTCCAATCAATGACACTGACACCGCAAATAAAAAATAAGGATGTTAACCCAGGGTTTAGAAATGTATAGTGAAGAGTCATCTTATAAATAACCAGAATTAATTGTAAACCCTGGGAAAATTTCAAGCAGTGAGAAACGTGAAGCAAGATAACCCAGGATTTGGTTTACCAGGGGTTTAGAAGACAAAATGGATGCATTACCTTATCAGTATATTCACACAGGATATTTTCAGGCTTAAGGTCCCGGTGAGCAATTCCTGTGGAAAAGCAGAAACAAGTCTGAAGTAGACCGATTAACACGAGTCATGGTCAGTGGGCCGCAGAGAAAATCTACAGTAGGATTTTCGTAGGTGTTCGCACCACAGGGGCTAGGAATGATTTTAGTTCTAGGAACTCTTTTGGAGGAACTAATTTAGCTCCTACTTCAGAGTAGGGTCTAAACCAGCACTATAGGTACTATCAGTGACGTTAGTGTACGCGGATTGGCCAAACGCACGTGAAACACCAGCACCCGCCATTTTTAAAACCGCTATATGTAAACACACAGATTATAGACTTTAAATTTACTCCAGAAACTAACTATACGAACAGTTTTAACTAATAACGTATTAGACAAGACTGTAAACTATAATGAACACGGAGAATGCGAGCACGGTTTGTTTGCTCAGGCTCTGGCGTTCTGATTCTGAGCGGCGTCAAAGTAAAGGTCCGCCACGCCATCAAAATAAGTCACAACAACGAGCACGGTTTACGTCACTTCAGAGTTCCTACTGGCGGTGCGGATGCAACAGGAAAACATTCCTATGGGAACCGTTAGTTCTTGGAGAACCACCCAGGTGGTTAGTTTCTAGAACTATCCGGTGCGAAAGCCCCTATTATTTACCTTTGTTGTGCAGAAAGTCCAGTGCATGTACTATGTCCCGGACCACATGACTAGCCTCTCTCTCATCAAAGTATTTTCGTCTCTGGATGTGTGTTAAAATGGAACCTGAGAGGAAAAAGAGAAAAATAATCTGAAGAAAAAAAACTAACTGAAATTGAGACTGCATTTGTATTTCAATACAATATAACTGTACCTCCACGTAACTTCTCAAACACCAGATAAAAACAGCTGTCCTCTTCAAAAAACTGAATGAGCTCCAGAATGTTCCTGTAAAGAACACACAATGGATGCAGTTGTGCAATTATGTATACTACTAACTACAATCAAGTATTTATACAGTAATTTTAATATAAAGTACAGTATTTTCTTTTTATTAAAGTATAATGACTATCCACTTGTTAGGTCTGACACCACTGTTTCCGGGTTAAAAAAACGCTTCAGATTCCAAAAGCAAAGACCAAAACGTGCTAATATACACTCAAGGCATGCTGTAATACTACGGGAAAACTCATGATCCTAACCTTTATCTCCACAGATCTTATTCACAGCAGCACCGTCTTTGATTTTTAACGGGAATGAAAGCGCGGCTGTGAGGGATAGACATACATCTCTTCAGTGATTTGTACTGTTATTTAATGTGTTTTTGGATTGTTCTGCTGACGAAACACTGCAAAAATATCTTTCCAAGAAATTTCAGTAGACAAAAAAACTCAACACAACATTGGAAAATTGTAACTAATCTAGGAGCTTTATACAGCTTTTTACATCGGCAAGTCTATCCCTCACAGCCTCACGTAGCTTAAATTTGTGATTTATATATAAATAGTGCTCATAAATGGATGTTGAGTGTGATCTCACTTGAAACGGAGTGGAGAATAGTGATGGGTCGGTCATGAACGATTCGTTCATTTTGAACTCAGGACTACAGAGTTGTCTCAGAGAGTGATTTGTTCATTTTGTGTTGACCGCACATGCGCAACATCCTATAGGTTCTGTACTGGACACAGAAATGATTAGCTCGTCTCTCGAGTCTTCTGGTTCGGGTCCGAGTCTTTCGTTCGTCCTGTCAGTCCCACAGAGGCGATGCAGTCAGTAACGGAAAGACAAATGATTAGTTCATCTTTCGAGTCTCGACTTGAACCCGAAGTCGATAGACTCGAAACGTGAACTAATCAATTCTGGATCAGGTACTACAGTCTGCAAAGCTCAGTTTATGAAGATGTCACGGGATAAACGAATGACTCAGAACGGGAGTACTAACAGACTGCATAGGCTGAAGACACAGATAAATGAATTAATCGTTTCTGTTTCTCATAATTTAGCCTTTTCTTTTCTTTGCATTGCAATTTTTTTCTCATTCTAAATGCGATCAACATTTGATGTGTTTGGGAAATTTGGCTATTAAAATGTAAAATTTGAAATACATTCTGCTGAAATAAACGAAATGACCTGAAAAAAGATTAGTTCATTTTGATGAACGAGATTCAAAGATCCGAGTCAGTAAAATGATCCGAACTTCCCACTACTAGTGGAGAATTGGACACGGAAACAGAATTCGATACGTCAAGAATTAACAAGCGGATATTGGAATGTGATCTTACTTATTTCCTTGACACTGGTAAAGCGTCTCCACCTCTCTGAAAACTCGGCTGCGACTGTGACCAGCTTTCTTCTCGATTATCTAAGAAACATAACCACACAAGGTTTATTATGTTTGTTTGACAACAAACTAATGCGATATTTATCTAAAAAACCCTCTCACCTTCACAGCATACTCATTGCCATTCTGTAAACACACACAGCCCTGGACTTTAGCATAAGCGCCCTGTCCCAGCAGCTCATCCGTCAGCCTGTACAGATCTACAACAACACACACTTCTGAGTTGACTCATACCTTACCCAATCAGGAAACGTAGTCAGGAAATGCAATCAAACATCCTGAAGTTATGATGATGCATGATAACAATTCATGAATATTGAATAATGCTGAGAGTAAACCAAATAAAGACCAGGAACACAATATGAGTAATACGTTTTTTTGTAATGTCCTTATATTGTAATGATGGTATAATACCGCTAAATTTGCCTGTGAAACTGTCCGCGGCCCGAGTTCTGCGTTTCTTCTTCCGGCGTGTAGCCGCGTCCGTGATGCTGATTGGCTGACTGCTCTCCATTCCTAATCCTAAAGTAAAAAACACAAAACCACAGTTGTTATATGACAGATCTTGGGTACTCTGTTAGAATTTTCATTTTGAAATGATTTCAAGATTTGAAGGATATGTTTTTAAATGTTTAGCCCAAAGCAGCTGTACCTGCGGGGGTTTGGGAGGCACTGTTGGGGGCATGAGGAAGCGGGCCACGGTTCTCCACTTGGCCAGATGCCAGAGTGCTACTGGTTATCTGAGAGAAAGAAAGAGAGAGAGATTTACGCTTAAAACAAAGTGATAGTACACAACATCAATGTTCCAGTGCTTCTAGCGACATATAAAGTGCATTTCACACACTTTTTCATTATTAAAAATTCAATAATCCATATTCACCTTTCATATTTCACTTCCAAAATATTCATTCTGTTTAAAAAATACAACCTATAAATCTTCAACAGGCCATTTTCAGTCCATTTACTTTGCTTTACAAATTCGCTTCCACAAATTCAGTGGTTCAAATCCAACAGAAAATGCAACATTTCACATCCGGGAACTGCAGGAACAGCAGTAGAGTGCCGAAGCATAATCTCCACCTGCTGTTAGTCGACCTCAACAGAAAGTCCGGAAGTAAAAATCCCATTAATTTCCTCTATAGCGGATTTCATTTTGAAGGATAACAGATCTACTGTGAGCTACGCGGCGGCTAATCAATGGTAAATGCTGTTGTTGAAGTCATTAGCCTGCATTATTTTATAGTTTATCAGTGGAATCCTGCAAATAAATCTCCACCAATCAGAGAATGACAACAAGCAAATCATGCCAAAAAATAACTCTTTAGCACCTATCCAATCCAATGAAGCACTATGATTGACGTAATTGAGTCAGTCTCTCTACACTCTCAAACTACTTACATTTTTGCATGCATAATATGCATATTTTGCAAAAAACATAAAATGTACTGTTTTTAATTTGATTATGTTGTTTGCAATGGTTCATGGGACTGTAGTTATTTCCCAGCTGTTATAGTAAAAATGTCTATTTTCAAATATTTTTTTGCATTGGTTTAGTTTAGTTGGAGTGAACAAGAGCCAGAGTTTGTCAGACAATGCATGCGACTATCTTCTTTTTTGCTTTATATGCTCCTCCGCGAATATTTAATGTGCATGACTAAATTATCATCATATTTTAAAGTTGGCATGAAACAGAAGTCCTTTCTTCTCTATTGTGACATATCCAAGTAAACCGGCTTCTCAAACAGGAAATAATTTAGGGCGGGCTTGATTTTGTCCATACAGAATTGACTGAATCATTTGATTGTGGTTTGCTGTCATTGCAAGAGGAAGTGGGAAGTTATTTTGATTAAGGATTATGAGGACACATGCTTTTTTTTTTATTATGATGTGAAGGGATAAATCATAATAAATACTGCAATATTCCCAAAAAAAATATTTCATGGTGACTTTAAGTTCACTTTGATGTCCTGTAAACATGAACTTCTATCATAGAAAGAGGAAGTGAACCCAAGCTCTAAAACTTGCAGTGTGCTCTTATCAGATTTCTCACTCTGAACAAGCCTCGCATGACTAATGCGTTTCTAAACATCTCCCCATTTCCACTACGAAATACATGTGCAAGCTCTGCTTTACAGTTTGAGACTCACAAACAAGTCAAAAAGCCCGTTTTAAGGCAAGTCGCGATACTTGCCAGTACCTGACGGGAGCACTGGAGCGCCTGAAGGTCCGAGAGCTGAAAGAGAAAACAGACACGATCATTCCAGAAGCCGCGCGAGACGAAGCCGTGACAGCGCTCGCGCCGCAGGGAAAACTCGTGACGTCTGCTCCTCTGAGTGCCACATACGTACATTTGTCTTCAAAGTAGGTTGAGTGAAATCATGATTCATGCCAAAGATATTAGTGTCGTGACATTTGGTCAAGGTCTTATCATCTGGCTGCTGAGTGGGAAATCCAGCAGAATTAACATGATATATTAATTGTCTTACTTAAATGCAGAGAAATAATGAGAATAAAGGAGGATTAAATTATATGGCATATATATACGAAATTATATTAAATAACGCTGATTGGGTAATAGGCGGGAATATTGATTAGAGTAGCAGCGGGCTGGAAAAATAGCATATTTAAAGCAACAGTAGCTGCTAGTCAATGCTGATTGACCGTTCATTCACAAACTCTAGCAATCCCTTATGACTTTCTTCTGTATTGCGAAATAGTAGGTAGAATGCTTACATTGATCACCATTTACTTTGATTGTGTGGGAAAGAGCTGCAATGAAAGTGAGGAGTCTGAGGTTATCTTTATGTTCCACGAAGAGTCAGTTTGTGTGAACATGAGGGTGAATAAATGACAAAATTCGTTTTTTGAGTGAACTATCCCTTTAAGAGAAGAAGAACATGAACTTAAAATGAGTGTCGAAAACAAGCAACAAGTGTCAGAGAACCGAAATAGTGTAGCAATGTCAGCAGAATTGTGACAGTGCTAAGTTAACCGAAGAAATGTTCTTTTTGAATAAGTGAAACTCATAGTTTGAATACATATAACTCGCGCTTACAGAATTAAGTAACGTTACAAACGTTTGTTTTTGCGACCTGGCGCGAACCGAGCGACCCAATCGATGAAGCCACTTTATCACATGACACAGATTACACCAGCGAGCTGGAGATATACTTGACCTCATGTAAAACACCATTTATATACATATATATTATTTATATAAAAAAAAAGATTCAAACCTGAAAATTGCGGCCGAATGAGTCTAACGTTAGCTGTTCAGTGAGTGCCTCCGCCATCCCCGCTGTACAGCACAGCAGCAGTGAGGAGGAGGAGGACAACAGAAACCACAACAGCACCACCCCAATCGCGCCAAACCGCCCTCCTACTGATGGTCACTGACTGCGGTGTATTTGCGAATCACATGGTGACGGATTGGGTCATGAATATTAATCAGGTTGCGTGACTGGACGACTGAGGGAGATTACGAGGTGACGCAAGCATGACCTAATGAATATTCATGTGCGAAGACGTTGCTGCCACCAGAGGGCTACCACGGATCTGTTTTTATGGGAGTAATACTTGTGTCGGTCAAATTAAATAATTAGACTCATACAGTGAAGTGAATACAACTCTTTTAATGTAAATGCTGACTACCGTGTCCGTAGGAGAGAGTCCCTATAAAGGAGTTATATAATTGGATGACATGGTGTATTTATTTATTAATGCTAATCTGAATTCTCTTCCCACTCCGGCATTTGTCAGCCGTTCATTTCCTTTTTACAGTGTTAATTTAGAAATAATTCAGTTATTTTTAATCCTAACCCTGCATAAATCAGGGTTGCCACAGGTTAATCATAAACCTGGATATATCAGTGAAATAGCCGAAGCCTGGAAAATACATGGAAATTATGAATATCTCCTATAATGTTATACGGAATATACATTTTGCTGGTGTTTTTCAAAACATCAGAGCGTTTGCTCTTGTATAAAGTATATTGCTTGCAAACAATAGTGAACTGTCCTTTGTAACTCGGTTCTTTTTGATGAATCTGTCAAACCTTACTCGTACAATTGTACTTTAATTAGCTAGTATTTTCATTTTTCAACCAGTCTATATAATTGTATGGATATTGTGATGAGGATGATATAAGAGAGAATAAGCAGTATACTAAAGCTATAAGTATAAGAAATGTCTGAAAGTGATATTTCATTGTTTTGAGAAACTTCTGGCTTGTATTCTCCCAACCAGTTAAAAAAAAAAAATGAAAAAGAAGAGAGTAATTTAAAATGTTTGTATTTTAAACTTGCATGCAAAAATACAAAAGCAAAAACAGCACATTTTCAGAACAAAATGTCCTGAAATAAGAACAATACTGTGGAGTACTATTCCTCATCATTCACCAGCTATGGTGTAGTTTTTTTTTTTACTGCACATGCCCTGGTTAAATAAAAATACTAGCAAAGGCTTCCGCCCCTGCACACTGGCACAGACAGAGCAATGTAACATCTCAAACTCAGCAGAAGTTTAAGACATGCCATTTCAAGACAAGTTTCCCTCAGGGACAAATATTTTTTAAGTATCGTTGAAGTCACATTGCAAAATGCTCAAAACTATGCAGAATACTAAGCAATCAATGCATCATTTCATATCAAAACTGCACAATCTGAGATATATAATTTAAACATTTACTGTCTCTAGAACATGTATTGAATTGCTGGACCCATAGTATTTCAGAAATATTGAAGCAAAGTTTAGCACATTTGTGAGTCTCAGATCTCGCCTGATCTTAGATCAGACCTCAAGTACATTATTCTTTTGGCCTGGATGTTTGAAGTTTTTTTTTTTTTTTTGCTTTTGGATGCACATCCATTCTCCACATCTTTCAATGGCAGATCCTCTCTGTCATTTCTTTCTGTAAAGACAGAAAAGACCCAATTATCAGGACAAATACCACATTTTCAAGTTAGCTAAAGCTGAGTGCATTCACTAATGGCAACCAGTGTTGGGGAAAGTTTTTATTTAATTTATTTTTTTAAGTAATGCATTACAATATTATGTTACTACTCCCTACCTGGGCTGGGCTTGTTTATTTTTTTATAACAAAAAAACAAAAGTTATATTTTTATGCAAATGTAAAAAAAAATGTAAGTGAAAGGAAATGCAAAATCACGCCTGTACAGTAGAGGGTGCAGCTCAAACTTTTCAGTTGTGCTGCCATTCTGGATTGCAGAATGATGCAAGAGAAAAAAAAAGAAAAAGAAAAGGCACATAAATGTGATGTTTCTCTAAAGTAATTTTTACCTACTGGTACGGTTTAATTGGATCATTAAAGGTCAGCAGCAAAAACATGGTTAATATGTAATTTAAATGGAATTATTGTTGGTTTGCATAATTTTCTGAGTTTGCATTTCACTGTTTTTATTCATTTTGAGGAATACTGAATGTGTTTTTGTGCAAGTGAGATGAGTAAATGCCTGCTCACATTTAGTCTAGAACTACAATAACCATCATGTTTACACATCTGCACTTACTCCCGATTTCTCTCAACATGGGGACAGGAGAGGTGTAAGTCAATAAACGGAAAAACAAAGTAACTTGTGCTTCTTATTTGAACAAGTAACTGCATTTGAGAACGTAACTGCATTACTCGTTACTAATCTGATTACATAACTCGTGTTACTTGTATGTGTTACCCCCAACACTGATTGCCACTACCATCATTTATTATTTTGTGTATGATAATATTTATTATTACTTCATTGAGAGACAGTCCATAACATTCATGCCGTATTCAACAGTAATGAAAGCGCAGCTCTCTCACCAGTGGCTCCAGCTCCGAGTGGTCGATTAGGCTGAACTCAGAGATGAAGAAATAGTAGTGTTTGTAGCAGGTGTTGATGTGAGCCTCAGCCCCCATACTACAGATCATGTCAAAGTGATGGATGTACACATGTACAAACACCCGAAACAACCGACTCAGAATCTTTTTGCACACCTGCTGAAAGTTCTTTGGAAAAGGGACTCCTAAAAACAGAAGAAAACCAGTGTCAACCTTATCACATTGCTTTGTATCATAAACACATTTCAAAATGGTAGACTTGTGCTGTGTGATTTTCTTCCATGTGAAAATTCAAATGGTATTTAAGGAGAAAAAGCCTACTGAGTATTTCTCAAGGGTTTTAGCAAATAGTTCAGCCTGTGGAATTATGAATTGTTGGCAGTGCTAGTATAGCTTCTGTAACTCTATCCAGCAATATTTTTTTTTTACCAGACAGAAGTATGTGTCTCGTGTTCCCTGGCCCCACAAATCATACAGGAATTCCTGAGAAACTTAACTGGATATTTCTGTCTGAATATTTTTGTCCTATTTCTTTTCATTTGCATTAATACGCTAAGGTTTTCAAAGCTACTTACTGAAACAATAAAAAGGTCACAAATGCAGGAGTCTGAAAAGATAGGAAAACCTTGTAAAAAATCTAGTTTAAAACACAGAAATGTACTCTTTGTATTCATGTTGGTTTCATATTTTGAAAAGTTTTATGACTCTAAAAATGGGGTTTAACCATAAGGAAGTAATAATATTTTCCTATACTGTGAATATACATGTGTTAAATATATTTTAGGGTATTTTTATAAAAAGAAATATGAATTCATAAAAATATCAGGGTCATTAAAAAGGTTGAATAATAATTTTGAGGGACTTTTTGATCTTGATACAGCCAGCAGGGGTCTGCTTTATGATACAATTTCCTGTGTTATGTTTTTTTTTTCCTGAAAATGTTTGCATGTTGGTTGCACTATAGGTTTTTCAAATATATTAATAAGCAGTGAAGCAGTTTTGTTAAAAAAAAAAAATTCTAATAAATAATAATAATAGATAATGCCAAACTATAAGGTTTTCTTTTTCTAACTAAGGTTTTCTTTTCAAGAATTTCATTGTTTTAATGGCATGTTTCCTCATTATGATATTAGGACAGTTATGCACCCTGATACTTTTTGTACTTTATGCCCCCTAAAAATATATCAAATGATTAATTTAGCAATTAAAAAAAAAAAAAATTAGCATCACGTCATTAACAGACAATGAAGATGTCAGGAAAACACATTTGACATCACAGACCTACTCGTGTAGGAAAGATGTCCTCATTATTGATGAGTGACTCGATCCAGTTCATCAGGAGGTTCATGTATATAAGAGCAGGCAGTTTGGTGGGCCTCTTGTATTGATCCCCATCCTGCCACCTGTATTCATATCGTGGCCCTCCAGACATGATGGGACAGCTCTTCTCAGTGCAGAACTCGCTCACGGTCCCGTAGATGAGGTTGATTCGATTGAAGAAATCCACCACGTGCACAGCTATCCAGTCATTAATGTTCTCCCCATCGGGCAGCTGCACCACTTTCCTCAGGTCAAGGCCTGATTTCAGAGACGCTTGGGCTCTTTTGTACAGCTCAAAACGCTGGGTCCCAGGTTCAAAACGCTTTCGAGGCCGGAATGTTTTGTCTTTGCTGAAAACCTGACCCAAGCACAGAGCCATTGCTGAACTGAGCAGGATGATGGAGGAGTCAGATCCAGTCAGGATCTGGCCAGTTGTGAATGTTGACTCTTATGATTCCCTGGGCCCTCGTCCCATCCGATAAGGAAGTTTCTAGAGAGAAGAAGAAAGTAAAGCAATGCCTCTCTTATATATATATATATACAGCTCTAGAAAAAATTAAGAGGCCACTGTAAAATTAGCAGTTTCTCTGGATTTATTATCGATATGCATATTTATCTGTTTGAGTAAAATTAACATTTTTGATTTATTCTACAAACTACTGACAACATTTGTCATTGGCATTTAGAGCATTTATTTGCAGAGAATGCAGAAACTGGTTAAAATTACAAAAAAATATGCCATGTTTTCAGACCGTGAATCATGCAAAGAAAACAAGTTTATATTCATTTTTACACAATACTAATGTTTTAACTTAGGAAGAGTTCAGAAATCAATATTTGGTGATTTCCAATCACAGCTTTCATGCGTCTTGGCATGCTCCCTATCAGTCGGTCACATTGTTGTAGGTCGGATTTATGCCACTCCTGGCGAATATATTATATTTCTATTATTATATTATACATTTCTGTAATAGGGTTAGGGTTAGGGTTAGGGTTATTGATGAATATAAAATTTAAAAGATATACCAAGTTCTGGCATGAAACTCTAGATGGCGCAGGCTGATCGAATCTAGCGATTGCATCATCATCTACATTAGCGCAGCTGATTGGTTGCTCTTGCATCAGCGGCCAATGAGCAGCGGCTCAACATTCAAACAAATACCGTTAGTGTTGCTGTTAGCAGTCTGCAGCGCGCTTTCAGAAACCCTCCACCTTCCCCAGCTCCACCTGTATAGATCTGCTATGGGTAATTCATGCTATATTATACAGCAGCAGCATGTCTAACTTGCTCACAGCAGCGTGTCGTGTATGTATTGGCATTAGCAAGTCTCGGTATGCTTTGCAGCAGCAGCGTAGCAGATCTACTCCGCCAAGACCAAATACATTAACATTGCCATATCCATTACCATGCCAATCTCTCCGAGAGTTGTCATGACAGAACAGCATTTATTTGAAATAGACATATTATAAAAGTCTTTACTGTCACTTTTGATCAATTTATTGAATCCTTGCTGAACAAAAGTATTAATTTCTTTAAAAAAACTTACTGACCCCAAACTTTTGAATGGTAATGCATATAAACTCCATAACCACTATACAAGCAAACAATTCATTTAATTCTCTCTATGCATTAAGTTTCCATTTGCGTTGTTTTATCCACATCACCATTTTCATAACTTCCTGTGTTTGTTCGAAGTGGCTGAAATGAGATGCGTTTTGGTGGGACTTTAAAGTGTCTCTTCAGCCGTACAATCAAACCCTGCCTCTGTTTTCATTTAACGTCCTGGCTGTGTATCCATGATTGAGTCCATCCTTTCTTTGTCTATTTTTGATAAGTCTTGTTTTTCTTTCCCTCTCTCTTTCTCTCTCCTCCCATTTATGTATTCACAGAAAGAATGGTTACTAGATAAACTGTTAAAGTTTCTCTTATACCTCTAATAGCCAATGTTGAGATATATTTTGCAGGAACATTTTAGAGTTCTCATACGTCTGTTTCTGGCATTTTTTGCTGTAACTGATAATGCATATCACAGTATTGCACTTAAAACAGCCTACTTGATTTACTCTCTTCTATATATTTTTTCAATTCTATGAAATAGACATATCCCCGTTTCTAACCAACGTGTTAAATATCCTTTCCCTTTCTCAAGTAAAGTAAAGACTTTATAATAGACACAGTTGCAGAGGTTGGTTTGACCTCAATTAATTCAATATGGAACCAAAGGACAGAGGAGTTATTTGTCCACCCCTCCAACAATCACGTCAAACACTGACGTGTCTGATCACGCTTTCTCTGAGCCCCCACGGCACATGAGCTCTGACATTACCACATTAACACAGATCATGAAAACAAAAGTAGCATCTTATTAATGAAAAGAAGATTTTAAGGTCCCTACCTAAAGAATCTGGCTTTAGCCCCGCTGCAGACACTTGGAATGTTGTGGGAAACGTGAAAAGAATTCCTCTGGCTCCTGTTCTTTCCAAGAGGGAACAGTTAAAATCCAAATTGTCTTGTGAGGATTCTTTCCCTTTCCCACTCATCAGCCGGTCTTATCCCTCCAAAACTCAGTTAAGAATACAGTATAGAGTAAAAACAACAAGCTGAAAAGTTACTTGGCTTCCCTTCCTGTGTATGATGTCATATCCTGATTTTGTCTGGTAGGCCCTGTTGTCTGTTTTTGTGTGCCTGTGTGTGCGTGTCGTGTGAAGTTAAAAGGAAAGATTTCATTGGTGGTGGGAGGAGCATCAGTCTGTGAAGTCCAGTCCCACATCAAGCCACATCCTTTGCCCTGCCCAGCAGATTACTTTTGACCTAACTTGTTTATAACATTGATTTGAATAGTATAATCTTGTACCATAATGATAAAAATTAGGACGAGAAAGAAAATGTATTCCCTTTTTTGTCATCAACAACATGAATGGCATTAGATATTACATTATCAGGGTTTCCCAAACTATGGTTTGGGAAGGAACTGCAGAGGGATTTTTTAAAAAGCGAATAATTAATCAAATCTTTAAAAAAAAAAAAAATTAAAAAAAAAATTAAAATAAGTAATTTTATATTAAAAACAATCAAAATAAAACACTAACTAACAAAAAGATGAAGTATTTTATTTGATGCTGTGTGGCCTGACTAGTCTGTGTGTGCAATTCCACAAAACTGGAAGACTTTCTGAACAAGCAAGTGTGTGTATATATATATATATATATATATATATATTATTATTATTATTATTATTTTAGAAAAGAACATTTAAAAAGATAAAAACAACAATTAGGGAGAATCAATTAATTCTGAATAATTTATTGCCATTTTGTGAATGTTGAATAATCTTGTCATCAATAAAAAGTAACTGTCTGATTATGATATATTTAACATAATATAATCTAATTACAAGAATTTAATGTTTGAAATCTGATTACGTAATCCAGATTACATATAATCAGTTACTATCAGAACTAACTATAAACACTTTTGTGAGCACAAGTGTGAAGTAATGTAATTACTATTAGTGACCACTAGATGGAAATAAATATTTAACAAATTATTAAGTGGCACAATCGTTGACCTTGGGTTTGAATTCTTTTAAAGTATAAAGTAAGTTAAAAAAAAATATTAAAAAAAACATAAGCATATTTTATGAAAGATTAGAACGGCTTTTTAAAAAACTTGGAGAATCTTTATCTCTTGAGTAATGAAGATAATTGGGATTTGCTTGATGAATATGATTAATGGAAATTTACATTAAAAAAATGTTTGTGTGTTTTTGTTTAGGCCTATATGAGACAATGTTTAATTGTTTTGTAAAAAATTAAATAAAGTACAATGTTTTCACATTTACTGAGGCACAGAATTTGTCTCATGTCTATTCTAAATCTATGAGCAAATTATAATTCTACAATTTTCCGAATTTTTTCAACAGTTGTTTGTATTTGAAATATTTATGTTACAGATCAAAAACTAGATCTTCAAGAAATCTGTGCCAGTGATTTTTTGCAACGTTTGCTCTCTATATATGCATGTTTGTGACGTAGGCAGAAAGTTCTTTATGTTCTTTCTTTTCAGGACATCCTAAACCAGCTGTGCCAGTTGGACAATATATGACCTCAAACCAGATGTTTCAAAACTAAAACTTCTTTCTTCAAATGTTCATCAAACTGGGCTGGGCTTTGGTCACTGCAGGGCATCGTTGTCATGTATAAACCTGACCCCGAGCCTAGATTCATTTTTAGTTTTTAAAACGTACAAATTTTGCAGTTCGTCTCACAACTTGTGGGGTTTATTTTGCATACTTGAATATGAACAAGTACAAATATTTAGCTTTTTTAGGGTGAATTTAAATAAAAATGAAAGGAATTACAGAGTTGAATTAAACGCCACTGAAACAGTTTACTGACCTGTTATCCTGGGCAACTGTTACATAATTTCAAGTGTCTTATCTGTGCTGTTCATCTTACTTGTCATACATATAGCAATTACCCTTAGCTTAAGACGGTGTATGCAATTCTGGATGTTTTGACATGAATGACAGTAATAAGGTTTAGTAAAAAGACATGTCTTACCAATCATGAAGAAAGTCTACTTTGTGGGATAGCCTATACCTTAGATTTAATCAGGGAATACAGAGCAAAGCAGTAGTTAGTCTAATGTTCCACTAATGTATATTTCATATCAGCTGCAGACATTAATGTACCACAGCTTTCAGTAATTCTCGAGAAATGTGACCCAGTGCCTTAAGAAACGAATAGATGGACAGAACAGATAGAAAGAACAGACAAATACAAATAAGCCAAGCTTTAAAGGATAGATAGATAGATAGATAGATAGATAGATAGATAGATAGATAGATAGATAGATAGATAGATAGCAACTATAAATATCATTTCACTCACCTAGCACTTGGAAGAAAAAATTCATCCTTCTGTCCTTTTACATGTCCGTGTTAAAATAGTACGTTTTGCCGTTTAGCGAAGCTGATAGAAATATTGAAATATTCAAATTCAATATCTCTACTTTCTCCATCAGCGCTAGAAGTTCAAACTAATGTCACGTAATTTACGTCTCTACAATGATTGGTTGATATATACCAAGGGAGGCAAGCCTCCTCTGTCATGTGTTTTTCTCAACACTCTAACCGCTGAAAGTGGAATACTCGATGGTGATTGGATCATGTTTAACGGAGGCACAAGTCCCCGGCTCTGGATTTGCATCCCCCTCCCTTCTCCTGCTCCCCAGACTCGCTTCAGCACAGTTTCTGAACGACTGTAATTACATCGGCAGATTCGGCACATAGGGGAAGAGCAGCGGTGGTTCCGACTTCAGTAATATTCTGAGATGAGATGAATAACTGGGAGTTTTATTAACATTAAATCGTCTTTCTCCCATTGCCTCCCCTGACGAGCCGCCACTGATGGATGGATGGATGGGTAGATAGATAACGTTAGATAGATAGATAGATAGATAGATAGATAGATAGATAGATAGATAGATAGATAGATATTCAATGTAATTTATATTTATATTGTTGACATACTTAGCCTATATATGAAGAGAGTGAAAGTGAAATGATAAAAGATGTGCAGTAACCTTGTTCATCTGGATGTTTTGCCACTGTATGTTTGTGTCTCAAAACCTTGTGCCGAGACGATGCCCAAAAATTCCAGTCCAGGTAGACATGTACTCTCTCTCTCTCTCTCTCTCTCTCTCTCTCTCTCTCTCTCAGAGGGCTGGGTTGAGCCTACAAAACACCTGAGGGAAAACACGAAAGTACAGTTGGTTTTCGTGAGCAGGGCAGGACGACAGAACCATCATTCCCACCTGAAGAGGACTGGAGCCCTGCTTCATCATTTCACAGGTTGGTCTGGAGATATGTACTTAGTAAGGGAAAATGAGTAAAAACTTTAATTCGTGAAATGACTTTAACAATGGACTTTGCGGTTCCCACGTGGTTTGACGCAGAACAGTGACATTTTGAAGAAGTAACGTTACAGCAACTTCTGTTTACTCCGCCTCTGAACGGCTGCCATTGGTTTAATTTCAGCTTCGCGTTGTTTCCTGTCTTTTGTTCAAGGTGTGTCGCAAGAAGTCGAGATCCGAAGAGCCCAAAGCGTTTAAACGATCTGCTGTTAGAGCCCGAGCACTAAACCCGTTACAGGTGAGTCTTTCCATAGTTCAATTCTACTAAACCACATTTGTGTTGCCAGCATGAATTCGTACGGTGACAAATTAACTTATGCAATGTAATAATAGCATCAGAGCAAATATATAAGTAGTATTATTATTAAAGTAACATATTATTAAAACGATACAGTAACAGTGTAGAGCACTGAGAAAGGAGCAATTCAATTTTAACAAAACAAATAAATTGCAGAAATAATATCAAGAAAGATAAATAATGAAGACTGTAACTAAAGTGGTTTAGTGATGGAGACAGACTCAAGTTTATTCACTATTCTTCATGTTAGCAGACTGACTCAGTCTCAGTTTCAGTTTTACTTTTATCCACATATTTTTTAAAGGTGTTTGTGTATATTGTGCATTCTGTCAAAGCGTAGTCTCGATTTTGCTGTGATCGCAGAGTGGACACAAGCTGACTTCCTGTGGGAGCCTTGCTTTCCTGCGTCTGCTTGTTTCTACAGGGATTGTGTTTTTTGAGTCTGTATGTTGTCAAGCTGCCTGTCAGTTTTTATCCGAAGCGACGTACAGTGTTCCCTGGAAATCAATCCCGCTTACTAGACCCATACGGTTGAGCTACAGAAACAAGCACATATGTTTCATTTGAGAGTGATATTAGTGAAACAGAGATTAAATCACTCTTCTTTCAGTTTCCTAAAGTTGCTTGCGTCAAAATAATAGACTGTTTAAATAGATTACAATTTTAAAGGGATAGTTCACCAAAAAAATGATAATTTACTCAGGCTCATGTCATTCCAAACCTAAATGATGACCAAATTTAAATTTTAGGGTCAACTCTCCATTGAAGCACCACTTGTGTGTATTGTAATAGGTGATTTATTCTACATCTGAAGAGGTGGCATACTTTTCCTCTTGTTTACTTTCCTGTAGACATTGGTGATCTCCCTTTCAGAAATGTTTAACCTTGGACAAAGGCAAAGTGAAGGTGACCTGTTCCTCATGGTAATGCTCCGTAATGTTAAAATAAGAAGCTTGTTTACTGACTTGTTTACAGTGTAAACTTAGGTGTTAACCATACGGATAAGTGCTGTGTCTTGTAACACAATGTATGTTTACCTTAAGTTTAGTTTTCCATTGAATTGCTTAATGAATGAACTGTTAGACCCCGTATACCGCTGTATTCTCCTTCGAACTGCTGATAATATTTTAATCGAACCTAAGAGAAGAGCTCCATCTTAGCTGTTAGTGTGTTGAAAGATTGTTTCACTTGCTAAGTGTTATGCAAGTTTCCTCTTTAGAGTTCTGTTAGTTTCCGCCAAAGAGATGAATGACACCTTGCCTGGTTTGTGTGTTCAGTAAACACCCATTAACCTTTTGCATTCTCTTTGTGGGCTTGGAAGGCATTCTCGTACTTACGATGGCCGAGAATAGGAACTTAGGAACACTTATGTTAGTCAAGTTTCACTTGATGATTTACTGTTGTATGCATTGTTGGTTATATTTCAGTGTGCATGTTCAATGACATCTAATGAACTTTGATAAGACTCACTAGAGTCTTTTGGAACATTGTGTCTAAGGAATGCAATGAGTTCATAAGATTAATCTTTAAAGTTGGCATGAAATGAATGTTTGTTCACCCTGTCGGTTTTCGAAATGCATATTATAAATCTAATTGTTAATGATTCAGCAATGCATGCATTTCGTTAATTTAATAATGTTTAATAGAATTGTCATACCTGGACCTTCCAGTGAAACGACATACACTCTCTGGTGGCGTATGCAGGACTTCTTCAGTCACTTAGTCAAATGTTTTGATAATCCATTACATTCTTCCGTTGCATCGCAGTTTTAATGCAAAATCCCAACTTCTCTTTTTTTGCCAGTTGTTCACAGAAGAGAGAGGCTGGGAAGTTCTGGTTTGTAATGACTGTAATGAAATTTTGAATAGTTTTGTGTGATACAAAATCTAATTTAGGCTAAACCTTGCAACAGAAAAGTTTTTAGAATTGTGCGGAAGTGCACAAAGTCACGTTTTAAAGTTGATTATGCAAAATGAATAAGAAATATTTAAGATTCTGTTCAGTTTCTAGATCAAATAAGTAAAATTGTGACATTGACCATGTGAATTCCTTTGTTTGTACAAAAGACCAGATTTTCTCATTGCTCTTTGACCAGATGCTCTTTGAATCATTTTGAAAATGATGCTGGAGAACATTACCAACAGCTTTTAGACTTGGAGTTCATGCAGTGTGAGAGAAATTAACCAGAAATGGAAATTAATTTTCACACAAATTGTTATGTTGATGATCATTTATAATGATTTTTGTTTTATTAAATTAAAAATATGCTAAATATGAGCATTTTTACTAGTGGTCTCAGACGTTTGAACCTCATTGTATTGTGTATGTATTTTGAATGTGTAATTGATTTCAAATGAGACTATTAGCATGGTCATTGTGACATTTCAGAGTTAATGTATTTGCTGACTCTCTACACACCTGCACTCCAAACACATTGCTCAGCCTTGCTGAATCAAACAATCACATTGTAGTTTAATTCCATTCATTCCTGAAACGAGGCATTCCCCTGTGACATACTCGTTCCTCACTCATTCCTCTCATGAAACAGCGCTGAGTAAGATGCATCAGAGCTCGTACCTAAAGTGACAGCTCGCACACTTTTTCTTTCAATTGTTTTTTCAATTGTCTCCACCAGTAGTCTGGAATCTAGATTATTTCAGGGAGAGCACCTGTTTAAATATTTGTGAGTAGTTTTACTGATTTGATTGATACAGATAATGGCAGGCAGGCCAGATTAGTGTTGTTGTATGAAAATTCGGATAATTTTCTGGCCTTTTAATTTATTTGTTTAAAAATTCGGTCCCTCCTTTTAAATAAGCAACCTTAATAATTTGGATTTCAGTTGGTTTCAGTTCAATGGTCATTCATAGTTCACCCAGAAATGAAATGTCTTTCAAAATCCTATGACTAATTTATAATTTAAATTTCAGTCGGTTCCTTGCACAAATCTATTAATATATTCATTGGCTTCAGAAGACCTTGGGTGCATCTCAATCAGCTCACTAGCTTCCTAGGTCGTGAATCAGTATATTGTGTAGTGTACATGAATTCGGGCACTGATAAGGACCCTGGCTGGCTCACTAGACATTGGGACACTGATGACTGTATTTGCGGCGACATGGCAATGTCTTCATTGTACAACATCACTACTGGTATGAACAACAGCAGAACTGATATCTTTCTGACTGTTGAGACACAACCTTGGAATATAGAGCTGGTAAGTCCCACCCCTTCCGCTAACCCCACTGGACCTCTAGGTTGAAAAATCGTCAATGCAAGTGAATGTGAGAAAATAATTATTTTCTGGTCTCGTTTGAATTTTGCCATGAATGTGAACATATGTTGTCTGTGAATTTTTAATATAATTTTTCGTGTGAAGAATGCTACAATTTAGCGGGTAGAAGTTTGATACGGTTAGACTTTGTGTGAGAGCACTTTGTGGACTACAACTAGTTTTTACATCAGAAGGGAATCTGAAGAAAGAACAGCCCATTTGGTTTGAATGGTGACATTTGGGTACAAAACACACAGGCATCTCGATCTGTCTCCATAGGTTATCGCAGCATTAGCACTGTGATTTGACAAGTGGAGGGAAAATGTGTTATGGGGTGACGTCACATAGGCGACATGTAGTCTTTCTCGTCTTTTTCACAACTGCTAGCCAAAGAATCATACAATATACTGTCAAACTCGTAACATGAAAAATTATATAAAAAATTCACAGACAACATATGTTCACATTCATGGCACAAATCAAACGGGACCAGAAAATAATTATTTTCTCACATTCACTTGCATTGACGATTTTTCAACCTAGAGGTCAAGTGGGGTTTTACGGATGGGCGGGACTTACCAGCTCTATAGGGCCCCAAAACACTGTTAGGGTGAGTAGATGATCACAATTTTCATTTTGGGTCAAGTATCCATTCAAGTTTCCTTTACAAAGAAAGAAGGTATTGCACTGGCTGTTGGATTGAGCGCCTGTCTTGACAGATTAGTTTTTGTGTTTTGGAGATTTTGGAGGCCTGACGGGCCATGTATCGTACTGGTTAGGCACTGGGTTATTTTGGTAGAGTGATGAAGTTTGAGTGATATGTTTTTTTTTTTTCTTGTGTACCGCAGAAACTAAGAAATGCCTGTTTGCAAACACTCTTGGTGCTGAATGTTCATATACCTGGCACTGACAGGCTAATTTAACCTTCTTAATGCAACAATACCTGCTTAAGGTCTTTCTTGAAATGTCACCAGACCTTTCATAGCCAAGATTACAATAAACTGTTGTATCTTGGCATTAGCATTATTCAGGGGTTGCCATGGTTCCATGGAGCATTGTTATTAGATGAGCCATTTGTTGTAAAAGCCCTCAGCGAGGTACAAAGGGAGTTTGTGAAATGTGATAGCATTTTTTTCCCCTGGTTGCTGGATTGAGACAAACACACATTCTTAACCTCTTTTAAACCAGCCTAAATTGGTTTGCTGGTTTAAGATGGTGTATCTGGTCACCCAGCATGGATTTACCATGTGTTCCTCTGGTGTAAGATGGCCTGGCCTGTGTGGTCCATGTTAACATTGGCTTGATTCTTTCCAAAACGAGACAGAAAGTTTCAGAAACCTGAGCTACAGGAAGCTGAATGGGGTCTTTTATGATGCCATTTTGTGTGGGTGCACAAGTATTTATTGTACACACGTTTTTTTGCCGTATATGCATTCAGGCCTTTAAGAGTAGTTTTGCTAATAGGGCCCATGCTTTTTTTTATTCACGTCTCTGAACACTTTCCTGTAGAGCAGCACATGCTGAAATAACTTATTACAATTACCTCAACAACACCATCTCATATTTATTAACCACTCTGTAATCACACACTCATGCAGTGTGTGGATTATTCAGTGACCTTCAGACCAGCTGACATTTTAATCGACTCTTTGTCATTAATTTTGCAGAGCAGTCGTTAGTGGTTAACCTCTATTTAGGGTTGTTTGATTTATGGATTTTTTGGAAAAGTCGTGACTCGTGATTATGATTTTAAAATGATTATTTTTTATCTCTAGGTTTGCTGTACTTGTATTAATAATATAATAATAATTGTAGTATAACGTTTTATTTAAGTTTTTATTATTAATATGAATTATTATAATAACCATTTTAGTATTAAATAATAATAACAACACTTTTTATACCACAATGTAACACACCGTGTAACGCCGGTAACACCGACTATCGCAGCAAGCCTAGAATGTAGTAAAGTAAAAGTGAAAGTTTCCCAAAATAAAAATTCTCTGATAAAGTGCAGATACTTAAATGTAGCCCACTTAAGTACAGTAACAAATTAAAAATTATTTGTTACTGTCGACCACTGTTCAACATACAATACTGATCCTAACGGAAAACAACTGTGCAGTATGTTGCTCAAGTCCCCAGGTTACTCCTCAGGTGAACACAACTGAAGTTTACAGAAGCCACACCCTCACCGCAGCAGATCTCTCAACACAGAGGCCATTTGTAATAAGAGAGTCCCAGATATCCATTCATTCTGAGTAAGAGAACATGAGTGGAAGGCCGGGAGTGTTTGTGTTTAGAAAGTTTGTATGGAACAGTTTCTAGTTGGCCTAGTTGAGCTAAAAAAGGAATTTACAGATTGACAAACTTGTCATTTACCAGAAGTAATATAAGTCAAGTGCGTAAGCTGAAAAAAACTTGAGTAATGTCTTTTCTGTCAAGCTTGTGAAGTTTTTGGTCTTGACTAGCTGGAATGAAAGTAATTTCCTTGTTTGTGGGTTGTTACTGACGTGGCTCTTGATTCACTTCTTTGTAGGAGAGCTGTTCTGTCTTGTTCTTTCTCGCAGATCGAATATCTGATAGAAGTTGTTGGATTGTTTTGTTCAAAAGAATGAAACTTGCAATTTCCGTAACTTGTTATCAGGGTTTGAGATGTCCAGGAGGGTGGAAGTTAAATTAAAAAATCTATAGAATTCCATATAGTAGTTTTGCAGAATTTGTGCCTCACTGAGGCAGGCTGCATTTATTTAATCAAAAATATAGTAAAAACAGTAATAATGTAAAAAAAAAAAAAAAGAATATATTTTTAAATTGTTAATGGCAAAGCTGAATTTTCAGCAGTTAAAAAACTGTAGTAAATATCAGGTTTCTGGTATCGTATGCATTGCTTTTGAGATGCTCGTGAGCAGAATTGACAAATGAATTGGAGTCAGCCCTATGTTCCCACAGCCCTATGTTCCCACATTTCTAAGAATTATTTTTTTTACTGAAAATGTTGAAAATTAGGCCCTATGTTCCCACAGCCCTATGTTCCCTCAACCATATGTTCCCACAGCCCTATATTCCCACAGTCCTATGTTCTCTCATTTAATTATGTCCCCTATGAAGGGTAGGTTTTAGTGCTTGTGCTGGTACAGGGATAGCCCAATTACATCCCAGACAAGTCTCCCTCCTGTGAGGGGTAGGTTTAGGTATGTTAGGGTTAGGGTTAGGGTTAGGTTTAGGGCTGTGGGAACATAGACATGCTCCCAATTAATTCATATGAACAGATCGTTCAAATAAAGTTTCTTTCAGTGTGCATACAACTGTGGATGCATCTGTGTTTGTGTGCCAGTTACAGTAGATATAAAAATAGGGTAATAAGAAATCAGGACAGACCCAAGAAAAGAGCACAAATTAAATGCTTTAACCTTATTGTTCTTCTTGTGGCCTAGATCTGTTCTGCTTCAATTCACACACTCTCAGCAGTGCCAATGAGGCGAATTGACCACCTTTTAGGACTTCTCTGAACGTAAATTCAGTTGACTCTCAATGAAACATCACGTCCAGGTGCGGGGGTGGTTAAATTCCATTTGTTGTGTTAACATCTCGTCTCTTTTCTCATCAGCATTTGTTTTCTTGTATTGACAATATGCTTAAAGAAGGTTTACATTTTGCACATTTTACTGTGATGAGATTTCCCGGCATTTCCAGCATGGCTTGTTTGGCCAGCAGAAAGCAAAAATGTTTATCTAGCACACTTTTAGCATAGCATACTAACATAGTACTTCTACTATCTATATAGTGTACATTATTATTGCACAGTATGCTAATTTTCTGCATCTATAAAATAAAAGGAGGACCACATTTTTTCACATCTCCTTAACTCTTGGCAGTCAGATTACACAACCAAGTGAATTTTTTATGTAAAATGAGACGAAAAAAACAACATTGCTCTATTTAAATAGTCTATTTCAGTGTTCGCTTTAAGCTTGTTCTGCGGAGCACTATCAGAAAACCTCCACCTCCCCAGCTCCACCTGTTTAGATTGCTAAATTATTGAACCCCCTCTGACCTGCAAGACATTCTGGTTTTGTAAACAAAAACACTTCAACTAAGGCATCAGTAAACCATCATAGAAAGTTTATTAATACACATTTGTGACCCTGGATCACAAAATATTTGTGGCAATAGCCAACAATACATTGTATGGGTCAAAATGATCGATTTTTCTTTTATGCCAAAAATCATTAGGATATTAAGTAAAGATCATGTTCCATGATATCCAAGATATTTTGTAAATTTCCTACCAGAAAGATATAAAACATTTATTTTTGTGAGTGAATGCAGCACCATCGCAAACAAAAATGGACAACTTTAAAGGCCATTTTCTCAATGTTTCGATTTTTTTTTTGCACCCTCAGATTCCAGATTTTCAATAGTTGTATCTCGGCCAAATATTGTCCTATCCTAACAAACCATGCATCAATGAAAAGCTTATTTATTCAGCTTTCAGACGATGTATAAATCTCATGTATAAAAAAATGACCCATGTGACTGGTTTTGTGGTCCGGGGTCACATTTGAGTGATTCTGAGAGTTACTGAAAAATATCAAATTGGCTCTAAACATCCATGTACAAAGTTATGCAACCCTCAAGAATCAAATTTTGTAGAGAATCATTTACTCTTCATAACCTCCAATAAACGTTGCCTGTAAGTGCTCACAAGCTTCTGACACTTTCTACTGAAATCTTAGGCCATTCCTTGTGTGCATAACTTCCAACTCATTATATTCTTTGGTTTCCGTGCTGCCACTGTTTCTTTCAAATCTCACCTAAGATTTACAAGCAAATATAAATCTGGTAACTCAAGAACATTCAGAACTGATCCCTGAACCAAGCTTTGATAGATTTGGATGTATGCTTGGGATCATTAGTCCAGTGATCCAGTAAATCTTTAGTTTACACACTGAAGGCATCATAATCTTTGCCAAAATGGCCTGATACTTCAAAAAACCCATGACGCCGGTCATATGGTCAAGATTTTCACTTCCCGTTGCAGCAAAGCTTATGATCAAATCTTATTCTCCTTGATGAAATTGCACTTTTATATATATTATATATATATATATATATATATATATATATATATATATATATAATCCCATATATTTATATATCATTTTTTTTTTAATGTTTTTAAAAGAAATCTCTTCTGCTCATCTCTTGTGAAATATTACAATTTAAAACAGCTGTTTTCTATGTGAATATATATAGTAAACTGTCATTTATTCCTGTGATCAAAGCTGAATATTCAGCATCATTCTAATATGCTGATTTGATGCTCAAGAAACATTTATCATTATTATCAATGTTATTTGATGAATAGAAAGTTCAAAAGAACAGCATTTATCTGAAATGGAAAGCTTTTGTAACATTAAACACTACCGTTCAAAAGTTTTGGGTCAGTAAGAATTTTTATTTTATTTGTTGGGGAAAGAAATAAAAGAAATCAATACTTTTATTCATCAAGGATGCAGCGATTGCAGTCTATATAAATGCCTCATTCAGTCATTAATTCATCCATTCAGTCTGTAATTGTCAACTTTGCAAATTTGAAAAAAATGCATAACTGCATTCCCAAATTCGTGCTAAAATCAGCACATGTCCAGTTCACTGCATTCATTCACTGTGAACTGAGACGCGGAGCTGATCACGTGCTGATTGCGTAAGCGAAGTGCGCACTTCTCTTTGCGCATCACAAACAGACAAGCCACGTCAGAAATCGCGTGCTGTCTGAGTAGGTACTACATTTCAATTTGAATTTACTTCGCGACTGTTAAAAAAGTATGTTCTATATAGTATGAATTTGTGTAGTATGAATGTAATCCGGATACATCCGCTAGTTATCATTATCATGTGACCTACCAGCATCAGTTGCGTCCCTTCACCTCCATTCATAAATCCTCTCCTGTGGCCTCATGGGATAGTAAAGTGTCCTTCGAATGCACACTTCAGAATCTCTCCAGAAGTAGTAGGTCATCTGGGGACTTTTTGCCAACTGTTTTTTGAATACCATGTATTCGGACGTTCTCTGTTGGCGTACAGTTTTTCGCATACTATAGATCAATGAATGGGAAACACTGATATGTGTGTGTGTGTGTGTATATGTATGTATTACATTATAAAGTATTACATGTGAGTGGTTTCCCATTATCATACATATCATGTTTCACTTCTTTTAACAGCTTCCTCACTTTTTTACAAAATAGTACCTGTAAGCAGCACTGCAGTATACAGTGTAAATTTCACAATATTTAGTTATCAAGATAGCCACAGTCTTTCTCTGTTTTACATCCACACACGCGCACACACACACACTCACACACAGTCACTGAGGGTGACTTAAGAGGGTGGACACACTGGTCCAACAAGCTTGAATGGTCTGTGACACCAATCTCCTGTTTGCAATGAGTATCTATCTAAGTATTTGCATTATACCTGTGAACTTGGCTTCCAAAAGTCTGAGAGGACTTTTCCTCAGGCATCTCACCTTTCACCCACTTAACAACCAGCCAGCGAACCTCTAGTTCGACTGAGCAGTTGTCCGTTTAAGCTGTGATCACCGGGAGTGGAAAAAATTCATGTTCGTAATCTTTGTGCATCTGCTAATGAGTACAATGTTATTGATTTTCTTAATAGACCATCTGTAGACCATCCCCTGTGGTTTGTTGAATTTGTTAATGATTACACTCTAGCCCTACACCTTGTGGAACAAGGCCCAACCTGAATATGTCTTCATAGATTCTTTGATCCACAGTCACCTCACAGATTTTCATATATTGTATGGACTTGTTAAAAGCTCTTTGTGGTGAAGCACAAGGTTCAAATTCGATGATGTGTGGAAATCCTAAGTTGGTTCTGCAGTGCTCTTAAGCTGCATGTTCACATTGCTAGTCATCAAATCAGATCATTGTGTGCGTTTACTCTGGTGTGTAGCAGCATTGGTTGCTATAGGATTGACTTGGGTGTTAGATTTTTTTTTTCTTTTTTTAATGGCCCTCAGACATTATTGCTGTGCCATACGGGTGGAAAGCTGAGAGTAGAGATTGTATGTACTGTAGATCTAGCTGCTATCATTTAATTCTTACCAATTATTTCATGTGGTTTATCATGCGAAATATGCATCACTTCATAAATGACAAAATAAAAAACATGCATAAATATGTGTTTGATCAAATTTGGTTTATCACTAAAAAAAAATTGTTGGTAAAAATTTTTAAAAATACGATTATGTTTATTATGTTATTACTGTTAATTGTTTAACACTTAGTTACACAGATGACATAAAAAATGCAAATAAACATTGATTTAACAACGTTAGATGTAGCATAAAACCATAATGTACATAACTATTTATTTAAATGAAAATACATCAAATGTGAAGTCACGCAGGGAGTTCTGGGAATGTCAATTTACTGTCAAATTTTTCCGTTTTTCACTGTCAAATTTTACAATGACTTGTTCTTTTTCACTTCCAAGAACTCTTTAATTTAACAAAAATTAAATTAAATGTAGGGTTAGATTAGTTATTCACTGTATATAGTAAGTAATTAGGGATGGGACGGTATGAAAATTTCATATCACGATAATAGTGACCAAAATTATAGTGATTATCAATATTATCACGGTTTTGTTAAAATGACCGTCGTCAAGCATTATAACACAGCGCACATGTATCACAACCACTGATCTATATAGAATGACATTATATAGATCAGTGATCACAACGGACGCGCAAGCGCTCTCTCGTTTCATTCAAATACAACTTGCCGTCTTGCGTCTCCGTTTTCAATTGTATTGAAAATGAAATCGGAGCTGATTTATTGTTTACTGAGTTTGATAATGTTTTTGTGATCATCTTGTCTGGACGATTGTTTTGTACGCTGTACAAAATTAATTTATAAATGGGTAAGATTTAAAACATTAATCTGCCTTCCGCCATTCCTTCTCGAATAAAAAAACAACAACATTGCGCGCTGCGCCTGCGTCAGCCTGTTGCTGGCTGGACATGATTTACAATGAGTTATTAAAATCGCGATAATCAAACACGGTTTTAATGATAATTCAATTTTAAACTATAATACTAACCGTCAGTACATTTTATTGTGGTTTATAGTGAAACCGGTAATCGTTAAACCTTACATTTAAAGGTTTTTATTTTATTTTATTTTTTTATGTATTTGCTATTCACACTGCATGGAACAGACCACGTCTGAATCCGAATTTGGCAGCACTGCAGCATAGCCTTAGCGTTATTGACCCACAAGCAAACATCATTTAAAAAAAAAAAAAATTATTATAATGATTATTGGCTACACTACATTTTTTCGAGGTTGAAATTTTGTTTTATGTATGTTTTATCATTATGTATGTGTCACAGTTTATGCAGATTTCTTTTTGACAGGACATAGTAGTTTACATTATTTGCATGAACATGACAGCTTAGCTTTTAGATGTAGTTTATGCAAAAAGAACACAGGGTGTTTTTAATATGTGTATGGTCACTGAGGGCTGTGCTCTTGTTGGTCTGGAGGAGGTTTTTGTATTTATGAGGGTTAGTGATGTTATAGATGCTGGCTTTGTGTGGCAGGGTGTGTTTCTCTGTTGTCCTTCTGGTAAGAGCGGGTGGTGTACAACAATAGCCCCCTTCATCATTACAGAGTTGCACTGATTTCTCGCCTCGGCTTGTGAATAATATTATAAGCGCAGGCCGGGAGGGTTCAGTTTTCAGTACTACAATAAACACACTATATCGTATATTCGGGAGAATTTTACTAGTGATCATAGGGTTGAAAATAATGCATGATTTTCTTAGCCACTGGGTTTCCCAAAAAGCGGGTCAGGTGACAAGTTTTTTTTTTTGTCTTTTTTTGGTCTTTTGGTCTTGGTCTTTTTTGCTGCTCATCACTGTGTGTGAACTCCTTTAAAAACACTTCTTTAAAGTTCAGTAGTGAAATCAAATCAGTGGTAAGGGCCGTTCACACCAAGGATGATAACTATGACAATAAAGATATTCAAAGAAAATCGTTCTAAATATAAAAGTATAGCAGAATCCACACCACAACTATAACAATAACAACACAGAGAACGTCTCGGTTATGTATGTAACCCTCAATCCCTGAAGGAGGTAACAGAGGCGTCACGTCAACGGACCGACGAATTGGGATCTCGCCTTTTGAACTTAATCACCTTCGAGTGTAAATGAAATGAGCCAATGGACATTGGCGTGCAAGATTTGCATCTCACGCTCCACCCCGCAGCACTGGTGTAAATATGGAAGCAGATGCAATTCACATTCAGGTTTTCGCTGAGGAGCCGAACTGGTGACCCGGCCGCTAGGGCTGGGCGATATGGCCAAAAAATCATATCTCTGTATTTTTTGGTTAAATGGCGATATACGATATATATCTCGGTACTTTCTACGTTTTTCTATTTGGATAAATAAAATCTGTATTTATTTTTTTTTAAATTATTTCACATCCTGCCCAATGATATCCTGCAAACAATGTTGATATTGAAGGATTTGGAAACAAATAATAAATGTAATGTAGGCTATGCAATATAGTATGTGCAAAAAGGTGGTTAAAATCACATTACATTCTAACATTGTAATATTACAATCTAAAAACAGAAATAATGCTTTTGTTTTTAAATTGAGTAAAGACTAAACTAAAAAATAAAAACAAAAGCACAAACTAATTATATTAGCCTGCATTTGATTACCCCATTATAAATGGTCACTTTCATAAAATACTTGTACGTTTACAATTCCACATATGGCACATTTATTGTCTCCAACAACAAATATTTTAGCAATATGTATATTTTAGTCAGAATTATTGCGCTACTATTCTATTGTGCTCTGTCTTTTTGGCGCGCATGTGCACGGCGGTGCTCATTCACGGAAGCTTGAATTTTGGCGGCGATTCACTTGCAGAAGGCTCGTCCTCTCCTGACAGTGAGATGGACATATTTGTTTGACTCTCTAACATTTACAGATGGAGAATATACCTGTGAAATGTAAGTTAAGCACTGAGGAAAGCACCACATCTCAAACGCATTCAACAGCGCAAGTATTTATCTGTCAGTCAGCAACAGTAAGCCTATCTGTCAGAGCATCTGACTGGGCAAGCTGCTTTAAACTTGTTAACTATCTTACCAGTTATTTTGAAGCCCTTAATATAAGCTTGGGTCATGTAAAGGACAAATTGTACTATGTACTTTCACTGCAGCAGCTCACACTGCGTCCTCAGCTATTTTTCAGATGTGCTCGTATCAAACTACTGTATCAATATAAACGGTATTTTGCTTTTCCCTTCCATATCGTTTAAAAAAAAAAAATCGATATATTGTACAACTCGATATACCGCCCAGCCCTACCGGCCACTCAGCGGCTGTACAGCAACTGTGGCGACGGGACGTGACATCTCTGTTCCCTCCTTCAGTGAGCGAGGGTGGTGACGTCTCCGTTCCCTCATTCAAGGAAACGAGGGTTACAAGTTACATACATAACCGAGACATTCCCTTTCAGTCAGTCATGTTCGTCCCGTCGACGTACCGACGAATTGGGATCCCTAACAAAGCGCCACTATTGCTGCCCCTTCCAGCGCCCTATTTAAGCCTCCTGATCCCCCCGCACCTCCTGGGGCGGAAGATGGAACAGGGATTACGCAGAGAAGGTCAATCACTGCTGTTCCGCATGATCCATACAGCGAGATTATTGGATAACACTGGGAAAGCGTGCCCATTCAAGTTTTGGAAAAGGATATTGCGGAATCCACATCCTACCTGTAAGGATGGCCATTAGGGCAGTACTACATATGGAAGGTCTCTGAGGTAGCTCCGGCCTAGTTGGGGGGAATCGATACCCAGTCAGAGCCGGCAGAGTGAACCATTAGGGGAGCCGTACAGCGGAAGAATGCACATATGGGATCAAGGTAGGGATCAGAGGTCAACCAATGGGGGTACTTATGAGTTCATTCCTGGCGTCGGACACTCCGCCACGTCTGACTGCCAAAGGTGGTGGTAGAGGAACTCAACAGGGCTCGCCAACTGGGGAACTCTACTGGAGCAGAATAGCGCACGCATTCGGTCGCAGGGGAATGGCGCAGCAAGCCGACACTTAAGCGGGGTCTCCGTTGTTACTGGCTACTTTGCACAGTGTCTGTGCGAGTAGGCTCACTAGGGGAAACGCATACTTGCATAGGCCCTGGGGCCAGCTGGGTCAGGGAGTAAAACAACTGTCAGTGAGACATGTCCAGGGTGGCAAATAGGTCTACATCAACCATGCATGGTCACTTGTTCTAGGGGAACTCCTAGAACTTGGATGCATCTTCAAAGTGCACGATGCTGCCTGCTGGCGATAGAAGAGGCGGCTGAGGGTGGCAATGCGTTGCACACCGCCAACCGCACCCTCTTGGAACCCAGAGATATTATTGAAACTTTGGGTACCACCGATACCCTGTGGGGCCAGTGGTGGAACTGAAACAAAATTGATTCTCCACCGAAACAGAAGATTCTCCACCCTGCCCACCTCCGGGGGAGGGAGTGATGTGGTCACGATCTCCCGAGATTTTCTGGTTTCTGTCAGAAAAAAGTGCCGTCCACGATCTGGTGACCTCTTCATGCACTTCCGGAAAGAAAGGTGCTAGGGCAGTGCGCTGAGAACCAGCACGAGCCGCCCAGAGAAACCAATTGTCCAACCTTGGGGGTTTGGGACACGGTGGAGGCTTTCACTCGAGCCCAACTCTCAGCGGCCCGGGAAAACATAGCCGTCAGTTCTGGGTCAGGCTCGGGCAGCCCGAGTTCTGGGTCAGTTCTGGGTCAGGCTCCCCGTAGTGGGCAACGTAGTCGAGTTTTCATCCCCGGACTCAAGCTCACCCTCTGATGCAGCAATCGACATCTGACATCCGTCCGGCGGAGCCCCGAATGAGACGACTGGCCCCCCATGGAAAGGACCAGAAGCTCCACATCTTGCCCTCACTGTGGACCTCAGGTCACCCTGGCTATTCTGAAATATATTACTCTTTCAGGGAAATTAAGCTCTCTGTAAAGCACTGAAGCGCACAGGGGAAATGGCCGCTGCACAACTAGCAGGAAATAGTGCAGCCTGCAGTGTGTATTCAAACTCACAGCACAATGAACAGCACTCTCATGTAAGGCACAACGCTTTTGAAAGCTGTGAAAACAGCCGTTTAAATGCTCTCAGAGATTGCAGCCACTGCTGTAGTGCCGTCACACCGACACCGGAACAGAGGCTTCTTCCCGAAGAACATTCGCGGACACTCACTGAATTCACATTCCGATGATTGAAAAGCAGAACAATTGAACCGCTCTGCTCCGAAGCGAAAAGTTGAATGTGTATTGCATCTGCTGCCATATTTATACAAGATGTATAATCTTGTTAGATAATCGAATTAGATGCAAATCTTGCACGCCAATGTCCGTTGGCTTGTTTAGTTTACATTCAAAGGTGATTAGGCTCTCAGGCGAGATCCCAATTCGTCTGTAGGGAAACATCATAGGAATCACTTTGAGAGATTTTTTTTCACAGCTGATCAAATCATTTACAGCCAATCAGAATTCATTCCACTTTAAACAGCTTGAGCATTTCACGAGTTCACACGTACATGAAATCAGATATAGTAATTTATGCGTATTTGGCTCCGAGCTCGGAATTTGGCCCAAACCCAGAATACTTCCCCCTTTTGACTGGGATAGAAAACCAGCCAAGAGTGAGGTGATGGGGTGGTGGAGGGATGCGGTGAAACTGTCATGGGACAGAGGTGAGGGAAGGCTACATTTTATACCGGCTTCTTCTTGTGCTGATTGGTTGATTACCTGAATGTGCTCCTCCCGAACTTTGTTACATAAAACTTAATTTAAAGCGGCAGACAACCAAAACTGCAGTGTGTGCTTAGAATAAACAGCGTTATTGTTTATTGGTGTAGATGCTAATGTAGTTATTGTTATGGTTATCTTTATAGTTGTCGTTCTTGGTGTGAACTGGCCTTTACTGTTGATATGTTTGATTTATTTCGGCGAGTCAGTTCAAATTGTCTGATTCAAATATTTGTTTGTATCCTCACTCAGAAAAGTTCACTGTTTTCTCTGCATTGTATTTTTTTAATGATGTGTTAAGACGTTTTAGCAAAAATATGTTGGTTATTTGTATTGTTATATTAGTAGGGCAAACAGTAAATGACAAATAATTCTTAGGGATGCTCCGATCGATCGGCCGCAGATAGGTATCGGCCAGTAATCACATTATATGACCTGATCGGTAGTCAGTAGGTTTGGTCGATCTCATGAACCGATCGCAATTTGATGATTTAAAAACCGTAAAAAGTTTACAGAAGGTGGATTTTGCACCACGTTCTGCTTTGTAACTTCGAAAAGCATTAGTAAACCTTAGTAAATCGCACAGCTTTATTTAGAGCAGGTTGTTTTGATTCAAACGAGCCCACACACAATATAACATGATGCGTAGATCTTGAGAAAATCCTCACGGAGTGACATGACATGATGCTTGGCTAAAGCTATAGGACTTCCGGGATCCGATCGTGTAGCGATTATTACACAGTGATATCCAATGTCATTTGAAAGTGCAGCCAATGAAAACTGGATCTTGGGTATGTTGGTATATTGAAAACTGGAGGTGTGTATATTGGGAAGGGACAATGTGTTGAGACCAATCTCAACTCAAGTAGTTTTACAGTGTTTTACACTGACCTCGTTTGGACTGGATTGATCGCTCAGATTGACAGGTATACTTCTGCTGGAAGATCAATCAACCAGGATATTATTACTTGTGACTCATTCTAAATATGTTTATGCTTTGTGGCATAACATGTAAGTAGTTCTCATATTCATTAACACTCAGATCACTTGTTTGGAGAGGTTATTGGACTTTTGATAAAAAGTCTACCATGGTTCAAAATGCCATAACTTTTGATTGCTTTGAGATATCAACACAAAATTTATCTCAGATGCAGTTGGCATGCTTGCGAACAATTCCAAACTTGATTTTATGACCTGTCATAAATGCTTACTAATAGTCATCATGTCAATCATGAACAATAACAATATAGATAAATAAATTGCATCACTCTTTCCGGGGTTTTCCCAGCAGTGTTGTAACATAACCTCCAAACAGGATCAAAATCTTTTAAAAAAATTCTTAAAAACTGTATTCTATTTTATTCTTGTATTCTATCAATTAAGACAATGTACTTGATACCTTTGTTTGTTTGTTTGTTTGTTTGTTTTTTTGTATGATAATATGAATTATATTATAAAGGGATTATATTATAATTTTATATTATAAAATTATAAATTATAATTATATTATATATTGACATTGACAGTCAACAGAGAGCTTACATATCATTTATATTAAGCCTGAATGATCTGAATTAGGATCAGTAACGGCCGATCATGATGACAAAAAATTGGTAGTCGGAATTGGCTGCAAAAAATCCTGATTGATTAGAACAGTACGATTTTTTTAATGTTTTAAAAGAAGTCTCTTTTGCTCACCAAGGCTTCATTTATTTGATCCAAAATACAGCAAAAATAGTAAAATTGTGAAATATTTTTACAATTTAAAATAACTGTTTTCTATTTGAATATATTTTAAAATGTAATTTATTCCTGTGATCAAAGCTGAATTTTCAGCATCATTACTCTAGTCTTCAGTGTCACATGATCCTTCAGAAATCATTCTATATGCCGATTTGCTTCTCAAGAATTATTTATTATTATTATCAATGTTGAAAGCAGAAAAGCAGTGTACAGTTGCTTTTCAGGATTCTCTGATGAATAGAAAGTTCAAAAGAATAACATTTATCTGAAATAGAAAGCTTTTGCAGCATAATTAATGTGTATTAAAGAAAAATATACTCTGCTACTAAAACACCCTTTAAGCCACTTCAGAAGAATATATTATGGTATTAGATATTTTAGAAATCAGATATTTTCAAAAGGCTGAAAATAGGTTAATTCATATTATACACTATACTGTACAGTGACAGTAAATACATTTATAATGTTAAGATTTCTATTTCAAATAAATGCTTTCCATTTGAAATTTCTAAACCAGTTATTTTAAGTTGTAATAATATTTTACAATATTTCAGTTTTTACTGTACTTTTTTTTTATCAAATAAATGCAACTTTGTGAGCATAATTGACTTTAAAAAAAATTTAGACTCCCAATTTTTGAATGGTAGTGTGAATAATATTTTTTTAAATCTAACACCCTTCTCCAGTTCTTGAGCAAATAAATAAATATATAAATAAATAAATAAATAAGGTTGGTTGACCTAGGGCGATTATGAAAATAGGCCTATGATAATCGAGATAATCGTTTGGGGGGGCCCTCTATTTCATCCTTGGGGACGGAATCTTGTAAAGTGACTTGAAATGAGGACAAAGGAAAAAGATTTTCCTTTAAGCGTGAAAGAACTCACTTTTTCCTCAGGCAGCTCTCTGTGTGTGCGCTCCGAGATGGAGCGGAACACGGACAAGCAAAGTGAACTTTGGCCTTCGGGTTCATGCCTAAACGGTCAAATACACACAAAAATATGTCAAAATGCAAGACTTGGCAAGTACTCACGTAAACCTAGTCGGTTATGTCACAAGTAAACCTGAACAATTGGGAGATAGTAGAATGCGTATTATTTAGTGCTGCACAATTAATCGCAATGAAACCGATCGCGATTTGGCAAAGGCTGCGATTATTTTATGCGCAGTTTGTCAGTGCAGTGCGGCTGATCGGTAGTAAATGCTGCTCCATCTGAAAGCCAGAAGGCGCTCTCGCTCAGAGACGCCAAATATGCCCCGCCGCAGAAGTAGATAACACACATTAATCCGGGAAATCCCCGGGCATCATCGCTGGAGCTGAATAAACAGAAGAATGAAACGCTTTGATTAAACATGACTAATAAACACACGACTGCCTTATTCTGTGTAAAAGGCCATCTCACAGAAGGAAACTCAACTGTCGTTATGAAGTGATTTTGGAGTAAAAGCTGTTGAAAAAATGTTGTCTTTTGTTGGACAAGAGGTTCATAAATGCTTCTCATGTTTGGAAAGATGCTTTTTCAAATGCACGTTATAAGTGAATAAAACTCTCAGTGCTTTCAGATGGAGTAGCGTTCCAGAGCCGTACATCAGTGACAAGCTGTGCATAAAAAATAATCGCAGCCATTGCGATTTCAAAATCGCGATAAGCCAAATCAGTTTAAGTGCAATTACATGGAAAGCCCTAGTATCAGTATATTGGATCTGTGCTTTCTGTCTTAAATGACTGTGGACTAAAATGTTGCTAACTTAAGAAAATGAGAAAATCACTCGCTGCTCTTGACCGAATTACTAAGTTTAATAAGAATCAAAAGCTAGTTTAATTCTTATAGTGAAGACTATGCTGTTTTATTTACATTCAAATTCATTTGTATAATTTTTCTATTGTATTTGTCCTATTGTTTGTACTTTACTTTTTTGTTTTTATTGCATTACTGACTTTTAACTTAATTTCAGTATTTTTTGTGGACATTTTTCCTTACAGTGCATTAGTTAGCCTAGTAGTCTGCTGTGAAATTGAAAATTTGAAATCGGTTAAATAAATTTATTGTGTAAGGTTTTGGTCATATGGCCCACTCATCATGTTAAATAATCATGATTACAATGTTGACCAAAATAATTATGATTTATAATTTTTGTCATAACTGTGCAGCCCTAGGTTGACCTAAAACTTTCACACAGTAACAGGATCCTTGCCGCTCACCGACCACTAAACCATGTCGCCACAGCTGTTAAACTGCAGGTCAATAGTTCTAACTTACTCGCCGTTTAGTCAAACATACACAGACTCTCTCTCTCTCTCTGTCCTACTCCCATTTTCAGTCTCTATTCTCCAGTTTGCTGTCTCAGAGCCAGTTATTCATCCACAGAGTGAGTCAGGGTGGGAGGGACCAGGAGGCAGCCGTACCAGTCACACCGTCATTTCTCTAACACACACACTTATACTCTGTCTCTTTCCTTCCACTTTTCCTGCCCTCTCTCTCTCTCTCTCTCTCTCTCTGTCTTTCTCTGCCTCTCCCTCTCCACTACGCTGTCCTGGTTTCTTCCTCTATCCGCAGTGAGAGGGCAGACGCCGAAGGAGAAGATAAGAGTTGGGCTGCCAGCACTGATCAGGAATCTCAGAGGAGGCAGGAGTTTGTAAGGTGAGCCGTTCGTTTTGTTTAGACTTTTTCCATAAGTCCTTTTCCTGCCCTTCCTATGCAGACTGCTTTTAATCATTATAAAGTGTGTTAAAGTGGAGATGTCGCCTCTCCAAACAGCTTTTATACTGTGATTCTTCTCTTCCGTTTATTATTAACTCTAAACATGTTCCCTTTTTTCGCCGCATGATTCACTCACAGGATGCCTGTTGCCGCAGCCTGTGTGTAACCCCACCCTTTCCATTCGCTCTCCCGGCAGCTAACTGTCGCTCGAGCTTCACTTTGAGTACTTAAAACTTTCCCTATTGCCCATAAATGGAAGTGTTACTTTGAAGTGCACTTGTTTTGGAGTCGTATTCTTTGCTCAAAGAGTGATTTGTGCTCTACTGTCTAGGAAAGGTAAGACAGATTATTCAGTTAATAGTGGTTTTCTGCTTGTCTTTAGATGTCTTTTTCTGCCTGTGGCTTTTGACCTGATGAGGTCTGGTCACATGACAGGCGGGCTGAGAGCAGGGTGGTTCCCCGTCTCTGTTAGCAACCGTGTCATTTTACGCCTGCCCGCTAATTCTCACAGAGCAGACTTAAAGGGCCGGATATGGCTTTATGTTTTCCTTATGTTGAGAGATGGAGAGAGGGAGAGAGTGGGGGAAGTTTGATAGAGTAGAGGAGGAAGAGGGACTAAATGCTAACATACGATGGAATGATTTATTTTTGCATTTAAAGGGCTTTGATGAGGGTGTTGTTACCATAAATGGCCATTGTGTTAGTCTCTTTTTCCTGTCTAATCTTTAGAGACCAATGCTGCATTGTTATGTTCAGTTTGACTTTCACTCAATGACTAGGTGATTATAATCTGATTTTCTTTTCTTTTATGTATTCAGGTTCAGTACAGAATGACAATCAGTTTGAGAGTTGGTCTATAAGCTGAATGACACTGGTCATTTCTGAAGTGAAACCCTTTAAGAATGTGTCTGGGTCATATTTCAATTTACAAAAGTCAAAATATAAATAATTAAATAATCGATATATTTTTACTTTAAGAAAATTGAGCATGTTAGGGCCGTTAAGATGTTTGGTCATTATTTTCTTGACAATTAAAGGGTTAGTTCACCCAAAAATTACAATTATGTCAGTAATTACTCACCCTCATTGTTGTTCCAACCCCGTAAGACCTTCGTTCATCTTCGGAACACAAATTAAGATATTTTTGATGAAATCTGAGAGCTGGCTCACTCCTTCATAGGCTTCTATGTAATTTCATCTGCCATCCCAGAAAAGTTAATAAAGACATCATTAAAATAGTCCAAGTGACTACAATGGCTCAACCATAAGTTTATCAAGCGACAAGAATACTTTTTGTGCGCAAAAAAACAACAAAAATAACGACTTTATTCAACTATTCATTTTCTTCTGTGTGGGCATCTGTCGTGAGTTCACGTAGTGTACTATTGGCCGACGCTGGTCATGTGTGTGATGCGTGTGATGCTGGCCAATAGTGAGCCTACGTTCTGACGTACAACCCAGAAGCACTGCGCTGTTACACTACGTGAACTCACTCAATGGAAAAATCTCATTATTGTTACTACTAGCGGTGTGAAGAACATCAAGACACTATTTGAACACTTTTTAAGAAATCTTCAATGACAAATTATATGACTGGAAAAATAGTCATTTATTTGACTGAAAGTCACAAAATGCAAAGTAATTCGGGTGCATACTGAAATGTTTCAACTAATCTAGGGCTGTCACTAATGATTATGAGTAATCAATCGAATATTCTGACGATTAATCGAGTAATTGGATCTTTTTTGTGTGTGTGTGAGAATAAAAATAGACCTAAGTAAACAATAGCCTTTAAAATGATAATAAGAAAATAATAATGGGGTCAAACAAAGTAATCATTAAGTTTTATTGAAAAACACTGTTAATTACATTAATTGTCTGGTGGTTGTTGTTACACCTTACAGCATAATCAAATCCTTGTTTAATATTTGACAATATTTGCTACAAATGCTACAGCCACTGTAATTTCTTAGGTGGAATTCGTTTGTCTAATTTCTTAGTAGTGAGGGTGTAAACCTTTATTTTGAAATCTCAATGAACAATGTGCATATTTAGAAACATATTGATGTATTCCCCTGTGTTGGTGTAGGCTTAAAATGATTTGTTACAAATCTGGTGAGATGGTGAATGTTGCGTTTCCAGATGAACATAATAAGCAACCCAAACTCACACCATATGTAGAGATGGAGTTTGTTAACCGAGCAGCTGAGACGTCCTCCACATATGTATGATAACAGCGCAACACTTCGACTTTATAATGCATTTCCAATGCATTTTAGAGGTTTACTAACATCATGACCACAGACTCATAGTGTTGTCATTCTGAAGTGTGCATCCCTTCCAGGAAGTGTAAATTTTTATCAGGACAGTCAATCCAGAGGCAAATCCAAATGCAACCCACTGAGACATAAACGCCAATTAGACCTGGTCAACTCAAAGCTCTTTTGTGTGTTTAGATGTGGCTTCCGAGAGTTTCCACTGTTGGAGAATTTAGTTCCTGAGGCATGTGTTCTCTCAGCCATGCCAAGACCTCACAATGCATCCACACAGCCATTAACAATCCTGAGACGTCTTACAGATGCCTCTCATATCTTGGACAATTAGATTTCCCCCACATTGGCAACCCTGATCAGACACTGCTTGCATTCAGGTTTTTCTTTTTTCTTTTTTCGTAATTCGTACATTTAGTCGCTTCATGTATTTTTGTTGAGTGTACAGGAGGATGACATCACTTTCTGTGTTCAAAAACTAGTTTGCACTGTATTCTGTTTCTCCTTGTGCATTTGATCCTTAAAGGATCTCCCTACAGAACAAGATTGTACAAGTTCATGTGAACTGAATGTTCAACCTCTATCACACCTGGCTGTATGAAGGCTTTTTTTCTGAGAAACTCCCACTAATTCTTGACTGTTGTGAAAACTTCAATGAGCTTTTTCCTATGAATTTATATTATGCAAAGTCTGAAAGGAAGGAATATTTCTGATAAGTCGGTGAAGTTCACATGCATTTGTGTGTACATTCAAGCTGTGTTTCCTTTTGCTAAAGTCAGTGTTGCACTTATCTTATCTCAGGTCTCCTGACTTCCATTTGGTGGTCAATATGATGCAGGTTTTACTCACAAAGCAGGAATTTTATCACATTTGTACAATCACAGTCTCCTTGAAGCGATAGCACCCAGAAAGTGGTTGAACCTGAAGGCCACAGTGCGTTTCCTATGAACATCTCTGTGTGCTGACGTAACGTGGTCCATGATTCTGATCTGTCCTTCAGTCTGTGAATGTGCTTGCTAGCCCATAGTTGCTCTCCCACTATCACTAGCATCTCAAGTGACATATGTGTGCCCCAATCCAGGGATCTACACAGAGAATATGTGAGAGAACCAGTTCTGAGTTTGTCAGTTTTCACTCTGAACTTGCCATTTAAGAGAAGTTTCCATCGTTGCTATAGAGCAGATGTTGGGTGGCGGGGAAGGCAGAGCTGTTTGTTCATGTGAGTGGAGCCCTTGGAAGGTAAAGACAGCATTTATTGACCCTTTATACATTGTTCCCTCTCGTTGCTATAATTGCTCTTTAGATGAAATCATTATTTTGACCAATGAGAGCCAGTCAGTCTGTGTGTGTATATATGTTATCAGAAGGACAGTTGGGTCATATATTTCCCTGCTGATACGGGCACATCATTGTATCAAGGCTGTAAATGAGTAATTTACTGCTAATCTTATCTAAATATACGGTTATAAAAATATATCCTCATATACATGACTACTGAATGGGTCAGTGGATTACATTTGGCTGTAGTTTTGAGTGACCCTTTTTTATATAAATATATCATTCATATAAAAAATGTATCTGTTTGCATGCACATATATCTAACAATTAATATACAATTCATTTTATAATATATGTAAAATCTGTTATCTTTGTGTATATATAAACACACCTAAACTTAACTTTTTGCCATTTTTTTTACCATGTTAAACTGTTTTAGCAAAATTCACAATTCTCTAATCCAATTTTTTATTCAACATTATTAAAGACATATGAACAGTCAGTAATTGCACAAACAAATACAACAGAAAAAAGAAAGGAAGAAGTGCTTTTCAGGTACATTTTCAGGTAGCTCTAACAGTAGTTTTCAGATACAGAAATTTAATAAAGTAATCAAATGTAAAAATTAAACGCAGATGAATCCTGAATAGAAAAGTTATTCATACAAGAGCAGTGAGTGATTTTCTCTTTGTCTTTTGTTGTTTGATTAGCATTAATGACACAGAAAGCAGCGGGATTATTAGGACCTGCATGGATCCAGTTTACAGATACTGTACACATGCGTTTTTTTCCTCAACTCTTTACGTTCACTCAAGACAACCAACTATGTTTAATAGGATACTTTGTGTGATTTTGTCCTTTCAAGCGCAAGAAGATGTGAAAGAGAGCCCAATTCAATATTCCCGGCTGTGCCTGTGTGTGTGTGTGTGTGTGTGTGTATATATATATATATATATATATATATAAATATTATATTACTATCATATAATGAGATGCCCATTCAATGCAGCAGAGCCAAGGTGAATTTTTACACCTGCATTTGTTAAAGCTGCAGTCTGTAATTTTGCCGCTTTAGCGGTTAATACGCACGCGTCTTGCGGAAGAACCTTGTAGCCGTATCTACTTATCTCTGTTTGTCTATGACGAGTCACGCAGGTACTGGGTAGCGGGAGTTTGCGGTAGTGTTTTCTGTACAGTCTTTCCTCCCAGCTTTCTTTAGGAACTTCTTTGTTTTATTGAAAAGAAAGACTTCAAACTAAAGTGTGCGACACACCTGAATTCTTCCTGTGTTTACCCAGAGTTCAGTTGGAACGAAGATCTGTGATAAGATCAGACTCCGCTTTAGTCAGCTGTATTGAATCCATTAATGTTTATTGTATCAAAGCTCAAGCATTGACACATTCATGGTGGAGGTGACCGAGCGTTTCATGAAGGTTAAATTGAGGAAAACATTACCTCACTTGTGCCGTTCCACTCCCTCCTGTGGCCACACCTCCCAATATCAGACCATATCAGCCAAGAGGAAAAAGCAATGCATGGAGTGAAAGTGACAATGAAACAGAATTTGGAATAAACGGAGAAATCAAATCAGGAATAAAATGTTTTGCTTTCCAACCGTTTTAAGTGATTATTTCTGATACATGTATATTTTTTAGAGTTTGAGTTAAGTGTTTATGTAATTCACATTTGTAAGAGACAAATTCAATGCAGCATCTGGCTAGACACGAGATGAACATCACATGTTTCCAGTGTGTGGTTCAAGGTCTTTCATTTTTACTGGCTCAGCTGTTGAGGTCACCTGATACAGTGAATTCATTCCATCCCTCACAAACACTAACTGCATTTTTCTGTTAGGCATTTAACTCAATTAGACTGACTGGTAGAAAACCCTGTGTGGAGATGAAGTACTGACTGAGGAATCGCACTATCTGCACTCATGCATGTTTTGTGCCATGTGACATTATACTCTGAACTGACAACATCTCTGTTTGCCCTCACAGGTGCTTTAGTGTAGTCAAACGTGAAGCTGACGTCAGTGAAAATGCTGGAGATGGTGAAAGACAGAATACTGGAGGTCTATGACAGCCTCTTAGCAGGAACAGGTAAAAATGCATGGTCATGAAATGATTACATGGATACATTAAGTAGTCCTGAATCTGAATTGGTTCTATTCAGATTAACAGTGAACCGATATGACTTTTTCAATGGACAATCTTGTATTAGCTAGTATACCAGGGATGCATACTTGTATTAGTTTTGTAATTTTACTGTTGTTCTATAAAATAAAATTATGCTTAATTTTTTAAATTCTTAAAGTCCACCTGTAGTCCATCATTTTTTGATCACCAAAATTAGATATCTGAAAGTTTTTTCCTTGAAAATAAAATTCTTCATGCCTTAAAAAAGATTGAATGTAACCCTACACCCTTGTTCCATTTAGTATACGTGGTTCTATGAATATGCAAATTAGCCCCACCCCGCCTCCACTCACTCACACCAGCTCAGAGATCCACTCATTGACGATCACACGTTGTCGTGATCAGTTACAAGGTAGTTTGTGACGTCAGAAACACACTGCGTTTTTGAGACTGTCTTTGGTTCACTGCAGTTTTAAGAAGTAAATACTTTTAAAGACTTTAAAATTCTTATAATTTAATAAAATAGAAATATATAATAATAATAATAATAATTAGTAGTAGTAGTACTTGTAGATTTAGTATATAGCCTTATTGAATGGGTTCCATAAAAACAACAGTGTGTATGTAGTGTCAAACAACTGAAAAGAGATTTTGTTTAAAAAAAAAAAGTCTTTGTTGAGTTTTTCCTTATTTTCTCATGCTGTAAATCCCCATTTTTAAAGCTGATATTTGATGAATTTTCACCCCTGATGAGTTTGCATCCTTGGTATATACACAATACAATGAAATGCTGAAATGGCTATTAAAATTGCAACATGTTTAACGAGATTTCTAAACTGTTTCTCTGCCATGATATTAGTTGATGTGAAAGTGAAATTGACTAGTAAAAGCAACAAAGTGTTATGAGTTGTGGTCTGACACATTTCAGAATGGAATGCAACTTGCCATCTGGGAAATGCTAAATTCTAGAGGCATTAGCATTTGCTTGTTTTGAGAGCGTATACACAAAATATCTGAAATTAACATTTATTTTACACAATATACTCAATTTACTATGTCAGAAGAAATAGTTTATTATGCATTTACAAGGCTGTCAATAGATTTTTTTAGACTGATAGAAGGAAGCTAAAATTGCTAAAGCTAAAACGCTCAAAATCTCATAATGTTGGCCTTGTCGATACATTTCCCCAACACTAATTCATAACGGTCAAATTTTTTTGGAGAAACCGTTGTCATCCAATTATAATATTTGAATAAAATGTAGTTGATTTGTGTGTGTGAAATCTCTGTTAAGCTGTTGCTATATGTAAAAGAGCTGTGTTTTTGTGTCTCTCTCTCTCTCTCTCTCTCTCCTTCTAGACCCACGGTTGAAGGATTACCCCCTAATGGGGACTCCAGTCAGTATGTCTGCTATTCTACTTGCTTATCTTTTCTTCGTACTGTACGCCGGCCCTAAGTTTATGGCCAACCGTAAACCCTTCCAGTTGAAAGAAGCTATGATCATTTACAACTTGTCCTTGGTTGTCCTGTCTGCGTATATCGTATATGAGGTGAGAACCAGGAGATAATCATTCTGCTAGGTGGCGTGACTGCGCAGATGTGTTTGAACTTGAATAAACGTTTGTTTTTCTGTATTGGCACATAGAGAGGCGTGTTATATTTGATCCATTATGGAGACGCTATTCTGTTTTTGCATTGCTGCTCACAACCAGTTCCTGAAGATAAATTGATATACTCTTCAATCTTTACTTGATGTGTAGTTCATGATGTCGGGGTGGGCAACAGGATACACGTGGAGATGTGACCCATGTGATTATTCAGACAGCCCTCAAGCACTCAGAGTAAGATTTGCTTTCCGTACCCTGTAATATACTCAAATATTACTGCAGTTTGTGCATAAATAATCAAATTCTCCATATTAAAGATGTCTTTTTTTCCTAGATGACAAGAGTCGCCTGGTTATTCCTGTTTTCGAAGTTCATTGAGCTTATGGACACTGTAAGATTTAAATGCGCTACTCCAAAACTTCTGATTTTAAACTAGTTATGTTGGTTCATGTATTGATGAATGATGTATTATTCTCAGGTGTTTTTTGTGCTGCGCAAGAAACATGGTCAGATCACCTTCCTGCACATCTTCCACCATTCCTTCATGCCCTGGACGTGGTGGTGGGGCGTGAGCTATGCACCAGGTGAGCCATTCTCCTTCCCATCTGGGTCAGTCAGCAGATATTTACATGATTGGCACATGCTGTTTTAGTTGACGTGACCTGTGCCCTGACAAATATATTCTATTTCAGTCAGAAAACAAGCCAGGAACTTTTGCATGTTCTACTGCACAATCTAATTTTTGTAAATGAAGCTCTTGGTGTTCATGGTCATCAGAGTCTGTTGTTTTACTGCTTTAGCATATGTGACTCACATTTAAGACTCGCTGCATTGTTTCTTGCAGGTGGAATGGGCTCCTTCCACGCCATGATCAACTCTTGTGTCCATGTGATCATGTACTCCTACTACGGCCTTTCTGCTGCCGGGCCTCGCTTCCAGAAGTTCCTCTGGTGGAAGAAATACATGACTGCAATTCAGCTGGTATGTTTATTCTATTTGTAGAGCAGAATAAAACTCACCTGTGTGGATGTTGAAGGGATAGTTCACCCTGAAATTTGTCATTATTTATTCACCTTCATGTTTTGTTCCACAAAACACCAAAAGGATGTATTTGAAGACTCGTAGTGTCCATGACTGTCAAGCTTCAAAATGGACCAAAAAAGGCCCATAAAAATGGTCTATTCAACTTATTCCAAGGCTTCCGAAGTTGTGAGAAACAAACAGAAATTTAAGTAATTATTCACTGATAATCCACTCAAGTGAGTTGAAAGAATCTGATTCAGGAAAGAATCGTTCTTTTCAGTGAATCGGTTGATCCAATTTACAAATTCAGTCAACAGCTCACTGGATGGGAAGAAAAGCAGAGTTAAAGGTTTAATTCTGTTAAAAAAATCTGTTATCATTTACTCACCCTCAAGTTGTTTCAAACCTGTATGAATTTCTTTCTTCTGCTGAACAAAAGAAGATATTTTGAAGAATGTCAGTAACCAAACAGTTGAACAGTTGATAGTATGGAAGGAAAAAAATACTATGGACGTCAATAGGGTCCATCAACTGTTTGGTTACTGACATTCTTCAAAATATCTTCTTTTGTTCAGCAGAAGAAAGAAATTCATACAATTTTCATTTTTTGGGTGAACTATCCCTTTAAGGGGGAGTAAATGATGAAAGTTTTCATTCGAGTAAAATAACCCTTTAAATTTTAGAATGACTGTTTCTGCCACTGAATAAAACATTTTAAAAGATAATTGTGACTTTTACTTGCAATTGCGAGTTTATATTTCACAATTCTGAGAAAAGAAGTCAGAATTGTGAGAAATGAAGTCAGAATAGTGTGATATAAATTCAAAATCACGAGTTATAAAGTCATAATTACGAAAAATCAATTCTGACTTCATATCTCTCAATTCTCACTTTTCTCAGCAATGCGAGAAAAAAAGTCAGAATTGTGAGATTAAAAAGTCGCAATTTCTTTTTATTCTGTGGTGGAACAAGCTTTCACAACTCTGAACTGGTGTTGTTTGGAAAGAGCTGCATTAATATTGCACATTTATTTTTGTTTTTCACAAACTATCCCTTTAAAGATGTCTTCAAACTATACCAAAAACTCAGACTTCCTTGCTCTTCTCAACAGATCCAGTTTGTGTTGGTGTCTCTTCATGTAACCCAGTGGTACTTCATGAAGAGCTGCGACTACCAGGTGCCTCTGTTCATTCACCTCATCTGGATGTACGGGACCTTCTTCTTCGTGCTATTCTCGAACTTCTGGTACCAGGCGTACGTGAAGGGCAGGAGGCTACCGAAGAACACCCAACAGCTCACCCAGAACGGCAAGGCTAATGGATCTACCAGAGTGGCCAACGGCTCGTCGGTAGTTTCGAACGGCCATGGCGTACATGCAAACGGCCAGAGCAACGGGAAGAAACACCACGAGAATGGAAGCACTCTCAACGGCAAGATGAAGAATGCCTGAGAGGTCAGGAGGAAAAGACCCAAAACGGATGACCAGGAGAACCTGCGGAATGGCACTATGGAGTCCAAAGAGTGTTTTGGGACCTTTCATTTTCAAATCTTTGTTTTTTTTTTTAAATATGTACATTAAATAAGTACATGGGGATATGAATGCCTTTAACCCCATTTGTTTTTTTGTCATAAATTAATCTAAAGAATAATTATTGAGCAAAATGTATGAAGAGAAGAGGAAGAGGAAAAGGAAAAGTCCTGACTTGATGCATCCTCCGCTGATGTTGCTCAACAGAACGAATTCACAGATGGCCACAAACACACACACACACACAGATCTGTGTGTCTTTCATACTCCCCCCAACAGCAGACACTGTACAGTCAACATCAAACTTGAATTACATCTGTAAATAGTTGTACCGTATAAACTAACGGGATTGATACGTTACGTTAAATATTGTTACTATTGAAATAAATACAACAATTAAATAATTTCCATTTTAAAATACAGTTATCTGTTTATTTCATGTAAGTTATGCTGTTCAATGGCACAGTTCCTCCTCGAATAAAATCAGTGCAGGTCAAAGGAATTTGACCTACAATTCCAGCTGACATTTCCACATGGTATTTGGCATCTCCAATGCAAATGGTTGACATATTAAAATACTTTTTGTATAACGTTTTGTCATCTACAAGAATGCAGGTGTTCGCGCTCGCGTTTTAGGATTCATCGGCCGTTCGAGGGCAGTCGGTTGGCTTCCATCAGATGTGGTTTATAAAGAAATGCAGTGTGTGTGTGCATGCCGCACTTCTTCATAATCTGCATTTGTCATCTAGAGTATGTGCAGCATGTTGGATGTAAACAAAAAGTCCATTCAGTTCCTGAAAAGCAACAGAGGAAGACCAGATGAGCAAGCGTCCTACGCTGTATGTGTGCGAGGGAGAAGAGAAGGTCGCGTAGGAACAAATTACTTCAAGCTCACAGTGCACAAGTTTGTGCGTATAGTTCGCGCTCCTGTTTATCCAAGCTTCGCCTTTGTTTGGCTAAATTCCTCCCGTCTTTTTTTTTTTTTTTTTCCAGCAGGTGTGCGTTAATGTAGGGCAGAGTTCAGGGCGCTCCTCTCGGCAAGCTGGGAGAACAGGGCGTTTACATGGGATTTGTACAGTGACTCAGAAGGATGTCATCCTCATGCGTATCTCGGGAAGTACAACCGAGATCGTCATAGCTACAATGAGTTCTACAAGTGGAAGACTGAAGATTCAGGAAAAGAAGAAACCAAGTCTCTCTCCAATATCAGGTCATGCTAATAAAAGTCATTTGCTCAAGAATCATGTTTTATGTCGCACTTTGGTCCTCATTTACCAGAATCTGGCCTTAGGTTTCAATTTTTTTTCTCTGACCAAGTCCAGACTACAGAATAAACTACAGACAGCTACTTCGATTTGTCACAGATGATCCGTTGGTGATGACTAGAGGTCGACCGACAATAGGTTTTGCTCAATGTTGAAAGGAAACTTAACATTTTTAGTTTGTTTGTCTTTTTTTGTTTTAAATCGGTTGAATGAATGCGAATAATATCTTTAACTAGTATAATTACTGACTGGTTGAAGTCAGTACTGTTAGTACTGAAGTTGCAATTATTAGTAAAAAAGTCACAAGTGTGAGATATGAATTCGCAATTTAGAAATGATTGCAATTATTCGAAAGTCACGAATGTGAGATTTGAATGCGATTTTGAGGAATAAAGTCACAACTACAAGAAAGTTGCTACTGTGAGATATAAAGTCACGATTAAGACAAATAGTTGCAATAGCGAGATATGAGGTCGCAGTTACTTTATACCGTGAATAGAAATAGTCACAATTATGAGAAATGGTCACAATAGAAAGCCGCAATTACAAGAAATATAGTCGCACACGTAAGCTATAAAGTTACAATTACAAGAAAGCTGCTAAATCACAAGACAAATAGATGCAAAAGCATGATATGAGGCCGCAATTACGAGAAATTAAGTCACTTTAATGGAATAAAAAGTTGCAATTATGAGAAATATTCACAATAGTGAGACATGAAGCTGCAATTACAAGAAAACAAGTCGCACGTGTGAGAAGTCGTCGCAGTTGTGAGATATAGTCACTATTAAGATAAAGTCGCAACTGTGATATATAGTCACAATAAGTCGTAATAGCCAGATATAAGAATGTGATAACGAGAAATAAAGTAGCAGTTATATTTTGATTTTATAACTTTGAGGTGGAAATGCGCTTCCATAAGAACCTTGTGGCACCTAATGAAATATCAGTGTTCATTTTTGCCATTATATGATCATTCCAAGAGCTGTTACAGGAGTCGATCAATCAGCAAAAACGATATATCGGTCGACCTCTAGTGATGACTGAGAAATGTTAGCAGTTTTTAAAGCCATTTGATGTTGTAACCCCTGACCTTTTCACAGTGAGCAGTGGGGTATTGAATAAACTACTAAAAAAAGCTGCCCCATGGGGACATCTACTACATTCCACTCTCAAATTATACTGAACTCAAAGGTTATGCTCATGAGGTTTCTGGGAGTGTTGGCACATGTGACAGTGGGTGGTCCGTCTCTATGACGTATCCTCCAGAATATAGAAGATGAGCTCTAGCTGGCAGGCGGCGAGACCCTGGTACTGAGAGTTACTCTGCACCACGGACATTAATGATTGGTTAAGACAGTCCTGGTACGGTGCTGGAAGGCGCTGACCGTTACCGCCTGCCAAAAACTCCACCTGAAAGATTAAAGAAAAAAAAAATGAAGATAACAGATTAAGAACCCTATAGATCTAATCAACTACAGCACTATTAAAATAAAGCAGAACAGTGGGGAGAATGTCAGATACGTAATACTTACATGCTACACTCCTGACCTGCCCTTACACAATACTGAACTACAGTAATTAAAGCAGCTCAAAGTGTACATGTTCAATCTATGATTAAATATAAGATTAAAAAAATAGTTCTAAGTTGGTAGTCAACTAGCAGACTTGGAAAAGTCAACATATTACTTCTTGTGAAGAATGAAGGCAATAATTCTGTAAATATAAATGATTAATTATCAACAATAACTAAATTTATTTAGCGTTAAAACTGGGATTATCGTTTGGCATCACAGCTGTGGACATAATTATTGTCATCTCACCTTCTGGCCATCCAGAATTACTCTCAGTGCCAGTTTGGTCATGCCGTCCTCCTTCAGCAAACAGAGAGACTGGCACAGTGCCAAGCAGAACGCCCGTGCAAGACGTTCTGACAGACGGTTGTGGCTGGTGTGGTTAGTAGGACCATTTGGATGTTGGTCTTTCAGCAGGTAAAATACCTGTGACATCAAAACATGAATTAACCAATTGTTGAAAGTGGTTCTCAAAAGCATTTTCAGGGAAAAAATTAAATCACATTCAGATAAAACCACTAAGATGCAGCAAGCTCTTAGTCCATAACTATAAATCAAAATAAAGGGCTATTGACATTATTTTGTTTGTATATAGTGGTTATATTCAGGGCTTTTGACATTCATTTTCTTGCTCACCAGCCACTGTGGTTAGTGGTTTTCCAAAGTTAATGTGAAAAGCATTTTCACATGGCCACAATTTTGACATCGATACCATAGGGAAAACTGCCATACAGATATTTTAAATATTAATCATAATTTGGCAGCAGGTATATTAAGCTGCTGTCACTTTAAGACCTGATGCACGGATCCATTATACTGTTTTATATAGTGTCATTATGAGCACTCATTAATCAATACGTGCAATCCCACTCCGAAATTCAATATTCATCCGGAGCAAATGAAACGAGCGAGTAAAGGGTAAAGATAACTTTTTTTTATGTGTGGGTCAAATCGCTTTCGGAGAGATTAGAGAGCGAGAACGCGCAGTGTATTGTGTATCCTTCGGAAGAGTTTCAGATAAGAGGGTCCTTTTCCTTTCTAAATTGTTCTGTAATTGTTAAGGCCCGATGTACTCACAGCGAAGTCCTTTTCATTTTTCGTTTAGGGGTAAAGAGAAGTTTGAAATACCATTGTAGCAATATACTGTTAGCGAACATCCCGACGCTGCCCACATTGCTGAGAGTGGCGTTTAGATAAATATGTAAATATTTGCTGCTCTCTTTCTTCTCGATAATAAAATAATAATAGCGATTTGGATGTTTGCAGCTCTGCAATTCAACACGCCAGTCAAGTAAAGTCACGTCACGTTGATTTATACAGCACTTCGTACAATAGAATGCTTTAAAGCAAACCGCTTTACAGTATTAAACATGAAAAAAACAGCATCTGTGTTGCTTTCAATTAGAATTACACTCTGGCAGCCCTCCTGTCTTTATGTTTCCACTCTGTCCGACCGACAGACTCAACAGAGGAAATGAAACGGAAGATGTCCATGTGAAAAAGGGCAGAGCCCCAGAGCACACATACCCATTACGCACTCGCCACAGACTAATGGCAGCTTCGGCAAGCCGTTTCAAACTCCCGAAACAAACTCCAAACCAACTTTGTTTTGGCCTGATTTTGTTCGAAATGACGTCACACCAGTTTGTTCTTCGATATCGCTTTTGCGCCTTTAAGGTGTTTTGAGCTCAGTCTGTCAACACTGCATTGGCTCCCTGTTAAAAATCGCATACATTTTAAAATCTTGCTGATTACTAAATGTTTCAGTTCCCCAGTACTTGAGTGAGCTCTTAAGGTCCTTCACGTCTATTGCGATCTCAAAATTCTGGCCAGTTGATAATACCTAGAATATCAAAATCAATTTAGCACCCTATTTATCCTATTTAGCACCAAAACTCTGGAACGGATACGGTAACGTTACAGAAGGAACGCATGAACAGAAACGTTAAAATACTTGTTCTGCTTGGAGCGAACCAATTGATTTTTCCCCCTTTTTCAAGCCCAAACACATACAGTCCTCGAGTTACATTCAGTGCATAAACATGTTCAGTGTTTACCTCTGTCCAGCGTATGAGCTTCCCATTGGCTTTGTATTCTAAGCGCTGATGGGTCTTGATGTTTGTGAGAGATTCCATAGACTTCCCATCAATGGGGCTGATAATGCTGTGAGATACAGGACAGAATGAGTGGCAACTAGCACAGATTTAAACTACTATATATATATTTGATATTATGTTTTTCCTAACCCTTTATTAAAGCGCGGCTCTTCATCCTGCCACTGAATGTGCACATATTCCTGCCTCTCTGCTGGATGGAGTTTTCCACAGGTGACTGTGAAGTCTTTCATGTCCCGTAGAGATCGGCGTAACTCGCCCATGGTCTCCATGGTTACCTGCACCATCAAGCCATCTGTAGTGATAAGCAGACGCATTGGAATCTTAGCACATGCACAGCTAAACTTCTAGACATACGCATTCAAGGAAGATAAACGTAGATAGAAAGACATTAACATTAAATAACTGTTGAAGTGAGAAACAAGAAACAATAGGAATGAACAAATCTTTAACCTTCTACAATGCTGGACTTGGCCAAGTACCCTGATGAAGGTTTGAGCGCTCCACTGAAGACAAAAAAACACGAGCCAGTGACTGAAAGGTGAACAGAAACAAAGATTTAAATTCAGTGAAAGAATTCCAGTCAACACAGAATACAACCAACAAACAGGCTTTCCAAGACTGTCAGACAGCGCCCTCAAGTGAGCGTTTAAGGAAAGACGCTGTTGTATCAGTCCGTTGATGCAGTTTTCATACATTATGTGTACATTCACAAACGTTTTCTTAGCGTTTTCACTTTTGTTTGGGTCATATTAAATAATGTGATAATATTAAATCATTTATAAAGTGATTTTTACACAACATTTTAGTGAATGTATGAAGTTCACACAGGTCTCCTAGCTGAGTAACCACAGGTATAGTCCATCATATTGCCCTATTCAGACAGAAATGGTTTCTAACGGGGAAGTAAGGTAATTTCAACATTTACAGTGGCTAGTCTGTAATTTTAGTCCTGTCCTGTTTTCCTCCCACCACCCGTGAAACAATTCCCTGCCAAACACTCAGGTTTCATTGTAATTTAATTGCCGTCTGAATCTCAAGACGGCATCGATCCAAAAGTCGTTTTGTAAATCCTGTTTGACCACTGCAAAGTACCGTCTTTCATTATTCTGGAAACTTTTGAAATGGTCCATTATTATAGTATGCAATACATTTTTTAAATATTTACTATATTATATACTTTTATATAAATTAGGGCTTGCACAACTAATCGTTTTACAAATCGAACAAATACCCAGGTCAAATGTTTAGCTAGAGTTTGCATTAACTAATTTCTAATAAAGCTAATTTCTTCTTTTTTTTAAATGCCATCTATAATTTTAAGAGATAAAACGTAAGAGAGAAATCTCTTTACAATACAGCATGTCAATTTTCCTGTTTTAAAATAGGATATTTAAATAATTGTATAATAGGAAATGATTTTACTATTAATAAATGAAATATAAATGTATATAAATGTATATAAATGTATAACATTTTGTTTACAGCTGACAATCATGTGACTGACCAAGTGAGCAGTGCATTCCCGGGTTCGCAGGATGATATTTGCTCCTTCACAAGAAAAAATGGCCATCTGAAGATGCGTTCATGCCACGATGTAATTACCATAATCACAAGATTCACGTCCTTGCAGAAACCGTAATTACAAGTTGATGACAAACAATTACCGTCTGAATAGGGCTTAAGAACATGATCCACAAAGTCTGTAAAACCACAAACAGTTTCATTTTATCATTTAAAACTTCTTTATGTGGAATGATTTGCTTGAAAAATATGTCTGTGCTAACTTTCTTTAAAATAAATGCAACTAGGTTTGATAACACTTGTACAGCTGTAGGTGCAAAAAGTGTCCAGATACTTTTAGGGGCTCATGTAGTAACATTTAAAAAGAGCCGACAGACATTCCAGTAGTTGTCTAAGCTCACGCCGGTGTTGGGGTGTTCTCTCTCACCTCTGCGGGGTTGGCTGTGAATGCTGATGGCCTGGGTCTGGTACTGTCCATCTGCCGTCTGCACGCAAATGAGATGAGAGTCGGCCTGCTCATTAAAGCAGGCGCCCAGGGCCAGCACTCTTTCATTAGACTTATTCAGAGCCTTCAGCAGCTAAAACACCAGCAGAGACAGAGACAAGACAAACATTATCCTGAGAAATGAAGGAATTATTACCTCAGGTTTGCTTATCTATTGGACATCATTTATATAATAATCCTTCTGATACTCCAATATATTCTGACATTTAGTAAATATCATGCTAATACCATCTACTTTGGACATGATACCAAGGTACTCCTGATGCATGGTTATGGTACCTCTGGATGACGCGTTTTAGGGATTCTTATACAGGTGCTTCTAGCCTCTAGATCAACCACGAGCCCCGGCACCGTCGGCAGCGTGTAACGGTAAAAACGGAAATCCTTTGAAAGTCAAAACAGAATAAAAAAGACATCACACAAACTACATAAGCTGCATGACAGGATATAGTAAATGAAACCGGTCATAAGTCTCACCACTAAGAGCCTCATGATACTGTTGTTGACGGGTCCGAAGAGAGGCTCTCTGAAGCGCACACTGAACAAGGGACAGGGATAAACTACAGGACAGCAGGACTCAGTTAGTGTACTTCCTGAGGTCAGGGGTCATTAAAATGATGCATACAGAGATTATGAATGATATTAGAGATTTTAAGATCGTAGAGACTAACGCTGCATCTCAATTAGCATATTATCCACCCTATATAGCATGTTAAATAAGTAGTTAACCCAAATCATAGTACACCATTCAAAAGTTCGGGGTCGATATTTTTTTTAAACCTTTTTTAAAAATAAGTCTCATTATGTTCACCAAGGCTGCATTTATTTGATCCAAAATACAGTAAAAACTTGAATATAGCAAAATATTATTACAATTTAAAATAACTGTTTTTTTATTTTGATATATTTTCAAATGTAATTTATTCCTGTGATGCAAAGATGAATTTACAGCATCTTTACTCCAGTCTTTAGTGTCACATGATCCTTCAGAAATCATTCTAATATGCTGATTTGGTGCTCAAAAACATTTCTTATTATTATCACTATTATCAGTTCTGCTGCTTCATATTTTGTTTCAGAATTCAGTGATGAATAGAACGTTCAAAAGAACAGCATTTATTTGAAATAGAAATCTTTTGTAACATTATAAATGTCTTTCATCAAAACCAGTTAAAGTTTCATTAATTTAATGCATTTTGCTGAATAAAAGTATTATTTCTTTTTTTTCTTTTTTTTTTTAAATCTTACTGATCCCAAAGTTTTGAACAAGACTGGAGTAATGGCTGGTGAAAATTCAGCTTTGCCATCACAGGAATAAATTACATTTTAAAATACATTAAAAATAGAAAACTTATTTTAAATTGTAATAATATCTCACAATATTACTCTTTTTGTTGTTGTTTTGATCAAATAAATGCAGTTTTAGTTAGACTTCTTTCAAAAACAGTAAAAAAATCGTATCCACAGCTAATTTTTGAACGCCAGTGTATATATTTATCTTATTTTGAGACTGTTTTCTTACATCTGTACTCCGCTCCTAAACGCAGCATGAGTCTCAGTGGAAAGGCTTTGGCCCATGGAGCCTCGGCACGGAGCATGAGGAGTCCGAACAGGAAGGGCGGCACAGGTAACGGCAGGCCCTCCAGAGACTGGAATGTCGGACGCACGTAAAGAAAGCCTGCATGCTCGTTATTACCCAGAAACCCTCGGGATACCAAAGAGTGACTTAGGTGATTCAGAAGCTTTCCTGCTGCTTGGAGAAACGTCAAAATCAAGATTTATCAAATCATTGCTAATATTTGATCTAAGTTTTATGGTCGAGTAACATCTGATACAAGTGTCACCTGTCTGGGCATCCCAGTAGATCTGAATGAAATGATTGAAAATATCCGTTGGGAATCTTTTCTCCTCAGGCAAACACTGCAGTAAAATGACCACCTCTGGCTGTCCAACAGCATGCATACCCTTCGACATAACACACCAGCACCGCCGGTTCACATCTACAGGAACACAAAAACACCACAGCGACCCACATGAATACACCAGCATATTGTTATCAGATGTACAGAACATGCACACACATCCTGAGAACAGACACACATGCGCGCGCACACACACACACGTACGTGATGGTTTGGAAACGACTGACTACACAGCTTCAATCACGATATAATATACCATACCGATTCGCACAGGTTCCACATGTCAAATCACCAAAAGCATAAATCCATCAAGTGTGGAGTGAGACATTGGGAACATACAGCTGACAATCTTCACCACGGCCAGCAGGTTGGCGTTGAGCACAAAGACGAGAGGCTCTGCGAGACCCCTCTCCAACTCCTCTAAGAGTGACGACTCTGTTCTCTTCTCCTCCAGAGTATAGTCTGCAGAGAAAACACAAGCACCAGCCTAAACCTCAAAATCACTCACAAACCTTCAATCAAATACTTTAGAAGTAAGTTTCACAAGTAAGCTTGTGGTCCCACTGTATGCATTCATTATATGGAAAATCATTTTGTTCCACAAAAGAAAGTAATGAGGGTTTGTAAAATGTAGGGCTGCCCTCGACTAAAGGTTTTTCTAGTCAACTAGTAGTCATTCATTTAAGAGATTACATCTGCGATTTGGTTATTCCATCTATACCCGCTGGCTCTCTCCGCTCTGCTGGCTCTCTCTCTCTCGCTGTAAATTAAAAACCAGCGTGTACCAACAAAATGAAAAGCATTTTCCTAGGGCTGCCCCCTAATATCCGACTAATCGATATTGACCAAACATTTTATTATTTGGTTAGTTGCAGAAAAACAAACCTTGTGGCAAATTTATGCAGTCTTTGAGGGACAGATCATCAACGCTAGGCTCTTTTGGTAATTACAGTATGTCGGACAGGAACTCCAAACATTCACCTATCATCCATCGACCGCAAAATGGCTTATCATTTGTATATGGCTTATCAAGTAACTTGCCCGATTGCTGTAACGTCAACCTAATTAGATGTGCGCTGCTATTATTAGGCGCATGTGTGTGTTTGTGTGGAGTGTGGAAGAAAGTATAATGCGTTTTACTGCATGACATGGAAGCGCGATCACTTGCATTTTTTCCTGACTAGTGCAGTGCCTGTGCAAAATCATTTTTTGTGTGTTTTTAGTAATTGTTGGTTTGGTGTGTTTGAGTGCTCAATTACACAGCAAAAGTTCAGTGACATTTTTATTTGTGCATGGTAGAAAGCAAATACTGATACTGACATAATGACATACAATAAATATGGAAAATTGAACTACATGGTTACAAAACATTTATAATTTATAATGGTGATATTAGGTGACATGTATTTGGGTATCTGTGTACAGGTAGCAGGAGTTTAGATTAGATTTACATTAGTTTCAACTTTGTTGTCATTGTGCAGATTACAATTATAGAAACAATGAAAGGCAGTTAGTGTCTAACCAGAAGTGCAAAAATGCAGAAAAGTGCAATGTGAACAGTATAGACATATAGTGCAGTGTAGACAGTAGTATACAGTTAATGAAGTGGTATGGTGTACAGTAAGGATATGGGGATTTGCCGTCACAATCGGTAAGAGGAGAGTTAACCTCGTTTAAGCCTGCATAGCCTACATGAGCAACTATTTAACATAGCATAATCAACATCACATAGTTACAGGCTAACTTCAGCGCGAATGACACAGTAATAACTTAGCACTGAGACCAGGCTATGCTTGAACAAACAGTTTGTGAATAGGCTACTACAAATGATGGCAGTGAAAGAGACTGTGAACACATTGAATAGGATATGTTTAGTTGGTGAATAGCATAGGCTACTATTACACAGTAGCGATAACGTTAAGCGCACCAGAATAAAATATAATAATCAGAAGTAAACAGTGTAGCTGACTTACAGATTCAGTTAACATCCACAAATGAATAAGTGCAACGATTCAGTGGCCTCTGGTCCTGCGCTGTGTTCACTCAGTGTCAGTGTGAGAGGGGGAGTGGCCAGTGTGCAGTGCGAGAGGGGGAGTGGCCTCTGGTCCTGCGCTGTGCTCACTCAGTGTCAGTGTGAGAGGGGGAGTGGCCTCTGGTCCTGCGCTGTGCTCACTCAGTGTCAGTGTGAGAGGGGGAGTGGCCTCTGGTCCTGCGCTGTGCTCACTCAGTGTGCAGTGTGAGAGGGGGAGTGGCCTCTGGTCCAGCGCTGTGCTCACTCAGTGTCAGTGTGAGAGGGGGAGTGGCCTCTGGTCCTGCGCTGTGCTCACTCAGTGTCAGTGTGAGAGGGGGAGTGGCCTCTGGTCCTGCGCTGTGCTCACTCAGTGTGCAGTGTGAGAGGGGGAGTGGCCTCTGGTCCAGCGCTGTGCTCACTCAGTGTCAGTGTGAGAGGGGGAGTGGCCTCTGGTCCAGCGCTGTGCTCACTCAGTGTCAGTGTGAGAGGGGGAGTGGCCTCTGGTCCAGCACTGTGCTCACTCAGTGTCAGTGTGAGAGGGGGAGTGGCCTCTGGTCCTGCACTGTGCTCACTCAGTGTCAGTGTGAGAGGGGGAGTGGCCAGCGGCTAGAGCGGCAAAAGCCAATGTGTGACTCTTTTACCAATATATTTAACAATACATTTTGCATTTCTAATCCAAACAACGTCAAACTTGGCACTGCAATTACTCGTGCCCGTAGCAAGACACCTGTCAAGTTTGAAACCCATCAGACTAATGGTTCGAGAGATATGCGAATAACAGACACACACACACACACACACACAGACAGAAAGACGTTCCTGTAATTTATAGATAGATGTTAAATTTAATGTCCCCAACTAAGCAAGCCAAGCCAATGGCAACAAAGGTGAAAAAAAATCGACAGTGGCAAGGAACCAAAACTTCATCAGGTGGCAGAATGAAGGAAAAAACCTTGGGAGAAACCAGGCTCAGTCGGGGGCCAGTTCTTCTCTGAACGAAGGCGGGGAGCAGCAGCTCATTTGCATTTAAAGGGACACACACAAAAATTTTGGTGATTTTGGTCACACCCTAAAATCTTTAAGCCTAATTTAAGCTAAATCTAATGTCTTTATTAGCAGTCAGTTTGTGGACACATTCATACCTCCTTTGACCCCTGTTGATGTCAGAATAGGGGGAAGGTCCTTTGGTGGAGTGGGTTTTGTGGAGTTGCCATTAAGACCTCTGACTTCATCTCCGGCTCTAATGTCAGTCACTTCCTACAGCAAATAAATAAATAAATAAATAAATACAACTATACATAAAATAACTGTGCTATGAGTTAGAAAAGCTTTTTTCTAAAGTTTATTTCAAGATATATATAAAACAAAAATATTTCAAATAAAACCAAATATCCTCTATATTATGTCCTTATAAGGAGTGTTGGGTGTAACTCATAACCAGAGGTGGAAAGTCCAGGTTCAGAAAGTAAAAGTCCTCCACAGTATTTTGTTCCAATCACCTGGATTTGCTAATTAGCACAGTCTTTCAGCCAGGAGATACTAGCTAATTAGAACTAATTAGTGAAGTCAGCTGGCTAAGTTCATGGGTGGAAAAAACATATGGCAGGACTTTTACTTTCTGACCCCTGGACTTTCCACCTCTGCTCATAACTAAGTAATTACTTACTGTAATTTAATTAATTTCCCCTTGAAAAAGTAAAGGATGGCATTCCTCTTCAATTTTCTGTCATTTAATTAGTTACTTCTAATGTAATTGCACTAAATACTGTATTTATTCTAGAACAATTCTATATAAAACAATAGTGGATTTAACATCAAAGTGTAACATCTAATGTTAAAATGTATGTTTTAATGTAACATTGTCCCTTTAAATACTTTGGTCAGTTCAAGAATAATTTATGCAATTTTATATTATTTATTTAAAATAATTAAAAGATTGTCTACCCTTGTATTGTTCAACTGGTCGAGGTTGATATGGGATTTAGAAAATAATTAGTATTAAGTAATGCAATACTTTTTAGAGAGAGTAATTAGTACAGTAATCTAATTATACTGAAGATGTGATTAATGTATTTTAAGTAACTTAGAGTGTAAAAGTGTTTAAAGTTGCTTTGCAAAATTGAAGAGAAAATAATAATAATAATATTAAAATAAAAATAATCTCAACAAAATTATTATAATAGTGTTTTTAAAGTTACTGAACAAAGATTACAGGGATGAAGGTATTAAATAAAAAATAAGAATAAAATATAAATCGAAATAGGGTCATTGTAAGAGTGTTTTGAAAAAGTTCCTTAAAAACATTAAAAGGAATAAATAAAATAAAATAAAATGAGCAGAAAGATCTCCCGTCATACCGCCTGAGCGAGCTCAGTGCTCTGTGTGTGAGACACACTCCTGTGAATGGGAGAGCTGTTGGCACTTCTACTCTCAGACTGGGGAAGGAGGTTATCTGCAAACCAAACCTTCTTTTGGTCCTTGCGAAGAGTCCCTGGTAAAATGACATCATTATAACACCGTAATTAATGTGTAATAACAGTACATAAGCACATAAGTAGCGGAATCCACCACGACACTCACGGTTAATCAAAGTTGAATGACAGGTGATGCAGACTCGCCCCTCTTTCCCACCGAGATGAGTCAGCTTAAATCTCAGGTCACAGCAAACCACACAAAAAACCTGCAAACCAAACAGACTTTTCATGTTTTGAAGGTAAACAACATTTTTGGTCACAGAATCGCATGCATCTCTCACCTTCCCACATGCTCTGCAGTGATGACGTCTTTTGGTGAAGGAGAATTTGGATCCACATTTCATGCATGCTGGTGCTTGAGAATCAGGGACCCACTGAGGGGCCGTAGTGCCCAGGGAACTGCAGCGCTGCACAGGCAGAGCACCTAGAGAACCCTTCCTCCCCGCAGAGTCGGCGTTCTTAGAGCCAGACACCAGTGACGCTTCCATCCCACCGCTCTCCTTACGGTCCTGGCACGACTCCAGTGTAGAGTCTGAGGGCTCCGTGCTCTCAGTGTCCTCCACAGGGGACGATGGGAGTCCCAGCACAGCCTCCAGGTGCTCCTGCTCATTCTCCGCCCGCTCTTTCTCTTCAATGACAGAGTCCTCTTTCAGACCAGGCCTCAGCTTGCGCTCGTCTAGCAGAGACTCGCTGGAGTCCTTGAGGGTGGAGTACCCAAAACGCCTCTCGCCCCACACAGACAGAGTGGCGGTCACTGCTTGCCTCATAGTCTCAGTGGAGGGAGCTCAACGCGAGAGGGTTGCTGATCATATTTTAGCCCACCCCGCGCTTTGTTTTATCCTCAAACCATCACGACATGGCCTGCACAAAGTCCTGCCAAAAGATGAATGAGTCAGATGTATTAACTCCCAGCAGGTCAGTGGATTTGTCAGGACTGCTTGGCCTCTATTTTAACCCTAAAAAGCCTATCATATTTTATATACAAATTTCTTTTAAATTACCAACATGATCAAAACGTTGCTAAAATACCAGTTATACACAATCTATTGCATGCCTTCAGTTTGATATATATCAACCAATATATTTTTAAAATAAAAGGCCTTTTAGTATATTAGTAAAAATGTCCACCTTCAGGTCGTGGTACACGTCTTTTTGCTGTGAAATCGTTAATGATTTTTATAAAGTAAACATAAGAATAACTTTTATATTGTTGGAAATATATATATATATAGTATGTATTATAAGCCCCCACAATAAAAACGACAGACCTTTGATAAATAAAACTACATTTAAATATCATCTTACAAATATTATTTTTGCTCAGTTTGGCAAAAAAAAAAAAAAATTCCTTTCCGATTGTGAGCTTTATAAGAGTTTTTGAAAGTTACTGAAAGAAGATTACAGTGAAATTAAATTTTAAAAAATCATTCTCCCTTTTTTTATATGATAAACTTTATTATCTACAGTATACTTTATCCATACTATATGAGCCATAAAAGCCTGATGTATCAAATATGATACTCAATTAAAAATATATATATATTTTATTTAATTTTTAGAATTAGATTTTGTCTAAAGGTTTAATAAACTCTTCCATTTAAAAACAATGATTTTTCGTAATTTTATTTCATATGCCAGGCTTTACGTGGTTAAAAATTAAAAAAGGGAAGGAATTATTGTATTAAAGTCTTGATAAAACATAAGTAGCGATCTTTTCTTCCATATAGTGATGTACAGCCAAGTGTAAGAGTTTTTTTTTTTTTACTTAATTTTAACAGCTTTTCCTTTTTAGTACACAGAGGAAAAAATAAAATAAAATAAAGAATAGAAAAAAATTAAGTAAAATTTAAATAAAAAATAACAACAACAACACAACCACTAACAACAACGGTTACATGCGGTCCAGAGTGTAACAGATTATTGAGAGAGAGAAAAATTAGAATGGAGATTTTCAATGGTTCTTGATTGGATTTTGAGATGTTGGTGTTGTACTCAAAAAGTGGAGAGGCAGGATTTAAAGCTACAATATGTCATTTGTATCGCCGCTAGGGGTCGCTAATCTCTTACAATAACAAAGGCACATACGCGGAATTATGGAACTTGTCATCATGCTGATAGATCTAATAAAGTTTATGGATGAGTGAATACATCAATGTTTTTTAACATGACTGTTGTATGAAGCATGGCACGATTGCTAATGAGAGACAGATATCAGCGTCACATGCGAATCCCGTGGATATAAAGGAATAAGGACATTTAATTCTACTGAACTAAGTTACCCGCAAGTGCAGAATTACTACTCACACAGTTCAGTTTATTAGACGAATTAAACTTGTGAGGCAACGCAGTGCTGTTTCACTTGCTCTACACTATCACACTAAACTGCAATTGAGTGTGTTGAAAGTTATAATGTTATTCTATGTTAGTTTGTTGGCTGTATGAGACTAGCAGTAAGCTAGATCAACATTAGAATAACATACTGATCATATTCTAACATTTCATCATGTTGAGCTATCTAACATTGATTAGTTTATGTACATTTGCTCACCTGTCTAATAAAGTACATGCAAGAGCGGCATCTCTGTCAAGTCGAAGTTAGTCGCGGACGTGGAGCTCTTAGCATCTCGAAAACACCACGCTGATATTGATCCTCGTTTTAGTTCTCCTTTTGTCCCAAAGTCTGCTTGCCATGGTCCATGATGTTTGAACGAAACAACAACAGCGTGAGCGTGCCGCTAGACGTAACGCAGTTGTCCACGTCTGTCGCCATGGTTACTATGGCAGTACGAGCGGAAACCAGGGATAACGCGGATATTACGTCACTGACAGGCGACAAGTGAACAGGGACGAGCCATTATTTAAAATTAGAATTTCGCTGAAATTAAAAATCTTTGGGAACGTTTGGGATATTGTAAGTACACAACTGCAGGAAATATTTCACACTGTGCAAGTGATTTTTGGATATTTTATTAAAAAAAATCTTACATATTGTACCTTTAAAGGGACTAAATGATTGAAGAAATCGTGCATACTTAATGGCATATTTAATTGCGTTCAAATGCATAACTATGAATATGTATTCTGCATACACCAAAAAGAAATCTGTTGTTTTCACCTGACGATCCAGTTGTAAAATTTTGATTACACTTTACATGGTCACTTTAAGATAAAACATATGCATGGATGAATTGTTTACAATTAGGTCTATGCATTTAGAAAACAGACTAGGCTTTGAACGGTGTTCTGTATTTAATGCTGTGCCACTGTCTCAGACACAGACACATTATAAGTGTCTTATAATGTGTCAGCAAATCCTCACTATTTCACAGTGAGGATTTGCTGAGTGGGCAGAATGACTCTTCTGCATGGGTGTATGCAGATACATATTCACAATGATACATTTAAACACTCAATCCAAACACTAACACATTTCAATGTGTATTCAATATACAAATTCTCAGACATAAAAGAACCGCTGCAAAAAAGTGCTGAGCAGCATTGCTTTCTGGTTTAGAGCCAGTTTATCGCCTCACCCCAAACTACACTACCAGCAACGCGACGCGACACACTAGAAGAACGAGTCGCGTGTTTGCAGTTATGAGAGCGTTCAAGTCTGAACGTCGCACTGAAGTGTTAAAACATTCTAGTTGTGTAATCTCCGTCTAATGTGAAATTGTTTTCCAAAAAGTTAGTGTAGCATCTGTTACCGCAGGAATGACTGAATGTGCGTTTGGTAATTCTCTCAGCACTGCATTGCAGACAAGCCGCCGCAACCTCCACGTACAAGATCTTCACGCCGTTGACATGGACACACGGTGCAGTGGTAGCTGTAATTCAGAATCTCTTCTGGTTAGCAAACGCATGTGTTCATGGCTGGTGCACATCACTCTCGCCTGTGGCTGCTGGTGAGTGACTACAGCAATGCGACACAGTACCGTCAACAAGAGCCAATTACCACATCCTCACTTAGTCATCAGCTCAGAATAAAAACCCCTCAGGAATTATACAGATTATGTAGCGCTCGATACTGACACATCTAATGAATAAATATAACGAATGTACGTAAGTATTTACCAGGATCTCTGCATCCCATCGCCACCTCAGTGCGCTGTTGACTTGTGCTCGCCATCAGAGGTCTGTCTGCGCGAGGATAGCGGCGCTCGAGATGAACGCGCGTTCACAGGGGCGTCGCAATCACTTGAGAAGTCAAGACGTGCACTCTGACGAGCTATTATCTTTTCTTTTTCTTAATTATTAATATTGCCCATTTTGCTTTACTTGGGTAGACTATCCTATAAGATGCCAGATATGTCTCATTATAGCAGATATTATTTTATTATTACAGTATATTATACCAACCTTAAAGGTGCGGTCACGAGAATTGTCGCAGGCAAAGTCACAGAAAAGAAAAGTAAAGTCACTTTCAAACCAGCTTTCTGCTGGTACGCGCCAAATGCGGATTATCAACTTTGCGAAATCTGCGTGGGAAATTTTTACCTATTGCGTGGATTCCTTTTGAATTACTGCACACCCGCGAAAATTCGCCGAACATCGGTGAATGTGAACGTATTTTAACTCACTATTCATGTTCTGATCATTTCAAATTAATAAACAAATAAAGCCTGTAAGCAAATAGGTTAACAGAAAAAAAGCCTTCAGGACATAGTACTAACAATCTTAGATGCGAACTCATATTCTCAAATGAATTCCAAATTAGAAAATATCCTATGTTTAAAGTGTGGTTACATTTACCGTCAGTCAGCGAACTTTCGTGGGTGAAATCCAGTCGTTTCAATAGAAATCCAAGGAATCTGGAATTTCTCAAAAGAGAGCGAATAGATTTCCGCAGATTGTCCATCGACTTCTGTCTTTATAGTATCACCGGAAGTAGCAGTTGCGTTGTGAATATCGCCATTTGCCACTTTAACCATCTTTATTCTCAATTTAGGACTTATATTTAATATATATATGCAGTTTCTACGTGATTGTCATGCTGTAATCATCAAAAGAAAAAACAAATCATGACATTTATAGGCTGCATAGGATATTATTAATTGTACAACACCCTTTTGGCCAAAAGTGGTAGCTGAAGTGTTTTGACATAGCCTGTTTAGCAATTCAAAGAGAAAACATTTTATTCTTATAATATTACTAATGTCAAATCTCTTCAAGCTTTTATATAAAAAAAACAAAGCACCATATAGAAAATGTTTATGAGTATTATTTTATTTATTTAACAGAAAAAAAATAATTAAGACACAACCATCAAAACTAGCATTTCAACTAGCATTGTGGTTAAGATTTATAACCATGTAACCATCAGTCTTACAGTATAAATGCAGGAGAAAGGTCAGGGATGGATCTGGAACAGCCAATTCATGATATAAAAGTCTCTGGTTTCACTGGATATGTTGTTGAAATGATATGTCTACTGCAGGAGACTTTGTCCTGAACAGGAGTTACTGAAGGTCCAATGATCAGTTTGCCTCGTTCTTTGAAGCCTCGTCGAAGTTCTCTACAAGATCTGTGAAGAGAGAATAATGACTGAAATCGGCATCTTACCATTTACCGCTTGATCAAAAGAAACACTTCAAAACTTCATACCTGGGACATCATCATCTTCTTCATCGATATCTTCTGCTTTCGGGGCTTTGTTGTCGAGAACTTGAAGTGTAACAACAAAACAACAACATCAGTGTCTACACTAAACTATAAATTCACCCATATTTCTAAAGCACTCTTTGCTCACCCTGTCTGGGGAACTGCTCGGCGAGTTTGCGCAGACTCGTGAGACTGTCAGCGCCGAGCTGACTGAGGATTCCTGGGAGCATTTCCGTGAGCTGTTTGGTCTCCGCGTGGCCCGTGATGGCGAACGTATTGGCAGACAGAGACGCCTGCACTTTGGGGTTATTGAAATGAATGACTGTGCCATCATCTTTAATCATATTCACCTGTAAAAACAAGACCAAATTCTCAATGTTCTCTAAACATGACTGAATGAGATCAGTAAAGAAAACTGGAGAGCTGCTGCTCTACCTCTTCAATGCCAGCTATGTTATTGACAGCAAGCTTTTTTAATGAACTCTGGAGTTTCTTGTCATCAGCTGTTGCTGTTCTGTGCACCACCTTCTTCTTCCTGCGTGCAGTGCCCTATAGAAAACAAATCAAGACTGAGTAAAGACAAAAAAATAACAACAGCAACACCATAATAAATGTCCAAAATCATTAATGTTCAGGTTTCATTGATAATACTTCTTACCTTGCCCCCTATCCGGACCTGGGCTTGAAGTTTAGCCAATTTCTCTTGGTTCATACTGACTTCTGAAACAAACAGATGCTTCATTTTTTTATTTTAATATTTATATTTATATATATATATATATATATATATATATATATATATATATATATATATATATATATATATTTATATATATATGTGTGTGTGTGTGTGTGTGTGTGTGTGTGTGTGTGTGTGTGTGTGTGTGTGTGTGTGCGTGTGTGTGTGTAAACTTTTCCAAAGCATTAACAAAAAGTTTTATACAATTAAAGCTAAAACTTTTTACACTATAACCCTTTCCGCCGAATAATTAACCATACGTACAAATGTTAATATAACAATAATGGTAATAATAAATAAATAAAAATACAAAATAGTTAAATAAACTTTAAGACAATGTACACTTTTACAAATGAACATAATATCCTCCTAAGAAAAAATCAATTAAAATACATAATAATACAAATCAAATTTTTGACATATTCATGGTCTGTACATAAAATTTTAGTAGTATATAAAATCAAGCACAACACAGGTGGTCATGCTTAAATCAATCAGTCTCTACAAATGTAGTTATAATGATCAATTTAGGGGGAGAGTCTTTATCTTCTCAAAATATGTAATCATGGGTTTCCAAGTCCTATAAAAGTTTTGGACAGATCCTTTCATTAAATGTTTAATTCTCTCTAATTTTAAATATGACTCAAGGTCACATATCCACATTGACGCTTTAGACAGGTTTGTTGACTTCCAACAAACAGATGCTTTATTGTTCAAATGCTTTAAGATCCATCCACCTTTCACTATAAATGAAAATCTATCATCCACTTACCCTCACGTCACTGGACATTATTTTGACTTAGCCACCCCGTGGAACATTACCAAAATGTCAAAGTTGTATTTTTGGTAAACATTTGTACAGGTGTACCCGTCACCAATTTGTGTTATGTTTAAGCCATGAATAAAATAAAGGCTTTTTAACTTTTTTCAACATAATTCGGGTGCTTTGGAGTTCCTATGTTCTTAGAGCTTAATTATTCCAAACAACCAAAGAGCACCGAGATTTTACACCCTGTGCAGCACTTCTATGGCATTCTTTGCTTTGATATTTTTACCAAAACGTTTCGTTGTAATTTATACAACTAAAATATATGGTGATGTGTTAAGTATCAATTTTGCCTGGTTTACTAAAAAAAAAAGCATTTTTAAGTTTAGTTTGGATTTCCCCTGTAGGTTAAATGGCTATAATCACTAGAAGAACCACCAAAGAAACAAAAACAAATCATTTTGTAATCTATTTTTCTAATAAAACATTTAGACGGATTTCTGCACATGCTTAAAAACACTCAAAAACAATTGTGGTACGAAGCTCTCAAAACGTTTGCGTTTTCATGGAAAGCGTTTGTGATCCCCCAAGAAAATTTTCACTCACATTTACAAAGAATTTGTTCGCTCATAAGATTGCAAAAAAAATAGTTTTGCGAGCTAAGGCACAATTTATTAGAGAGATGCAATCAGGAGCACCGCTAGCAATTTATATTATATTATATATATTTATATTATTATTCTATTAATGTTCCACAAACTTTTGCCAAAAAAGGAAAAAGCAATGGACTATAATTTCTCCATCTTTATATTCTTTTTAAACTATAGCACATGATAATTTCATAAAACACATCAAAAATGGCACATCATAAAAGTGTATACTCATGGAAATATCCATGACCGATTAAAGTAATTACTGACCAATTTATTTATTTATATATATATATATATATATATATATATATATATATATATATATGTGTGTGTGTGTGTGTGTGTGTGTGTGTGTGTGTGTGTGTGTATATAACTTTATCAGACCTTTTAATTTCATTATCTAAAAGATATTTTACAATTAATATAATTAGTAACGGTAACGTTACTTGTATACAAAATTTTACAAATGGCACGCAACACAAAGATAAACTACACATAAAGCTCCACATTGTACGTTAACTAACTACACAAACACACAACATATTGTGAAACTATTCTTCCTTTCAGAGTTGCAGAGTCAACTGTCCTTACAGAGAGAACTGCTGCCGATAAGCCTGTCAGGAAGCTACAAAGCCCTTAGTTGAGATGCGAAAATTACGGCATATATTGAGACAGGGTATCGCGTTTAAAAACGCTTACTCGTCGGTTTGAGGAATATTCCAGGTTTCTCTGTCTTTAATATTGTCTCTGTCCCTAACACATGACGTGATGGCATACGCAGTGATGGAGAATAAAGACAAAACCTGACGGTGCATAATCTCTGAGTGAGTGCATCACTCCACCATAACACACATGCACAGACACACATCTCAATCACACGGCAATGAGCGACTTCAACACATATAACGCTTACAGCGAAGACATAGTGGTTGTAATATATTTAAAGTAAACACAGAACGGTGTTCATTACTGACCTGATAAACTCAGCTGCTCAGAGAAGCATGCGTTGAATGAGCAGGGCGGAAGTGGTCAGACCAAAAAAGACGTCACGTTGTTTTTGTTGTTGTAATGGCGAACAGCAGTGATGCTGCCGCCTAGTGGCTCGGGCTTAAATAATGGAGATGTGAAGCTAAAACATGCATGAACTTGTTGAATGCATGCCATGGTATAAATGTAGACATCTGCGGAAAAATATTCCACGCAAAGTCCAATAAACTGCATGCCTTTTATATATATATATATATATATATATATATATATATATATATATATTTGCTTAAAAAAAAAAGAAGAAGAAAAAAGAAACCCACTTGTCCCGGTCCCGGAATAGCAAACAAGCGTTATTGTCGAGCCCTGAAAAGCAAAGTTTAACCAAATTAACCGTTGTAAATCAAACTTTCTGGGTCATGTTGAACCTAAGTATATGCAGTTAAAGGGTTAGTTCACCCAAAAATATAAGTTTTTGGTCAAGTTTAGCAAATGATGGCAGAATTTTCATTTTTAATTTCCGTTCTGTTGAATGACGATTTAAAGCTACAGAGCGCTAGTTCTACACTTCCCTTTAAGAGGACGGAAGATGTATTTGTGGCTGAAAAGGCTTCAAATCAGTGTTGGAAAATAAAACATTCTTTTTCTTTTAGGCTGTCATGTTATGCCCACAGACACAAAGTAGCTACTGAGCAGATCAGCGGGTCACTCACACAAATGGCAAGATACAAAAGAAACCATTTTTGGAATCAATTTACATATCATACCTGATATCTGATAGGCTATTAACCATAGGCTATATATTAAAATGTTTATTTTCACCACCAGAGCTCATGCTAAAAGTCAAATCATAACCATCAGTCCCAGTGTCTTATAGCATCATGCCACAAGTGACACTGCTGTCTAGTGAATAACTGACATTATTCCATAATCATTATTAACTGGTAAGAATCATTAAAATGGTGGCAAGAACTTTGACTGAGAAACACATGAAAATAAACTAAACATCTTCCTCTCAGATGGACAGAGAACTGTGCCCTTCTGTGGCCTGAATGAACGACATTTGCCTTGAACTGAGTATAATTGTTATCAATCCGCATTAGACACTCTCATATGTTTTAAAAACGCTGCTTTCTTTTTTTATTATTATTGAGAACATTATATAAACAAAGAAGGAAGCAATTACTATGTAGAACAAATAGGAAAAATAAAAATAAAGAAAAGAAAAAACAAAAAAAGATACAAGACGGGTGTATAACTCTACCTCTAAATCATTTATTATTGAGAACTTTGATGATTTTTCTTTACTTTGGAAAAAAGTATTTTGTTTGGAATTGTTAATTGTAAAAAAGAGCATTTACAGACAAACAAAATATATAATTAATCTTATTTTGTTTACCAAATTTTAGACACATTAATGTAAATTTTCAGGACAGAAACCACTTTTTTAAGTTTTGCTTGCTGAATTAGAGCATTACGTTTGGACTATTTCTAACTCATGTATCAACACTGTAAAAAATGATTTTTTGGTGAAGTAAATACTACTGAAAAAAAACAATGTAATTTACATGAAAAAGTTAGTTCAGGCAAGAATTAAAAAAACTAAGTAAATTCCATATCAGTACTTAATTCAAGCGAGTAGAAATGAAAGCGTAAATATCAACTCAATAAAATTACTTTTCTGATACTGGGGTTCCCATCATGCACTGGACCTTGAATAATTAATGAGGTTCATTTTTCACTGTTTTCCAGCTGTATTTACACTGTTTTATCATTGCTTTTGTTGTCAGGATTAGTAACTTGCCATTTTGTGACATTTCGAGTAAATTTTCTGCTCAAAATGACACATTCAAACACAAAAATGATTCATCAAATGTTACCGTCATTGTGTATTGTCTACCAAGTATTGAGGTCTTTGCATTCACATGAGGCTTAACATCTGACATGATGAAGTATAATTTACTTAGATAATCTAAGTAAAGCACATACTATAAATGACTGGTATAATTCAATATTATTGTTTGAGTGAAATATAATGCAAAGGAAATTTCAACTAAATCGATATTAATCAACCTTTTACTAGCCAAATTAAAATTACTTATTTTCTTTGTTACTTTCACTTAACTAGGTTAAGTAAAGTTTACTTAATTCCATATTCTAAGTAAATTTAACTTAAAGATTTCTAATTAAAGCTACTGATAAATATGTTTAGGTTTTTACTTGGCAAACTTTGTAAATTTACTAGCATTTTCTGAGTGAAAAAACTTAGCAAGCTTTTTTCAAGTAAATCCTACTCCAAATTTTTTTCAGTGAAGAAAGCGCTGCTTTCACTTATGTCCTGCATGAGCAATTGTGATGTCACAAACAGAATTCTGTGACAGACGTGCTTGAAAATAAGAGCGCAAATCTAACTCGCTCATCTCGTAGTAATTTCGAAGTAGTCAAGCAAAGTACAACGATACAATGGTGTTAACGATAGAACAGTTATTATGGGACAGCTAATTTGTCGTCCAAGGAAAGCGTCCGATAGGGAGAGTGTACACGAGCAACCATGTGCACTACTTAAATTCAATCCCATCACAGAGGAGAACCATCCTCCTCGGCATGATGAGATAGATGATGGTGAGGGGGCAGGGAGAGAGGAGATGAGGAGAAAGAAGAGGTTTTGAAGGTGTCATTCTAGAAGAAACAATTACAACATTACTTTCCTTCCTTCACCGCTTTGTCATCGTGTGTGTATATATAGACAATATTCTCATCTATTCATCGCCACCACGTCACGCAGGTCCTACAGAAACTTTGTAAGTTCCATCTCTTCCTAAAGCTCAAAATGTGAGTTCCACCGTGACAGTTCACTTCCTCGGGTATGTCATTGATCAACATGGCATCAGGATGGACCAGAGGAAGGTAGAGATGGTGGAGAACTGGCCACAGCCCACTTCTGTCAAGGAACTCCAACGCTTCCTGGGGTTTGCCAGCTTCTACTGTCGATTCATCAATGGCTTCAGTAAACTCAGCTCATCACTCACTTCCTTGTTGCGCAGTGGGGCCAAGTCTCTGCCCTGGAACTCCGAAGCTAACACTGCCTTCAGCCTACTGAAGAAAGCCTTCAGTACAGCTCCTACCCTCGTTCATCCCAATCCAGATCTCCCCTTCATCGTCGAGGTGGACACCTCCACCAATGGGGTAGGAGCTGTGCTATCTCAGCGGCAGGGTGAGCCTCCCAAACTCCATCCATGTGCTTTCTAATCTAAAAAAACTGTCCCCGCGGAGCAAAACTATGATATTGGTAACCGGGAGCTACTAGCAATCAAACTGGCTCTTGAAGAGTGGTGACATTGGCTGACCACCGCATCACTGACCACCGCAATCTGGAATATCTTTGCAACGCCAAGAGACTGAACACCTGTCAGGCACGCTGGTCCCTCTTCACCAGATTTAATTTCACAGTGACTTACCGACCTGGTAACAAGAACCTGAAAGCAGATGCACTCTCCTGGTTATACCATCCTGAATCCATTATTGCATCTCCTGAGCCCATTCTCCCTCCAGCCATCATCGTAAGCCCGATCCAGTGGTCACTCTGATCAAATCGCCGAAGCCACGCAGTCAGAGCCTGCTCCGCCGGGAGGTCCTAAGGGACAGACATATGTGCCCACTCGTCTCCGTCTGTCCCTCATGGACTCAGTTCATACATCACTGGGCTCTGAACACCCAGGCAGCCAGCAAACCCTCTCGCTCATCAGCAATCACTACTGGTGGACCAATATGATCCAGGAAGTCTCTTGATATGTTCAGGGATGCTCAGTCTGCGCCATATCCAAAGTTCCCTGTCGTCTTCCGGAAGGCAAACTAGTCCCTCTCCCCATTCCTAACCGACCCTGGTCGCATCCTCTAATTCTCACACCTGCATCCTCATCATAATGGATCGCTTCTCCAAAGCCTGTAAATTAATCCCGCTGAAGGGACTACCCACTGCCTTCGAGATGGTCGAAACCCTCTTCCAGCAACTCTTTCGACACTTTGGAATTCCCTCAGTTTATCTCCCGAGTTTGGCAAGCCTTCTTCAACCTACTCGGAGTCACAGTCAGTCTCACATCTGAATATCATCCGCAGTCCAACGACTAGACTGAGTAGAAGATACAAGATCTCGGGAGGACTTACCCCCTTCCAATGCATACTCTGCTACCAACCGCCCCTGTTTCCCTGGTCAGGAGAGCCTTCAGACGTTCCAGCTGTCCACCACTGATTCCAAGCGAGCGAGAGGGTCTGGGACTCTGCGCATGTTCATCTGCAGCAGGCAGGTCGGAGACACAAGAGCCAGGCCAACGCAAGATCAGCGACACCCCGATACCATCCAGGGCAAAAGGTCTGGCTTTCAACCAGGGATATCCGTCTTCGACTACCCTGCCGTAAGCTGAGTCCCAGCTATATCGGTCCCTTCACAATACAGAGGCAGATCAATGATGTCACGTACCGGTTAACTCTTCCTTCTCACTATAGAATTTCTCCTTTTCACGTCTCCCTACTCAAACCATTCATTAATCCACTGGTTCCTTCTTCCACAGAGTCTGGTGCTGAGGACGTACCTCCTACTGTAGACCCGTCAGAGGAGAACGTCTATTGAGTCAACATCATCCTAGACTCCCGGCGACTGGGCGGCCTGGGTAGGATTTGGTCCAGAGGAGAGGTCATGGGTTGCTCGTGATAACATTCTGGACCCTTCACTGCTGCATGATTTCCATAATGCTCATCCCAACCGTGCAGCCCCAAGAGGCGGAGGCCATCTCCGTCCCCGTCCCCATCAGGAGCTGGCCATGGAGGAGGAGGTACTGTCAAAATCCGACACATATTTATGTCAGGAAACACCCTTGCTGGTTGCATATCGATAACCACGGATCAAATTAAATCCAGTCAAACAGCAGGCTCTTTTGCCACTTGTTCCAGCGGGAAAGTGATATCAATGCATACCCTCTATACTGGTCAGTATTTTGGTCAGAAACAAATCAGTTATATTGTTTAGAAAACTTTGATTTTTACAAGAAATCGAGTAAAAAGTGTCCCTAAATAAAGAAACGTTCTAAAATGGGTTTGCAATATTTTATCAATAATTTTTTGAATTTCTAGATTTACAGAAATCTCCAGTGAGTTTGTCAGCACATAACAACATTGACTCTGCAGTGAGTACCACAGTATATGAGAGCATTGACTGTGCAGTGAGTCCCAAAGCAGATGAGAAAATTGACTGCAGTGAGTGCCACAGTATAATGAGAGCATTGACTCTGCAGCGAGTCCCAAAAGTAGATGGAGCCATGCTGGGCATCCCACAGAAATGCCGGAAAAGGGTAAGTTTACTGCCATAACCCAAAACAGCGTTGACATTTATTTAGATTTTTCATCATTTTAATCACCATGTAGCTTTTTTGCAGTTCACTTTAATAGTCCTCCAGTGTGCCAAATGAATTTTAAAATCCCTTGTTGTCTCTTCATTGATATTAGGGTAGTAAAATAAACATAATGAATACTAATAAGAATAAGATTACAAAATGTTAATTATAAAACAAATACAGAAAAAAAAGTCAGTTTATGTCATGTCAACTACTTTTACTTCACTTTTAATAGACTGCATTTGCTGTGGGTACAAATTCGGTGAGAAAGCTGGGCAAAGGTGGATTTGGCACTGTGCATAAAGGGATTTGCATCCAGGATTTTTACTTGCACTGCACTACCTACTTCTCAAAACTTCTGTTCAGGATTCATGACTGAAATGAAATCACCCTTGTGCACATCTTAATCGTTAATTCTTTGTTTTGTTAATCAGGTGGCAGTGAAATTTGTTCGAAAGACACCAGACTCAAAATATATCAGCACTGTAAGTAGGCTGCGCTCTCTGTTTTCTCTTTTTAGTCACTATTTTCAGTTTATAATATCTTACTCTATATTCATTTTAAAGGGGTGATGAACTGAGAAATAAAATTTTCCTTGAGCTTTTGACATAAGAGATCATCATACTATAATAATATCCTGTAAGTTTCAGAACTGAAAACTACCTTGTTAGTCCAATAAAAGCTTTTATAGACATCAGGCTCAGCAAACGACTCGTTTTTCAAAGTGGGGAACTATGACGTCAAAGAGGATAAAACACCGCCTCCACAACTCCTACTTCAACACGGCCTGTTTAGCCCCGCCCACCGATTCGCCCAAACATGCTAAATAAAATAGGACGACATGATGATTGCTAAACCGGATGGAGCTACTTTCAAGCAATAAACATGTTGTTTAGGGGTGTGACGGTATATAACCGTGAGACCGACGGTTATAGTTGAACACCATCATTACAACTCTATAACCGCCAAAACCGTGTTATTAAAATATTTTTTACAAACATTTTTTATCATAGAGAATGTTTAAATACTAATTAAAAACAATTGTTAACAGTCTTTGTTATTAATGGTCTACGTCGTTTCCAACTGTATTTGATTCTTTGCCAAGTACCCCCTGACCGACCGACCACCAATCATTTGAGATAGAAATAAAAGCTATGATATAGCCTAGTGATGTGCCATCATTATGAGATTTATTAAACAAATGAAAAACATTTGCAATAATAAACATTAGCAATGAACATTTGCAATCGGGAGACATGGTTTTTACCACTTAATGAAGTTTTGTTTTGTAAATCGTCAGACATGATTTTTACCACTTCATTAAGTTTTGCTTTGTAGAAAACCTTTCTTTAAAGCGAATTTCGTTTTGTACAAATTGTATCTTAATTTTAATAAATGTTTCATCAACCAATTGCATGTATTTAATAAATAAAAAGGAGACAAATATAGGAGACAATATAATAACCGTGACATTGAGGCGACGGCGCGCCGCGTTCACTTGCATTGCATTGTGAAGTAGAGCGCATCTCATCGTAAATGAATGAAACTCAGCGTATGCCTATGGCTCATACATTAGCATTAAATATCTTTGCTGCATCCTTTCTAGAACAGACAAGGGCTTTCTTGCGGCTCGCATCAGCAGAGCATTGCATTGTCCATAGACCGCAAAACAATCAGCGGATGGCGGGCGGGTGCGGCTTTGAAATCTGGTTAAAAAACGTTGGTGCGGATGATGAGTTTTGTGACGCGGTTGCGGAAGAACTAATACCCCATCCGCGTATCTCTATTGATAACAACATTGAACACTACACAAATATTAATTTTATTCAAACTAAGTTGTCCTATAACAGACGAACGTCGCAACCCCCCCCCCCCCCCCGACGGTTATGTTACGAACCGTCACATTTGACTCACGTCATAACCGTCATCACCAATTCTGAAACCGGCACACCCCTAATGTTGTTTACTAAATATTGTGCAGTGCCTGGTTGTGTATGGAATTATTATTGTGCCAATAAAAATGAATGTAACTTTTCAAGAAACTAATGAAAATATAAATTGAAACTAAATAAAGTATCTCTGAAACTGAAAAAGAATAAATCGCAGGCAAATTTTTTGCCTTCGTTTTTAATACACTGCATGTTTTGCTAACTATTTCTCATATTTCAATCACTGATCTGAACTTACAAATGCGCTTTCAGAGTTTTCATTTACGCTTCTGAAGTTTTCGTTTACGCTCCCTGAGTTTTCGTTCGCGGTTCTGACACATTTCTCTCGTGGGGGCGGGGCTAGTAGCAGTGTGTTCTCATTGGCTACTGAGTTTTTCATTGACAGCTTCGTGACCTGGAAGCATACGTCAGTGGTGTGTTTATGTGTGGATGTGAGCGTCTGTAATCGCAGCTTTCTATTTCATTTTAGTGATATTAAGTTATGTTTGTTTTTTAATTTTATCTGTATTTACCTGCTGCTACTACTTAGTTGGCAGAAGCTTTTAGGAGCACAAGAGATCTATTCAGTCTATTCAGGTGTAATTAAAGTACTGTATACTTAAAATATTGTAGTGTCCGATTTTTTCGTAGAATATTTGTTTATTCCTGATGATTATTTTGCATGTTAGGCTCTGATTAGGTTCAGCTGTTACAATTTAAAGAGAATATTAGCAAACGTGTGTGATATATTCAGCCGTCAAGAAAGTCAAACTTCAACCAGGTAATCAAGGTTGGCAACCATGGCCATCACACTACTCATTGTTAGCATGATATACGTTTACACCATCAAAATTAATGATAACTTAAATAAGAGGAATTTAAACAATATGAAAATTACAATTGTGGCCTGCTGTCAGATACAGACCTCAAAGGGCATTTCATTACAAATGTCACACAAAGAATGTTCTTGTTGCCATTTTTTAATTGATAATTGTATTTAGTTATTTAATTTAATTAACACCATCTTCTAACATTTAAAATTGTAAATATATTTTAACAATCATCAACCATTTCAATTGTGAATTATACAACCAGTTAAATGAATGTAATTGAAAATATGAATTCAAATAAATTTACATTCTTTATTGTCACTAAAGCATATACACAAGTATCAGAGTGAAGGTCTTGGATGCAATTATGTTGTGACAGGAAAGACCAGAATCCACAAAACATTAACTGCATAATATACATGTGATGCACAGTATTCTCATGATATACATTACTATACAAAATGCACAATTACAAATACAGAATACATTTTAAAAATTCATATACATTTTAAATGTTGCAATGATTCTTTGAGCAGTTCCTGTTGCAGTACAAGTAACAAAGCAGTGACTGGACACAAGCAGTGCAAGGATAGTCCACCTAAAACATGAGCATTCTCTCATCATTTACTCTCCTTCATGCCATCCCAGGTGTATATGACTTTCTTCTTGACATAAACATAGACAAAGATTTTTAAGGAAATAATCCATCTCTGTGAGTCCATAATACAAGTGGATTGTAACTCATGTACGTAAGACAGTTGGTCAGAAGTGATTTTTAATAGTTAAAACAGTCATATTATTAGTATTTTTCTTATCTAGCCTATTGTTTGACTTCAGAAGGCATTGATTCATCCACTGAGGTCGCATGGATTACCGTCACGCTCACTGTGTGCAGTTTTTAAAGCGTCTTTAGGACTCGCAGAGATGGATTACTTTCCTTACAATCTTAATTCGTGTTTATCTGTAGAAAGAAAGTAAAATGCATCTGGGACAGCATGAGGGTGAGTAAAATAAGAGAGAATTGTATTTTTGGGTGAACTATCCCCTCAACATTCATATGCTGGTATTATGTTGGTATGCTAATCCAAGATCAGCATAGATTAATAAGAATAAAGTAAAACCTCTTGTGTACTTGTGAACTATGTTTGTTTTAATCTAGAGGAAATTGAAATATTTGCTAGTTTATATTAAAATAAATCAGGTGTCTGAAAATCAAGATCCCAGTCATTCAAAGGTGATGTGTCTGAACAAAGTAAGATTATTGTCTGAAAGGGACAGTGGATCTCTGGTACTATCACTCCATCCTCTGTGTCAGCATCAGAATTTTGTTTATGGAAAAGTTGCTCCACTCCCTGGAAAATGAGAGAGGAAATGTATTATAATCTAACAATACAAACTGCTTATATATTTAAGGGATTTTACAGTACTAAATATTTACCTCGGTGTCAAGCAGCATTTATCATCTGTAATACTGTTGTGTAACCAGTAGATGGCTGTATTGCCCTATATATAAACATATGGATGTGTATTCCCTAGTTGCTGGATGTTTTCAGTCATAATTACTTGCATGTATTAAGTTTTTAATTTGGACATATATTATTATTAAAGACTATTAAAGATTAAACATTTTTCTCAGAAATGTTCATATGAAGTGCACTTTTTTTCATTATTATTAGTCAAATATGGACACAGAAAAAATCATTTTGTTACTCATACTAGATACATATAATAGTTTTATCAGTCATCTTTATCACACAAAGGTAATCATAATAAATATTGCAACCAGGGCGATACTTCAAAATAATTGAGTGTTTACATATTACGAACAGAGACGTGGTCTGTGGTCAAGTCGTGTCTCTCCTCTTTCAAAAACTTTGCATCGCAAATTAATCAGCAATTGAGAAATTCAGGTTTAAATAGCTTTATTGGCATGGTAAAAAAGGCTTTACATTGCCAAAGTTGAATCAGGCAGTGATTGACAGCGCTCTGGTCCTATGGCATCGGTCATTGACTGATACAGTACAGATACTGTACAGTACTCTAGCTCAATGTTGTTTGGGGTGGCTGGGGGGAAATATGATCTAATCGAAGACTGTAACCGAATGTAGATAAACAAGTCATGTAATGATTGGGCTAACAGTTAAATCAAGACAACACAGCTGTATAATGTTATGGGCTCTCACTGAGCTCTAAAATGCCTCTCCACCGGAAAAAAAGCCAGTATTGTAAATAGTATTAGTATAGTATTAATAAAAAAAAATCAGACTTACCACGAGTAGGCAATATAGTGTAGCAGCAAATAAATACAGATATAAACTTAATATCACTAAAATGAAATAGAAAGCTGCGATTACAGACGCTCACATCCACACATAAACACACCACTGACGTCTTCACTTCCAGGTCACGAAGCTGTCAATCAAAAGCTCAGTAACCAATGAGAACACACTGCTACTAGCCCCGCCCCCACGAGAGAAATGTGTCAGAACGGCGAACGAAAACTCAGGGAGCGTAAACGAAAACTTCAGAAGCGTAAATGAAAACTCTGGAAGCGCATTTGTAAGCTCAGATCAGCAATTGAAATATGAGAAATAGTTAGCAAAACATGCAGTGTATTAAAAACGAAGTAAAAAAAATGCCTGCGATTTATTCTTTTTCAGTTTTAGAGATAATTTATTTAGTTTCAATTTATATTTTCATTAGTTTCTTGAAAAGCTACGTTCATTTTTATTGGCACAAGAATAACTCCATAGTTGTGGAAGAAGACAGTCTGCATCCTTCGGATTCCAGCATGGTTAAACTTTATTAAATCAGTCAATCACAATTTCCCGACACGGATCTGCCAGCAACATGTAAGTAACCATGTGTATTCTAATGCCTGATCTGCGATCAGTGATTTCTGATGTGTAATTATTCAAGTTCAGATATCTTTCTCTTAAAATCGTTCAATACTGTTTATGCATCAGTGACTAAACGATCAACTTCACATAATTTCTCGTAATATTATGAAAATATTTTTTTTAAACTGTTATTAAATTATATACAGAAAGCGATCAAAGAACGATCCCTTTCCAATCGCCCAAGCTGTCAATCAAACAGCGCGAGCCGCGAGAGCTTATCTGGACACTTACCAAACTCGTGATGAAATAATGACACTGTTACACTACACAACGAAGCTCTTACTGTGCATTCACATCGTGTTTGCATTGTGATTTGGTGTAAGCATTTGTGAGAGTGCAAAAATTGCGTTGCAATGATAAGATCTTTATTCACGCGACCAACAGACTGTCTGTCATCTGCTCAGTCAGTAGTGCTCATCATGCTGCAACCTTTCATGTGATGGAATAGATTTAAATATAATGCTTTAAACGATACTTTTCACGATTTGTTTATCTCAATAGCTGTAATAGTAAAAACGTAGTAAAAGTTTTCGAGAGAGTTCATGTAATACTAGCTATTTCATATGCAAGCATGTCAGCCAATCACAGCAGTGGGCGTTTGCACTGCAGTCTCACAGCAGACACGCCCCTTAAAACAGAGCGTTCAAATCTGAGGCTGAAATCAGGCTTGGAAAATTTTTTGATGTAAAAATCATACTAACATTATAAGGGCACCCCAGGCAACATTATAAAATAATAAAACAATCCAGGTCATGACCCCTTTAATCATAGATAACAAATTATTTTTTAATACCTTCGACCAACAATTTAACCATCATATTTTCTTTTAGCCTTTTCATCCCGAACCCCTTCCTTTAGAAATTGCTTTGGCAGTCATCTCCAATAGGGGTCCCAGCTGTCCAAATATAATTCAGATACTGGACTGGCAGGATGACCCAGAACATTGTCATGATCATGGAGCACCCCTTGCCAAGCATGGATATGCATAAATTCCTGAAACTCAACGGAGGTGTCCTCAAGGAGCACACAGCACAGCACACATTATGCGGCAGGTATTCAGTCAGCTTTGTGTCTGGCAGGTTGACATGAGTGGCCTTTCCATCGCTTCACATAGGCCTTAACTTGCTTACGGATGTTTAAATATTGTAAATAGTTGTACACTTTTTATACCATACATGCACTTACACCGTGCCTATACACTGGACGCAACAGTTGCATCACATCGCTACAGTCGACGCTGTCTACACTGGATGCGACAAAGTTACTGTTGCAAATCCATTTGTTCTTCTTGTCAGAAGTAGCATGTGTAGTAGTGTGTTGTGTCGTGCTGCATCCAGTGTAGACAGCATCACTGATTAAAGTGTGTTCTATTTGCTTTTGTCGCATCACATCGCTCACATCTGGTATATACACAGTGTTAGGCCTTTTTACTGGTGATATTACTTGCTTAGGGATGTTTAAATATAATTGTAACAAGGTTTGTTGATAAGGGAAGAAGGAGGCGGGAACCGGTGAACCATTAATAGGAACAATTTAATCATCAAAATAAACAAACACAAAACGAAAGTAAAGCGGCAGCCCCAGACAGACGACTGCCACACACAGATAAACAAAACACAACGTTAAGTCCAGGCCTGCTCCTCTTTCGTCCCTCACTGTTGTCGCTCCTCTTTTTATTCATCCAGATCTCCTTCCGTGAGACTAGAGACAAAGAGACGTGGAGCTGGGCAAAACCAGCGACAACAAAGGAGACAGGAGACTGGGCAGAGCCAGTGGTGACAAAGGAGACAGGAGACTGGATGGGACCAGCGGAAACTGAACTGAACAGGCGTAATCTTTTAAATTTGAAACCCCCGTGCAGGTCTTTTAAATACAGTCACAATACGCTGGGGGACGTGCGCATCTGTTTGTGCGTCGGACATCAATGCCCCTGCCTCTGTTCTTCTCCTCTGACACTGCGGACCCGTCTGATCAGTGTTATGGCTTTACAAGACAATTTTACTATTTCTGAAAGCTGCCTTCGTAGCTTTGTACTAAAAATAAGTTCTAAGAATGAATCCTCTATTCAATCATTTAAATCACTTAAGCTGAGGTGTTTAATTGTTCTGTTGCTGTTGATTTCAGGAAATGTGCAACCCAATCCAGGCCCAGACTCTGCTATAAGTTTCAATACCCCTGCTGATTTTAAATCCAGGGCTGGCCTTGGTTTTATTCACTTGAATGTTCGTAGTTTGATCGCAAAGATAGATATGATTCGTATTTGGGCACACTCAACTGATGCTGATGTAATTGTTTTATCAGAAACTTGGCTAAGCAAATCTGTTCTGAATGAGGATATCAGTATTGATGGTTACAATGTATATAGGACTGATCATCCCAGAAGGGGTGGGGGTGTCGCGGTATATATCAAAAATAAGTTTCGTGTAAATATGCTAAATCAGTGAGTAAGCAATTCTAATTTTTAGCTCTTGATCTCGAGGTCTCTAGGACTCTCCACATTACGGTAGTTGGTTGCTATAGGACACCCTCAGCTGTCAGGGATGCTCTGCCTAGCTTTTATCAGGACTAAATCAGAACGAAATTGTAGTCATTGGAGATCTAAATTGGAACTGGTTACACCCAGTATCTGATGAATTTAAAGCTTACTGTGACTCGCTAAATCTCTTTCAGCTTGTTGACAGTCCCACTAGACCTAACCTGAAATGTCCAGATAAATCATCTTTAATTTATCTTATCCTAACCAACGTTCCTTATAAATACTCAGCAGCTTCTGTTTTTGCAAACGACATTAGTGACCACTGTGTTGTTGCCACAGTCAGAAACACAAAACCAAGCCACGTATCATTATTAAGCGTGACACAAAACATTTTTCGGAACAAGGGTTTTTATATGACCTGTTTTATTTTGACTGGGATAAAATGTATCTTATTGCAGATGTCGAAAATGCTTGGACATTTTTTTATGATGGTTTTAAAGAAATTGTTGACAAGCATGCTCCCCTCAGAAAGTATAGAGTAAAAGGCCGAAACAATGCATGGTTCACTGTAGATTTAGCCAACTCTCTTCATGAGCGTGATAAGGCCTGGGCAAAAGCCAGGAAAACAAGCCTGGATTCTGATTGGCTGCTCTTCAGGAGACTGCGCAATTTGTGCACTGTGGCTATCAGAAAGGCCAAAGCTGACCACTTTCTTATAGAAACTTCAAATAATTTAAATAACCCCTTAAAATTCTGGAAGACGATTAAATCCTTGGCTGGAAACAAAACTGGCATCGAGCTGCCACCATGTATTCTTAAGGACTCACGTAAATTATCCGATAAGGCTGAAATCCTTGGCTGTTTTAATGAGCATTTTATTGCCTCTGGTTCTTTATTCGATTCCCTCAACATTTCACATCAGAATCATCCAAAAGGTAATTCTCATGGTCATACTGGAGTCAGTAATTCTTTTAGTTTTAAGCCATTTTCAGTTTCAGAAGTGCATAAAGCCCTCACACTTTTAGACATTAGAAAATCGGCTGGTCCTGATAACTTGGAGTTAGCATCTGATTTTATTGCACCGCCTTTGACTTATCTTTTTAATCTTTCTCTGGACACTTCCTCTGTTAAAAGGGGGAGACCCGACAGATTTAAATAATTACAGACCCATCTCGAAACTGTCCGTTCTGGCCAAGGTTATGGAAACTCTGGTGAACGAACAGTTGAAAGAGTTTCTAACTATCAACAATATTTTGTCTAATTTTCAATCAGGTTTTCGTAAAAAACACAGCACAACTACAGCAGCCCTAAAAGTAGTAAATTATTTTATTGACTCTTTAGATAAAAAACAACATTGTGCAGCTCTCTTCATCGACCTATCGAAGGCTTTTGATACTGTGGATCACGCAATATTAAAACAAAGACTTCTCAGTGTCGGGTTGTCCGAACAAACAGTTTGCTGGTTTGAAAACTATCTATCAGGTAGATCTCAGTGCGTACAGGCAGATGGTCTCACTTCCAGCCCTCTTAGTATATCCAAGGGTGTGCCCCAGGGGTCAGTGCTGGGACCACTCCTATTTATATTATATATCAACAATCTTGATCAAAATGTATCCAACGCAAATTTTCATTTCTATGCCGATGATACTTTGATTTACTGCTCTGCATCAAACCAAGCTCTTTGTCAGCTACAACTTGCTTTTGATACTGTACAACGTACCTTGTTCGATTTAAAACTTGTTTTGAATGACGACAAAACAAAACTTATGTTGTTTTCCAGTGCAAAATCAAAGTCACGGAACCTTCTACCTATCACTACTTCTCAGGGCTCCGAGATTGAGTCTGTATCTCAATACAAGTATCTTGGTATCCTAATTGATTATTCACTTAAAGCTTAAAACATGCAATGTTTTAATTGAACAAATGATGTGATTAGATACTGCAATTAAGAATTTGTTAGATTTGCAATCAAGAGACAATGAAGTACCTTAACGCAGTAGGGTTGAACTTGCAATAGACATGTTCCATATAACGTTAGAAGTAAAAAGTAAAAGTAAACTTTGTCTTTAATATTGTAGTGGAGTAAGAGTGAAAGTAGATGCAAATAAATCATACTCAAGTAAAGTACAGATCCCCGAAAAAAATACTTAAGTAAAGTAACGAAGTATTTTTACTTCGTTACTTACCACCACTGCTTAATGTACCCTGAAGCAATATTCTCATCAGTGTTCAATCAGCTTTTACATACTTAAAACTGCATATTTGTTATATTTACCCCAGGGCATTATTTACCTTTATAAAGGCGCTGATTTAAATTTTTACCTTATTAAATATATCAATCATCTTTCATGTCAAATTCTTACATTTGATCAATAAATTCAGTTATAATAATATAGAACGGGGCTCAAATTAAATAATTTAGTCTATACATTGCAAAACTGTAACTGCAATAAATAGCCTAATGTTATGAGATTAATGTTTTAAATAAATGTGTAAATATACAAGAAAAAAATCAATAATTCTTTTAAACATGAAACTAAACCGCCAGTAGGTGGCGGCAAGTAGCCTCATTCGTTCAAACGATTCGTTCAAAACGCTGAATTATTATAATCATTCAGTAACAAAACACCGCGCTGATTGCTGTTTTCATTTGGAACTATTTTCGTCGGTGAAATATGACTAAAACAGTCAATAATGTGTCTAAAATGTAGTAAGTAACTTAATATCTAGGCTAGGCTACTTGTTTATGATAATAAACGTTTATGATAATGAAATAGGCTATTTCGTGATAATATTCAGCGAAACAGCTCTCTTGGTCGTGTTATGTAACCAGCCTGTATCTATAGGCTACGTTAACTTTTATATATATAATATATATATATATATATATATATATATATATATATATATATATATATATATATATATATATATTTATTATTATTATTTTATTATTATTATTATTTATTTTTATTTTTTTTTACTCAACATTTTTCATTTTTACCTCAGTATGTTTCTACTGTGAGATTATTGTGTGCTGTTGCGCTCATTTGTTTCGATTTCTCCACGTAAGAAAGTCTGTCTCACAAAGAGACAAGCAACACGACCTCTTTTCTGACTTGTCAAACTAACAGTGTTACAACTGACCCTGTGTTACACTCCCCGGTCTCCCACTATTCCTTGAGTAAAAATTACCAATAGAAATTTGCAAACAATAAAGCACATAATTTAATATATTTATAATTTAACATTTTTACAAACAGTTAGGAAAAGATAACCCAATAATAAATGCATGTATCTATAGTCTTATCCTACTGGTCACAAATGTATGAAATTACATGAGACAGAGTAAATTTGTATAATAATCTAATAACAGACATAAACATTATAGGTCCTGAATATGGTAGTGGTGTCTATATTATGACATATTTATATTTTGATAGATATTTGACACAGATTTATACAGCTCTGGTCATGTAAACATTTACAGCAGCCAAGCAAAATGTTCACCTTTTAAATCGAGACAATTTCATAAAAAATGCTAAAATCTATAGATATCATAAAATACAAACATCATGATGACATAAGCCCACTATATCTTAATATGTAAATTACTTACATGCATAACACATTGGACACCATTTTTGGAAAAAATTGCAGCATAAAAAAAAACATAAGGCAAAAGCTACATTAATTATATGTTGTAATTGAGAGACAAAGGAAACAGCACATAACATGACTGATACATTAAACCTTTTTTTTCATGATGTTTCAAAACACACTTACTGAAGTTGACACAACAGACTATAAAACCAAAGACATGTATAGATCCTTCTATCCATTTGAACAAATGTCTCAAGTTGCTGTATGCCGCTAGCTTCTTTTTGGTACCTATTTGAACTTTTCTGGTACATTGTACTTCTCTGTGATTGGCCTCAGACTGAACTTTTAAATGAATGCAAATTTCCTCTACGAGAGACATCGCATGGATCTCAGATCTTTTCCGCTGTAATATCCATGAATGGAGGTCTCATATCCCCGTTTGCAGCTCAGCGGGGGTGAGCTGATTGAATTGCAGTGTCTGGTGGGAAAGGTCCATCCAGGCAGATGAAGTCTGGTCTGCTGATCACTGAGCTCCTGACCTCTATGGTGGAGCTCTCCTGTGTGATTCCCTGCCACTGGAGTTTAATTTTCAAATGAGGACTGCAAAGTCTCAGTGCCACCAGAAAAAGTCTCTTCAAAACAGCTTTGCGCAGGAGGATGTACACCCATGGATCGAGGATCTGGTTCCATGTTGCCATGCGTACAACCAGCAGCATATGAGTGTAAGATGCCTGATCCTCACCGTGATCCTGTAGGCTGAAGATGATGCCTGTTATCTGGGGATTCAATCATAAAAGCATTTGTCACTAAAATGATACGTCTGTGTGTAGCTCCAAGCAGAAAGGAATTCTTTTTTATATACTCAACCAATTTCATGCATTTATTTAATATAAATTTATTGAATATAAAATTTAATTATATCTATTGAAGATAAAATTATATTTATATACAATATATATATATACATACATATATAACAGTATATATTTATATATTTAATAATTTTATATTTTTGTTAAATACATATTTATTATTTTATATATATTTTTTCTTTTTTTATATTATAAAAACCCACAAATTATAAATTGCAATTCTTACTTTTACCAGTAAATAATATAACTATAAATAATTAGATAATTTTATTTATTTATTACTATTTTTTAGTAATTATAATTATAATAAAAACATAATATCATAATTAATTAATTATAATATTCTAATAATAATAATAGTTCTATTTTTTATTGAATTATAACCTATCCCACAAATTCAGTATCTGAACAGAGAACACAGAACAATTATTTATTAATTTCGTTACTTAGCAATAACACAGTGTTTATTTAGCAATTTACCAGCCAGTGTGAGAAATAAGAGTCATCTTCTCACCAAAATTGGCCCCCAGCACACACAGGAAACCAGCATGATTGCCAAAAGCTGGCAGACCATCTCAGAATGGTGTGATGTGTTACGACAATGGCGATGATAATCACGGTCAAGTTGTACCCTACTTCGCAGGAGAGTGAGGAAAGTCATGGTATTGCACACTAGTGAGAGGAGGAGAGCCAGCAAACCCAACACAGAGAACAATATCGGCAGAAGGACATCCAGCCAGTCACGCGGCCCCTGCAGGCGGAAGAAGCACCAGCTTCGTGAACGCTGCACCTGGTACGACCGCTGGAACAGGATGGGCAGCAGGGCCACCAGCAGACCTAGGAGCCAGGTCAGACCCAGCAGACTCTTGACATGATGGGACCCCAGCGCCGTGGTGTGGAAGAGAGGACGGGTCACTCCGATACAGCGCTCCACTGCCATCAAGCTCCCGAGCAGCAGAGGAGTCAAGCCGAAGAACGCCATACAAACTCCAAAGAAGTCACACAGAGACTTGTGAGGGTCAAATGTTTCCCAGTCTTTCTGCGAGGCGTAAACGTATAGAGCCAAAGAGCCATTGATCAGGTGTCCCAAGAAGTCAGTCACCACCAGACCACTAGCAAACAGGAGGAAGGCTGCTTTAGACTTGAACCTGAACCTGCGGTAAGCTTTGATCAGGATAAAGAGAGCCAGAGTGTTGGAGACGATGCCCACCGTCATTGAGATGGCAGTCGAGGTCACAGACACTTCTCTTTTGGTACAGCTCCCGTTACACACATCATCACTCGACACCAAACATCCAGCTTTAGCTGACCCATTATAAGACATGATTGGCACTTCACACTGCAAACAAAGTATTAGTTCAAGTGATTTCATTTATATTAAACAATATCAAGACTCATTTACTGTCATTTAGAAACCCAAATGTGTGCAATTTTAATACCTTCATTTTGGTCTCAGTGCAGCCAGATCCCAAAATCAACACTAAACAAAATTTTATTTTTGTTTTATTTCTACAAACATATTTTGTTTACTTGAAACAGCACATTTGTGAACATTTTTAATCTAATACATTTGATCAGTTTAATACATTAAATCACAATTTAGGATCAATCTGTTGTTAAAAAACTAGAATTAAACTAGAAAAACTAGATAAAATATCTATCTAGCTATCTATCAATTTCTCTCTCTCTCTAAGATTAACTTAGGCTATATCTTAACTTTTGTACAACATTTAGTCAACTATTGTTCATTGTTGTTACATGTACAGTTTCCTGTTTAGCCATATTGAGAAATAAAAATAAAATTATCTCCTAAATAGCTATGATTAACGTAGCCTATCCAAAATAGCATAGCTCATTCCAGAGCGTTAAATAACTTGTTTAATTCTTTTTAAACATTTATCACAAATAACATAAGTCTTGAGTTCAGATTTCCAATAAAATGTATTGTCATAATTTGAGCGCACAAATGCTTAAATCTGATCCACAGCATAACAGCAATCAATATTAATGCTTCACTAATCACTTGTTTCCAAATCAATTCTTTCAGTTTTACTCACCATATAATCTGTTATTCAAACGAGTCTCAGCAGTCTAGGTTCATTCGCTCTCTCAGTGTGAATAACGGCTGCTGGGCGAATCCACTGACACTGAAATATCAGACTGATGCGCGCACTCTGATCACCACAGTTAACTGGCCAACGAGTTCCCCATCACTCATCAGTCTGCTCGATGTGGTCTGTTCAAAATGTCTTCAGTATAGTAGACAGTCCTATGTTTTTTGGTCCATCGTTATAAAATAATAAATCATTTCATCTGATATAATCCATTACTCTAACATATATTACAACAGTTTATTCTCACTCCTACCGGGGCCAGTAAGAGCGGAACACCCGCTGCGCGTGCCAAATAGTGCCATTACGCACAGGATGTGTCCTGCCTGCTGCTTCTTCTTCTGAATATTATATAAATTCTATAATAAAAACATTTCAGGGTTAATGTCTAAATTGCATTGTGCCAAATTCTATGTCGATGTCATTATGACAGTTTTTATTTATTTAATATTTACAAGGGGAATGTGATGGTTGACGCACGGGCTGTGAGTGAGGACACAGCAATAAGTGGGAACATTTACAATAAGGTCCCATTAGTTAACATTGCATTAACTAACACGGAGCAATATATTTGGCCTCACTTTGTATTAGGTGTCTTTACAAACATTGAAATTAATCATTTGATACAACTTTATTAAATATGGCGCATGCAATTACACACAAGCACTTGGATTTGAAAGCACATAGTGTGAACATCATTTTTATACATAGGTTATATGGGAACACAAATGTGAATAAAAATGTGCTTAAATTCATTTAGAAAGGAAACACAACTCAACCTTTTACTTCAAAAGAAAAAACATAAAATAGTTGTGTTACATTTTTATGTTTTTTTGTAACAAGTGCACAGCAGGATATAGAGTTTACATCATACAATGGATTTGCATGAAGTACAGCATGAATTTCTTTTTTCAATTAGTGGGTCTGTTTATGTGAAGAGACTAAACTCCACCACCACTGTTCTTTGAAGTAGTCAAACAGCAGTAATTTATAAAACTGAAACAGATGAGAGGGCTTAAAATAAAGCTCCAAAAAATATTTACAAGGTCACAAAATAGCCCTTCATGTCATTTATTGGCAGAGAGACAAACCCCATTAGGTCTTGCTCTGGGTCAAGTCCTCTAGAGCCAAGTTTAAAAAAAAAAAAGATTTCACAAAAGAAATTTCTGTAACACTTCAATAAGGTCTCATTTGTGAACATTAGTTAATGCATTAACTAACACAAACTAACAATGAGCAATGAGCAATATCTTCTTACAGCATTTATTAACCTTTGTTAATCTGAGTTAATAAAAATGCTCATATTCATGTTAGTTCACAGTGCATTAGGTATGTTAACAGATAACATTCAAAAAATCTTAAAAATGTATTCAACATTGATAAATGTGATCAACAATCTCTAAACGATTAATAAATGCTGTAGAAGTATTGTTTTGTGTTAGTTCATGTTAATAAATTAAATCTTGTTGTCACATGTGCTCTGTGTCTGTCCTTGGACCTTTATTAGCAACCAAAATGATCTTTGATTGGTTTGGTTGCCTGTTTTGAGCTTCAAACCCTGGACAATACAGTAGTGCGATGAATCCAGGACATGGCAAAAATAGTTTAAACTATAGTTTAGCAATAGCATGATGCTTAAACTTGCATTTAACAGATGATGTTGTATTTGAATGCTATGTATATCAGTATGTATATTATAAATAGCTCTGCTCTGATGTTTTTGATGTTATCAATTAAAGTAATTAATAAATTAAGGGATCAACGGGTCTGAAAAGATTGATAACCCCTGCTCTAAAGGTTTTTGAAGTAAGCAGCAGCAAACCTGAAGACTTACATTACAACTGTGGTTAAAATTATTTTTTTACGACTAACAATTTTACGAGAATAGAAAATGTTTTTCTATTAATTAACACCAGATTTGAATATTATTGATTGACTGCACTGACACTATTGGATGAGAACTGGACTGAGCTGCATGATGACATCACTGTTTTCTCCAGAGCTGCTTTATAGATGAATTGAACTCATCCCATAATTGATGAACTTTGGCAGTGTTGGCAGAGGCTTAGTAAGTGGAGACGATGGTGAAAGAAGCCAGGGAGGAGTCAGTGATAGGAGCCAGGGCAGAGCTCCCAGCAGGAATACTTGACAGGCGGAACCAGGGGGACCGATAGAGGTGGAGACTCAGGCGGAGCCGAGTCGCTGAAGTGACCAGGCGACACAGAAGGTGCTGGAGACCAAGGTGGAGCCGCAGGGACGAGCGGCTGAGGCAAAGCCAGGGTGGCAGAGGACAGAGTCTGAGCAGGTCGGCCAAGGACTGGGATGGAGCCAGAAGGAAAGGTGGAGCCCGACAGAGCCAAAGGGGTGAAGGGACAAGTCACAGACGAAGGCTCATAAGTCCATGGTCATGGCAAAGTGACGACTGACCAAGGTAAGCCGGAGGGACAAGGTACCTGGTGGAGCCGACTTGTCGACGGGCCAATGTGGAATGACAGGCTCAGAGGGTCTGGGACGAGTTATAGGGTTGATACTCCAAGGCTGAGCTGGCGAACTAACAGTCCAAGGTGGATCCTCGAAGCACTGAGCAGGCAGCATAAGAAGAGACCAATGGCTAATGAGAGGCAGTGAAGACAAGGCTGAAAGACTGGGTAGTGCAGGCAGGGGGTTCATAAACGGCCTTCCTTGCCGATACTGAACACATATTTCTCAGGAACAGCCCTTTTGGCAGACGTGGAACAGGCAGAATATTCAGGATTGTTCTGTGGTCAGGAATCTGTTACGCGTCAGAGGTGGTCGGAGTGGGAGGCAGGGCAGGGACATCAAAGACTTCAATAACTCGCTGTTGGGCTACGAAACAGGCTCGGTGCAGGCCAACGAAATGCCTTTATGCTCCTCCAAGATTATTAAGGGTGCAAAGTTCTGTGCACTTACATCCGCCTTGGCTGACGGGATAGGGCTCCACTCCATCCCCTCATATTCCCCAAGTATTCCTTCGGGGACAGATGATGTTGCTGGCTCATGCAGTTGTTCAGACGTCTTGCTGGGCTCAGGCTTTGGGACGATTGTATGCACTGGCTGCGGCTCTGGCACAGAAATCATGGCAGGCTCAGGCTCCATGTCTGTGGTGGACTCTGGCTTTCTGTCTGCTGGGCTGGTTGCTGTGGATATAGCAGGTGCTGTGTGCACTGCAGGTGCGCTGGACGACTCCTCTCTCTTGCAGATGGTAAAGGGGGAACCATTGTGTAGAAGCATCTATTCTACATACTCCATAAACGTCCCTTGAGACCATCTCCAGGCAGCCAAGCTCTCGTCTCCGTGTTAAAACCTGCCCAGAAAACACACACACAGGCTATTGTCGTTGTAGTGGACTAGGTGGTATAAATCCAAGAAGTCCTGTGTGTGACTCTCGGGGGAACGTACCCCCTGCGAGAGGAAGAGGATTTGTATTGCCGCCTGATCCATTAGATCTGTCCGTTCAGCTGTCACGGGCAGTTACAGAAGAGAAGGAAGAGGCAGGATCTAATCGGAGGCAGTAACAGTTTATTCAACTTTACCACACAAACAAACAAACAAAACACCTATGCAAAACACTCAGGGCAAGAACAGGAGCAGAACAACCGAGAACAATGTGACGTGAACGGACAATGAACAGAACAAACACAGAGTTTGAATACACAAGGCAAACTAATCAAAGAAACAAGCCACAGGTGTATAACTTAAGCCCAATTTATACTTCTGCATCGGACCTACGCCGGAGCCTCTACGCTGTAGGCAACGCTTTGGTTTTAATTTATACTTCTGCGTCGTTGTCCGCGTTGACACGCAATTAAGCCCAATTTATACTTCTGCGTCAAACTCACGCCGTAGCTACGTCGTAGGCTGTGTGTAGCGCGCGTACCCTTCGGCGTACCCTGACGTGCACCTCTCCAAAATTGTAACAACGCGTCAACTCTACGCGGACGCAAGCGCTGTGATTGGTCTGCTAGGACCGCTCCCTCGGGTTTCACATGCTCCCTCTGCGCCCGTCAACGCGGACAACGACGCAGAAGTATAAATGAAAACCAACGCGTTGCCTACAGGGTAGAGGCTCCGGCGTAGGTCCGACGCAGAAGTATAAATCAGCCTTTACTCATGCAGAGGGACCATGTGAAACCAAGGGAGGGGTTCTAGCAGACCAATCACAGCGCTTGCGTCCGCGTAGAATTGACGCGTTGTTACATTTTTGGAGAGGTGCGCGTCAGGGTACGCCGAAGGGTACGCGCGCTAAACACAGCCTACGACGTAGCTACGGCATAAGTTCGACGCAGAAGTATAAATTGGGCTTTAATCAATCAATGAAAAACCATAGAAACAAACTGTAACACAAGACTGAACTAAAACACATTTCAAACCCACCCAAAACAGAAATAGGCACAGATTACCTGTAACATTACGGTTGTTTTTAAAGAGCTGCTTTACAGAAGAATTGAACTCTGTTTACATCATTGAATCATATAAATAAAGGTGACTGACTTGACTAGCAAAAATATATTTTAATGGCATGAGCAAATGTTTGATAACTAATCTTCCTCTAGGACAACAGGTGTATCCAAGGACACAGCATGTACCGGAAAGGCCATTATGTCCGCATGAAAAAGCAACAACTTGTTTAACCCCCTGCTTCAAGTGAACAGTGCAGCCTTTAAAATACACCCTAAATGAACGAACCTAAATTAACGTAATTCTAACTTATTCTTATTAAAATTTGCGTGATTACACCAGAGAAACTTGAGGTGCAAATTGTTTTAATGACTACATTTATGATAACAAGTCAGCCTGATAAGTTTAAAGCAGGACAATCTCAGACAAAAGGTTGGAATAAAAATAGATTTAATTCATGGCAGGTTGTACTAATTGGAAAGAAAATATAAAACCATAAAAATACATCTACGGAGGCCTCTTATCTTGTGAATGCAAGTTCATTTTAAAACATTAACGTGATTGCAAAAACAGTGTGGCCACAAACACAATAAAGATGCGGGGGGAAAATGATGCAATATCAGACAAATAAAGAGACCTCTGGCTCTGAAAAACAGATGTCTAGCACAGATCTGCACTATAATGGAGACCGAAAAAGAGAAAGGAGAGAAAAGGTACTTGTGCCTTAGCAGAGAACAAGGTTTGTAATACTAAAATGGATTATGACCTGAACGTCTCCAGGCTTCGAAAGTGAGAATGAAGAGTGTATCTCTTTAGTGTGTAATGTAGCGAGGACATCTTTCCCAGGGCAGGTCAGAAAGAATCTCTTTTTATAAGTACACACTGAGATGTGCTGCATTACTCTTTGTATCCCATAAAAAGGAAAAATGGTGTGTGGTTTTATGGTGTTCGTTTCTCCCGACTCCAGCAACCATTGGGCCCTGTTTCTGTCATGACCCATTGGTTAGCTGCAGCTCATCTCTGCTCAGTGGTTTGTGATTTCACAGGTTCTCTTCATCACTGAAATGAAATGACTTACTGTATTACCACAACTTAAACAAATGCATGGTTTCAAGTTAAAACATCTTATATATATCGTTAAACCTTTCAATTTGCAAATGTTACCACTGTGCTGAAGAGTAGTGCTCGTGGTTAGGTTTTAAGTGGCTACACAATGACTCTACTAATACAAATGACAAGTAATTACTGAAGCAGGAGCGCTTTCTGCCCCGCACTGTTTGCCATATATCCTTATCACCCCGCGCAGGCGTGGAGGTACCCACGAGACTTCACTCTACTCTAGTCACGGTGGCCGCAGGACCTGGGGGTAAAGATAGACGAGGCAAGAGAAAAGGAGACAGAAGGATGAGGAGTAACAGAGACGTGAGAGAGGGAAAACGTGAGAAAAATTCTGGGTCTGGTTCCCAAAACACACTACCATCCGGTACTTCACCAGCTGGGTGAACTCCTCCACGATGCCTATCGGTGTATAGCCATATTTGTTCATTGTTCAGGGAAGAAGGAGGTGAAAACCGGTGAACATTCAACGTAACTTTAATAAAAAAATAAACAAACACAAAACGAAATTAAAGTGGCAGCCCCTCACGGACGACTGCCACACAAAAATTAACAAAACAAAACAAAAGTGGAGGAGTTCTGCACCACCACTCAACAGGGCGATTATTTGGAGAGCGAGATGATGAACCTCCATTTTGCCTGCATTCGTTTTGAAAACCTTGTCACGTGTACGTGGGTACATTGTTACCAAAGCAAACCATGCAGATTGGTTGGTTATGTCTGGACACACAAATCTTATTTGATCACTTGCCAATGATAGTGTGGACGTCTGCCTGAAAAGATCCGATTTGAGAAAAAAATCAGATTTGCCTGCAGTCTGAATACCTTGTATTAAGCAATACCTGAGTACCTTTGCAAGTACGTCAACTTATTCTATTAACCCTAACCCTACCCCTAGCAATAATCAACTAATACATGAGAGTTGGTTTACATGTACTGTAGGTGCAATGTTACTTGTAGTCAACCAAATGTCTAAAGGAGATCATTAAAATAAAGTGTAACCCAACTTAATTTTTTGAGTAATCAGCTAAAAAAAGTGTTTATGCTACAAATTCTTAAAGTCCCCCCATGTAGTCAATAATTGTATCCCTTAAAACTCATATTTGATCAACAAAAAATACATATTTAAACGTTTTTCCTTGGAAAAAAAATCTTAAAATAGCTTGAATGCAACTCCACACCATTGCCACTATTAGTATACGCGGTTCTATGAATATGCAGATAAGCCCAGCCAGTGAGATCCACTCGTTGACGATCACACGTACAAGGTAATTTGTGACGTCAAAAACACCAGCGATTTCAAACCGCATTTGTGAGACTGTCTTTGGTTCACTGTAGTTTTAAGGAGAAAATACTCAGCAATGGTGTTGACTAATGAATTCGCACATGGTTTGTCTTAAAACATACTAAAAACACCACATAGACATATAAACAACAAGCTTGATTTACACCACAGGGGGACCTTAAGTTTATCTAACTCAATGTAGATTTTTACACTGTCTTTATTGATTTTTAGAAACATTTACATTAAAACATTTTTAAAAAAAACACACACAAAAAAACACAACATCTATACTATACACAAGTCAAAACAATGGTACATTAATATCATGACATGGTGCATGCTATGCCTGGTTACACAGAAAATAAACTATTTGGTTCAGCTTCTTTCAAAAATCCTATAAAGGGGTTCCATACTTTGAAAAACTTTTCAGGTTTTCCTGTAACAATATATGTGAGTTTCTCCAAAGCCAAACAACAAGACAATTCCTGTAACCATTGTTTAAAATTAGGGCTTTCTGTGTTTTTCCAATGCCGTGCGACTACAAGTTTTGCTTGTAATAAACAGACGGTCAACATTTTCTTACCAGAGCTAGTTAAAGTGCAAGTTACAGGGAAAATATACAAAGTTTAGGACATTCTGTTTCACCACCAGTGACAAAAAGTCCAAAACCTTTACCCAAAAAAATTGAACTTGAGGACACTTCCATAAGCAATGGTATAAAGTTCCTATCTCTAGGTTGTATTTTATACATTGATTGGGAACTTTGGGATTAAATTTATGTAGTAATTCTGGACTCCAACCCGATCTCACGGGAAAACGTACAAATTCTACGAGGTGGCTAATTCGTACGAATTAATACGACCTCACTTGTACGAATTAGTACAAGATTTTTGCAAAATCGTACATATTTTACGAATTGCCCAATTCGTATGAATTCATACGAATGACCTACCCCTGACCCCGCCCCTAAACCTACCCATCACGTGGGTTTAGACAAATCGTACAAATTCGTACGAGTGAGGTCGTACGAATTCGTACGAATTAGCCATCTTTTTATCATTCGTACGAATTCGTACGAATTGGTCGTGAGATAGTGTTGATACTCTCATAATCCACTTGTACTGCAGAAGTTTAAACCTGGTATTAATTGTCTGGGTTTGGGCATTTAAGCAGATACTCTGCCATTTATCTTCTGCTATATTCTCACTTATATCTTGACACCAAGCCAAACGCTTCTTCTCCGTATTTTCCTTGCAGTTAGTGGAAATCAGTCTATAAAACAAAGAAACTTGCCTAGCACCATTAAGGTGGTTTAAAGTATTTTTTTCTAAAGGGGACAGATCTGGTAAGAGAAGAGAATGATGCTGTGTCTTATTGATAAAATTCCTAATTTGAAGATATTTAAAGAAATGGGTTTTAGGCAAATCAAACTTTTGTCTTAATTCCTGAAAACTGAGCATAGTTTCATTGCTAAATAAATCTGCCACTTTATTCAAACTTCATCATGTGTCCCTGGCGTAAACATAGTGTTTCCCCAAATAGGGGTAAATTGTGATAATTGTGGAATCTGTCCAATATGTTTCAAAACTTCGTACCATACCACAATAGTATTTTTAACAAAGGGGTTGGAAGTCGCTTTTTTCAATTTGGGCAGGGGTGCTGAGTACAGATACAGATTCAAAGGCAATTGTTGAGTTGTACTCGCCTCAATCCGTATCCAAGGGATAGAATATAATTATAATATTATAAAAATATTATAAAATTATAATATAATTATTATTGCTGGTAGCCAAATTATTTATGTCTGCTGTGATATTAATACAATAAAGATATTTAAAACCTTCATGAGCATTTTTAAAGGGGGTCTGGAAGGGTGGTGTGATACGTTCTGATTCAATTAGAAATAGGATCATAGATTTTGACTCATTCACTTTATAACCTGAAAAAGACCCAAATGATTTAATTAGGCCCAATAAAGAAGGCATAGATGTACTTAAATTGGATAGAAATAATATAATGTCATCAGCATATAAAGCTATTTTATTTTCAAGACCGCCAATTGTAATCCCTGATATATCTCCATTTCTTCGTACTGCAATAGCCAAAGGCTCAATAGCCAATGTGAAAAGAAGCGGCGAAAGGGGGCATCCCTGACGTGTGCCTCGAGAAAGTGGAAATGATTTAGAGATTATATTATTAGTCAATATCTCTACTGTGGGATTTGAATATAAAATTTGTATCCATTTTATAAATACGGACCGATACCAAAACAAGAGAGGGTATCAAAAAGATAGTCCCACTCCACCCTATCAAAAGCCTTCTCGGCATCTAAAGAAAGTAAAGCTGTATCCGAGACTCCTTTTGTAGAGTGTATGACTTTTAACACAAGACGTATATTATGAAAAGCTTGTCTACCTTTTATAAAGCCATTTTGATCAGGATCAATCATTAAAGGTAAATACCTTTATTTTGGGTTTGTAAGAGCCACATCTCATAGGATCTTTCCCTGGCTTAAGAATTAAAGTTATGAGGGCTGAACGCAAGGAAAAAGGAAGTTCTCCATTACTGAATGATTTATTCATCATGTCAATCATTGGGGTTATCAATTTGTTGTGAAAGATCTTATAGATGTCTATAGGTAGACCATCGGGACCTGGTGCTTTCATACAATTAATGGCTGCATTCAGGTCTGCTACTTCAATTGGTTGATCCAATACTTTGGAGTCTTCTTCAGACAGTGACAGAATCTGAATCTCATCCATAAATGTTTTATAATGATGGGTATTCTCCGGAGGTGTCGATTTATAAAGATCTTCATAATATTTTCTAAAAGCATTATTAATTTCAGTTGGGACCGTGGTCATTTGTCCAGTTTTTATCTTGTTAATCCCCCCTTCATTTTGTTGAGCCTTAATTCGCCATGCCAATAACCTTCCAGCCTTTTCTCCTTGGTCATAATATGTTTGTTTAAGCCTAGATATATTAGCCGCAGCTTTATTAGTAGAGATGTCATTCAATTCTGCTTATTTGAAAATTTCTTCTTCTAAATCCTTGATACTCTGTTCCAATTCAATGATTTTAAGGGCAGATTTGTTTGTCTTAGAACTAGTAAAGCTGATCATTTGCCCCCTAATATAGGCCTTAAATGCCTCCCATCGTATTGAAGCAGACATCTGGTTTGTATTAAACTCAAAAAATATGTCAATTTGATTTCCAACTAAATGAAGAAACTCAGGGTTATGTAGCCACTTTATATTTAGACGCCATCTAGATGGGCTTTTAATTATGGTTCTGAGAGTATATTTCAACGATAATGCAGCATGATCTGATAAAACAATACTATATATTTACAGTTAGATATAATCAATCAAGTCCTTTGAAATAAGAAAATAGTCTATTCTGGAGTATGGAAAGTTGAGGAAAAGCAAGAAAATTCTTTCTTTGTTGGGTTCTGAAGCCTCCAGACATCACCTAAATTAAGGTCTGTGATGTATTGATTAATTATATTCCTACTTTGCGAATGTGAAGTGTCAATACCTGTGGAATGGTCCAAATTAGGATCTAAGGTACAATTAAAGTCACCAGCGACTATTAAGATACCCTGAAGGGAAGACAAAATTAAGAAAAGATTATGAAAAAAAATTGGTTCATCTGTATTAGGGCCATAAACGCTTACAAGATTGCAACATTCATTGAACATCCTACCACTGATTATAACATATCTACCCAATGGATCACGGAAAGTTTTTAATATGAAATGGGACTGATTTATGTATCAGCACAGCTACCCCTCTTGAGTGCGAGCCATATGCTTTAGTTCACTTTTGTTTAGTAACTTTTTGAGTGTAAACTTCAGATGAACTTCAGCATAATGCTGCTCTGAGAGCTGTCTGAAAGAATAAATATATGACAGTACTTATGGAATATTTTACATCTAATTATATCACTGAATGTCTGTCTTTAAATTACACAGGACTGAGATCAGGTTCACAGTGGCAAAAAAGAAATAATGAGCTTCTTGAAAAGTAAAATGACAGCAGTGTGATTTTACAAGACACTAGGGTGTCTAGATGGGAACATCTTACTGTATTTTTTTTTTTTTTAAGACATTGACAGCAGGAGTAATTTTTGAGGAGATATGTCCGTTTATTGATCTGCATTACACCAATTTGGTTCAACCCCAAATAGAATTTAAGAGTTACTGATCACCATACGCTGCTCTATCATCAGTGAATATTTTGCACAACACTTGCAGGAGGCATGTCACTTCAATTAAGGTACTGTAAATCAAATGCTAAAATAACAAGCAGCTAAATGTATAATGTTTGGTAATATCACATCAGTTTCATAGCCCTTCCAGAGTTCAAGCAACCCTCAGTATGGTAAGGGTGTCAAGAGCCACTAGAGGGCAAAGTCTGTCTATGTAACTTTCAAATACGTAGAAAATCCAACCTAAACCCTTCTTGATCAAATTATCACCACATCATTTCACACAGGTTTTGGATAGCATTTTAACATACTACTGTTAAATACCTTCTGCAGTATAATAAATAATACTGAATGCACTGAATTGCCTGTATGATCCACTACATTCGCCAATAAATGCAGTAGCTTATAAAGTGGTGCACACTGCATGACATATTTACAAAATATATAAAAAATATCTTAGAAATCAACAAGCTTGTCTTGACCTTTTATTTAAAGTGTGCCAAATAAATGGAAACAATTACAGTTCTTCTTTTTCTTATTTCTGACTCATTTTTGATTAGATAATTTTGCCAAAGACATTTTTACACAAAATTTAATTAAAAAGATAGCTGGATAACACTACCATGTTGCATTCTATTATTTCAAACATTTAGCAATGCATTCATATTGCTGCACTTACTGATTAAAAAAAATTGTAGACAATATGCAGTGTGTACTGCATGTAGTATGTATTAAGTTAGCAATGCTGGGCAGATTACTTGCAAATTGTAGTCTGTTACACCGATTACAAATGACATAGTAACGTAATCTAGATTACTCATTTAGCCTAATGATTACTTTTTGGTTACTTTTAGATTACTTCGTTTAAAATCTCAGTGGTTTCCAAGTGATTATTATAGGTCAAAGGGGTTTGTCTGACAAAAAGTTTGTGAATCCCTGCCTTACATGAACAACTAGATGTACCGCATGGCGGTACAAAATATGACCGCCGCTCAGGCCTGCACTGGCTTTCCACAAAAATAAATGATGTGGAGCAATTTGGCTGTATTGCGTGTTTATGTATATACCTAAAAAAAGTAGTAGTATGTGCATGTCTGTCTGTGTGTGTGTGTATGTGTGTGTGTATGTGTGTGTCTGTGTGTGTGTGTGTGTGTGTGTGTGTGTCTGTGCGTGTATGTATGCGTGCGTACATGTGTGTGCGCGTGTGTGTTTGTGTGTGTGTGTCTGTGCATGTGGATTTGTATGTGTGTGTATGGGTGTGTGTCTGTGCGTGTGGATGTCAGTGTGTGTGCATGCTTGCGTTTGTTTGTATTCCTGCATGTGTGTGTGTTACAGTATCATCATAAACCAGCAACCCTTCGCTCAACACCACCATCTACAGGCCGATGAGTGTACAGTCACTAAATGTGCACATAAATGAATTTATTTTATACCCCCCCATGGATGAAATTCTACGAAACTTAGCATACCCCCAGAGGATGTCAAGTTAATCATACACATGAAATATGGTGCAGTTCTGAACATCTCAACTGAAGATAGGGGCGATTAAAGCAGAATAATATTGCATTTTCATTTTTTATGGGAAGGGGCGCAAATCACAAATAAGTGATTATGGGCTAGGTTGATGTGGGCCCTTAAGACCAACATACCATAAAAATGTCTTCATCCTCGGTGCCACGGTTCAGGTAGTTATTTAGGAAGAACTGCATTTTTTGGGTTTCGGGGGGCCCAGCGCGGGGGGGGGGAGTGGCCCCCGGGGACCAAACGAAATTTTTCCGTACAAGTCTAGTGGGGCTACATGCCCACCAAATTTCATGTTCCCCGGTGTTTCAGTGTCCCTGGTATCGTTGACGAAAAATTCAGTAGATGACGAAAAAAAAAAAAAAAAAAAAACTTTGACAATCCCTATATGACCGCTTTCGCTAGCTAAGCTAGCGGCGGTCATAATAATTTGGGAAGATCACTGAATCTGATGAAGACACTGCGATATATCAGCAGTGTTTAGTAACTTGCATAATTATTCATCTCATGATGTAAATGAGAGGTTTTTTCCCCCCGAAATTTAGAAGCATCACAAATTTATTTTTATGACATTTACAGTATACATGCCAGTTCTATATTGTAAATAGTCAAAGCTAAACGGACACACAATAGGATTTTGAAAGGAAAATTAAGAATTATGTAGAATCAATAAATTATGAATAATTTACTGCCATTGTGTGAATAATATGTAATCATGTAATCCATAAGAAGTAACTGTAATCTGATTATTAACATTTTAAAAGGTTATACAATCTAATTACAAGGAATAAATGTTTGGAATCGGATTACTTAATCCAGATTACATGTAAACAGTTACTACCCAGAAGTGTAAACTTGAATCTAATTCAAAGATTCAGTGAACAGATTTAAGGGCTGATCAGACATGAAGAGTTTCATTTGTCCAGGAAATGAGGTGGTTCTTTACATTTGTATTAAAGAGGATTTAAAGTGATTTATTCCAGCTGCTACCCTCAAATTCAGATCAGTCAAAAAGGAAAAGAAAAGGATCTTACGCAGAGCACCTTGAGGTTTTATTATATGGCACAGTGTGAGAACTTGTACCACAAATACAACAACAACATTCAATTTTGTCATTTAACTGGATCCAGCAGATAACCATATTGTCACACGCATTCAATTTTGTTTGTTCATGGATCAGTTTTCATGTACGTTTAGTTTGTTTTCATCAGTCACATCATGTGTTCTTTGTCTTGGTTTCCTGCCACTCATCTGTTTGCATGACACATGTAATAAGAACTAACAATGAACTTTCAGAATCAGCAGCGGTGTGAGATGTGCAGGTGTGATCTCGAGCAGATCTTCCTCTAGATATTGCTTTTGTTAAAAATGTGTCATACTTTTTGATCTGTGGGTGGCCAGGTCGTATCCATATCTATTTCTGTTTCTTATTAGGGCGAGGGAAAAAAGCACCTCTCTGAGACATCTGTCCCAGTTGTCAAAACCACAAGAGCAAAGACACAGAGTTCTTGCCTTCATTAGCACCTGTAGAAAACACTGCTCAACCGATGCCCTTCTCAGACCAAGCATCTTAAATCAGTCATCTTTCACTCTATCCTTCTCTCGGTCTGCGTTTATCGCATTTGCTCTCTGTCTTCCTCTTTGTCTCTTTTTCTGTCACTTAATGCTCTTGCTGGGTCATCGCACCTCTATTGGAATCAGATACATGAGAGCTCTGGTATTTGCTGACTATTGTCTGGTGGGAAATTGGAGTCACTGACCCTGCAGATTCTCCAGAGGTCATCAGGAAAACCCGATGCTTTTTGTGTTTAAAAGGGCCAAAATACAATGAAGCTAGTTGTAATAAAAGGGTATTGATAATCTTTATAGTGTAGTTCATAACCACTGGCAGCTCATCCATCACAGATATCCTCAGGGTTGTGAACATTTTCATAATTTATTACTATAATTATATGTAATTGATAATTAGTGGTCTTTGATGGAGATACACTTTCCTTGCCTTTGGCCATTTTTGTTTCAATATTTTTTTTCAGTATGGGATTCATGGCTGTAGACCAGGGCTGATGTTAATGAGTCCAGGTGAGTTTGACAGATCCAAGCCATCTGGCATTCCAGCATACTTGATGCAGGAATAATAATAATAAAAAAAATGTATCTTATAATAGTTCAGGAAGCAGTTTAAACTTCTAGTTAGGCTGCTTCGAACGAGGTTTTAGTTTCATATTTAAAACGATCATATTTCTGTTAAAACATTTTTTTTTAAACATTAATCTCAACATTATTTATTGTTTACCCGTACAAGTTGTTCACCCAACTATGATGACTTCCACTTGAGAACCCCCAACCCCGGAAATCTGAAACAACTCCATGGTGTACGTGAGTTTGGGGCGGGACTACATGTTATTTTGACCAATGAATGAAAAAAATAAAAAATAATGACCCTTAACAAACAGTTTTCCTTATTTTTTTTATTCTGTTTGGTGACTCCATTCACGTAAAAAGCACACGCTTCACCTTTAAAGAAAGCTTAGCTGGAGTGAGAGTTTGATTAAATGTAACCTTCAGTGTTAAGTCCCTGTCTGTTGGTTCTCATCTGTGGTGTTTGATCGAGAACTGTTTGTCTAGACTCTGCAGTGATTTGTTCGTTTGTGGGGTGACATCATCCTTCTCACTGTGGAAATCCTTTTAGGCAACATGAAAAAGTCCAATCGCTCCAGAGAACTAAAACAATTATATATCACAGTTTATCAAAAGTGACAAACTGGCATCTGAATGAGGATTCTAAATCCCATAATTTTGTTTGACTGCACAGTCAAATCAGACAATGCTGTTAATGATGTTTGTCAAGGTTTGGAAAACATCCAAACCGCATAGTCTGACTTGCTGGCTGCAGCTAAAGAAAGAGACTACTCGTTTGATATTTGGGAATGCAGCTAAAGTTTCAAGCTAAAGGTCTTAAATGATGTATTCCTGCAATTATCACGGGTGTATTTTTAAAAGTCCCACTGGAACCTCAACCAACAACCTCATCAGTATTGCAGCAGGTGGCCATAATCTCATCACATGAGAGAGAGAGCAGGAGAGAGAAAAAAAGATGTCTTGAATGCATTACTTATCAGTGTGTAAATGAAATCTACGGATATCTACTGAACCTAAAGACCCCTTTCCATGCAGTGTCTTTATTCAGCATAACAGCATTTAGGAAAAACAGATCAAACGATTAGTCCTAAATAATGCGATTCTAATGAAATCTATTAGACAAATGTATTGTATGAACTGCCTATTAGAATAAAAGACAACCAAACACAATTATTCATTAATATATTGAGTGTTTCAGATTGTATCATGGGGGCAGACAATTTCAATCTCTTTCATTATTTAAAACAAAAGTAATTGTTGCAGTGTTTGATTGGCAGCTCTGTTATCATAAAGATTTACAGTATCTGCGCCACTGTCTTTGTGTGTGTGGTTAAACTACAGGGAGAGCGTTTAGAAATCTATTTATTTGGTGTTAATCCCCATGTGGCAAGAGAAAAGATGAAAAATAAAGGAGAGAGATGGTGTTTCAAAAGCATAAAAACTCATTTGCATCTTAGCGAGAACAGAGGGACTGTTTTGACATAAAATCAATTTGGACTTGAAGGATTTATGTAGTTGAAATAACCTTTCACACTCAAGGAATTCAGGATACAGTGGAGTGTATTATTCCTTTAAACCACATTTGGAATTCTAAAAAATGTGCTCTTTGTATTCATGTTGGTTTCGTACGGTGGAAAGGGGTCTTTAGGTTCAGGAGATATCCTTAGATTTCATTTATACACTGCTAGACCTTCATGTCTACTGGGATCTCAAAATTATAGCCAGTTGATATCTAGAATATCAAAATTGACTGCTGGTGGTAGATCCTTTTCCTATTTACCACCTAAACTCTGGAACAGTCTTCCTAGCATTATTCGGGAAGCAGACACACTGTCAGTTTAAATCTAGACTAAAAACACATGTTGGCATACTCATTATCAATTTCTATAATTCAAATCATGTAAAATGATTATTAGGCTGCATAAATTAGGTCAGCCAGAACCAGGAACACTTCCCATAACACCTGATGTACTCGTCACATCTTAAGAAGAATGGCATCTACGCTAATATTAGTCTCTCTGTTTATCCCGAGGTTTACCGCAATCAGCCGGATCAGGGCCGTATCCAGATCAGATGAAGGACCTGCGCCTGGACACGACCACAACACAACCACCGTTTTCACAGATTCACGTTTTTGAAGTTTACACGGAGATGATAACGGTATCGCTTTCAAAACCCGATTAAAAAACGTGCTCTTTGAAACCTACTTCGAAGTTTGCATTCTCAGGCCACCAAAACGCTGTTGTCGTGTAAATGAACGGCCAGAACGCATCAAAAGTTTTTCGCATAAACTGACTGTGTCCGAAATCGCCCCCTATTCCATTAAATAGGGCACTGTTTGAGGGAACAGCCATTGGTAGTGGTGTCCGAAACCATATAGTGCATGTTATCAAGTGCACTCATTCAATCCCACAATGCACTATATGCTCAATAGCTAGAGAATACCCATAATGCACTGTGAGAGTCACATGCGGAATTAATTACCACGCCTGTGCAGAAGATGAATCATCCAACCGCTGATTCAATAAATTAGTTTTTAATTGATTAATAAATTGTTAAGTTAAGGTTTATACATAGTTTCCATGACAGAGTTCAAGATAAATCTTTTTATCATTCATAACAGAATAAATTTAAGTATATTTTTTATTTTATATTTAATGATTATTTTCCAAAAAGATGAAGCCAAACTATATAATAAGGTTTACTTTTCAAGAAGAAGAGTTTTTTCTTTGTTATGACATCAGGACAGTTGTATATCACCTGGATATTTTTGACTGTACCCAAAAAATATCAAAATGAATTCTGAGAAATTAAATAGATGGACATCGTGTGTTCAAATCATTACATGTATGAATTGCATTTTTATTTAAATGATGAGGGATAATTCATACAAAAATGAAAATGCATGACTTTCGTTCTTCTGAAAAACACAAAAGAAGATATAGTTTGAAGAATGTTTTTATAAACTTTCATTATGGACAAACAAATATTGAGAGCTTATTCAGAATATCTTATTTTATTTTCAAAAGAGGACGTCATACAGGTCTGGAATAACTGGGTTAGTAAACGATGACAGAATTTGAACAATCCTTTTAAAAGACAGGACAAAAAACAGGGTCATGTCATTGACCCACATATTCATGAATCTAAGCATTGGCACACATGGAGCGCTGCTGAGGTCAGAGGTCATATATGGGCTCAGATGTGCTGCTTGTATGTAATTCTGATTCCATGGCACAGAAATAACTGTGATGAATTATGGTGGGCTGATATGTGAACAGGTGTTGTGACTGGATACTAGCACCTACACCAGCACAGTATTGATCCACAATTAGATGTAGTTCAGTAAGTTCAATGTGAACATCACATTCAGGAATCCACTTGTTTTATGAGTGTTGCTATACATTTGGGCATGAATTCATCACATGAATAGCTTTTTATTAAAGTCATATTTCTGTCTATTAAGGAACCATTGAATTGCTCTCTCTTATGTAATCCTGGTTAAAGTCATATCCGCCTATTGATCAGAGCTGAAATTATATTACATGCGGTTACGTTAGATAAGCATTCAGGGTGTGGAAATTTCAGATTCAATAGGATGATACTGATCCTGAATGTCTGAGTTTAAGCTTATATGAGTGTGTGTATCTGTGTGAACGAGGAAGAGAGAGAGACGATATCTCAGTCAGGTCTTTTCTCTCCGCACCTTAATGAAAGTCTGTATATTGCGATTCAAGGTTGAATTCATTCGCGTGGAGGACAACGTTCTCTGTGGGCATTTGCAAATGGCATCTGATGAAACAAATTATGAATGTTGATGACCGCAGCCACATTCACAGCCAAAAAATAGCTCTTCGCAGCTGGTTTGCGTCCAACAATTAGTGTTTGTAGGCAAACAAATAGGTTACATGGTCTTGCTATTAGGTAAAGTGGATAAATCAGCTTTAAGCTGTGAGGGGGAAAACATTTCATATTGAGAATTTCACATCTCCAAGATGTTTTATGTATGGCGAACATGTATTGTAAGCTCTCCATGCATGTCCAGTTCATATCTGTATTATTCATAAGGACATTGTGGGTCGTCCATGGCTGATTTATTGCCTCTCCAGACAGATGGTTAATCAGTTTCTTGGATAAGCTCTTGGTGGATTGCAGGTGTGCGTTGGATTGGAAACAGCATGGATAAATATTTTAGAATGCTAATCTATGCCTGATAGCAGCCTGAAGACATGCATGTCTTTCTGTACAATATTAATGGCTTTTTTTTTTCTCTCAAAAGAATAGTTTATCTGAAAATTAAAATTGTCATAATTTACTCAAAAATATTGGATCCCATTGATTGACTCTCATTATCTTTCAAAATATATTTTTCAAAAGAAAGAAACTCATACAAGTTTAGATAAGAGTGAGTGAAAAGGATTTTCTATTTTGAGAGAACTATCCATTTAAGTCTGGGGGGGGGGGGGATATATGGTTAGATAACATTTTCGGAATATGAATACAATATGTTGACCTAGGAACGCGTCTAACTCTGCAAAATCACGGCATGCCATCCAATCAGGGACAAACACTGAGACGGAGTGACTCTTCTTGTAATTAATAAGCAGACAGCATCCTGAGTTTGGCTGCCACTGCTCATCTGCACTGCTAGATCACTTCCAGACATATTTCAGTCTGTTTATGTCTCCTTGCCTTTGACTTTCCATCCTCTCTCTCTCTCTCTTTCTCTCTCTTACCTGCTTGCTCTTTTGATCCTGTATTTTTACTATCTTGAACTTCTTTTAAAGGCTAAACATTAAAAAAACTGCTTGGAAAATGCCATTAAAAACCAATCATGATCATAAATATATATCAAGCTCTTTTAAATAAGGCATTTGGCCACATCATTTTAAGGGTTTTGTTCTCAATCAATATCATTCAGTCCTCTCTCTCTCTCTCTCTCTTTCTCTCTCTGTGACATTCTCATGTATAAGGCACAGCCTCCAGCGCATAATATCTACTCAGCGAAGATTGGAAGGTGGAGGGGCCGGAGAGGAAAGATACTGAGAGTGAAACAGCAAAATACACACACACAGAGAGAGAGAGAGAGAGAGAGAGAGAGAGAGAGAGAGTGGGAGGGAAAGACTCTAATGACAGCTAGAGAGGTATTCTGAGGGACTCCTCACTTTTACAAAAGGTTTGGACACTGAGTGACTTTTTGTGGCTGTTTTCATGCACTTTTTAAGTCAGTTTGCAGAGAGATGATCTACGGTCCTTTCTTTTTTTAAATATACTTTTTGTCTAATATTTAGACAACTGGACACTGTTATCAATTTTCTGTGTCAAAATTCTTGCAGATCACCAGAGTGGGATATCATCTGACATCAAGTGGACAAAATGAGAGCAGCGTGGAGTGTCTTCTTTCTTCTGTCTGTCTGTTTGGAGCTGGCATTTGGTAAAGTCTGACCTTCGGTTTAAATTTATTTGTAACTCGCTGTAGTTGTGCCCAGTTTCCTGTTTATGTATTGATGCAGCGTGAATGAGGGAGTGTAAGCTTTTCAGTCTTTTTGTTTTGTTTTGTCACAACATAACATTTAATGGGTGCTCCTACAAATTCCCTACACATTGCTAGAAAGAAAGCTGCAATATAACTATAATACAATTATAATTATTAATAAGAAGAAAAATAATAGTAACAAATAACTGTAGGTTCTCAGTTTAAAAGGAATGTTGGTCTTTATTAAATGCTTTTACGTATGTACTAACATTTAAATCAATAATTTGATACATAGCACTTATTGTGTACATATGTTTACATTTATATTTTACATTTAATTCATTTCTGTAATTACATAATTACACTGTTAACCCATCCCTTACACCTTAACCCACCCTTAAACCTAAACTTACCACCAAACCAAAACGTACCCGCATCCCACCTCAGTGTTTTGCAATACAACATCAACACAATAAATATTGTACATAAAAATGATTTATTATGTAAGTACATAGTAGTTAAAGACACCTAATATAAAGTGTGACCGGAATGCTTTAAATCATAATTATCATATTTGCATAGAATCAGTTTAACACTGTAATTGTCTCAGCAGTTAAAACAAAAAAAAATCCTTTTGGCAGTATTTTCCATCAGTCCAGCTCGTGCCCATGCGGAAGAAAGACTCCTCCAATCTTTGTTCAGCAACTACAACAAGCTCTCTCGCCCTGTAGCAAACATCTCAGACGTGGTTTTGGTCCACTTTGGCCTGTCCATTGCTCAGCTCATTGATGTGGTGAGTCTCAGATGCACTCCGGTGCAGCAACATCTTGATTTTACAAAAATGTATGGACATCTGTCAATCAACTATAATGCTTGAGGCAGTGAAAGATGTTGTAATTTCTTAAAAAAAATGTTTGAAAAGTCACCCCCTTCTCTTATTACTCTCTTTCACATGGGGATCCCACTTTGCTTCATAATAAACCAGGATGAGAAGAATCAGATGATGACCACAAATGTCTGGGTGAAGCAGGTATGTTTTTAATAAAAAAAACAGCCCATAATTGGGCATTAATGAGATTTTTAATTGGAACTGGGCTCTTGTTGCTTCACTCTCCACCCCTGTCATACCTGCTGGTTGTGAGCGGTGATGAGCGCACATGTTTCCCTGCAGGAGTGGAACGATTACAAGCTGCGCTGGAACCCAGAGGAGTATGAGAATGTCACCTCCATCAGGATCCCCTCCGAGATCATCTGGAGACCGGATATTGTCCTCTATAACAAGTGTGTAAGGCTTTTAACAATCCGGAATTCAGCCAAATCCATTTCTAAAAAATCGACATCTTCAAAACACAGTTAACCTCCCACTGTTCCAGTATTATGTTCGCGCTATCCTATTTGATGGCAAGCTGCACTTTGGGTAACTGTTAATGGCGCTCGGCTCTTTTCCTCGTTTTAAATTTACAGCTAAAACATACTTTTACCGCTAAAAAAAATCTTTGTCAATATTCAAATTCCAGATTTCAAATTTCAAACATTTCAGGGAATATAAGGATGTTTTATTTAACTTTCATAAAATTACTAGAATTACTTATTACTCATCTTAATCCACTTTGGCTTTTGTTCACACAAAATTGAAAATGCTGTCATTGTTTACTTACCCCTGTGTCGTTCCATATGCGTATATGATTCCATGGAGTTTGATTGAATTTCATCAACATGAGATAACATAAACAGTAGGCTACTGTATAATGATCTGTCCAGTTCACAAGCAAATGACTCCTAGTGTACGAGCCATTTACTTTAAGGAATCTTTCAAAAAGAAAAAAGATCAGTGTGATGAATTAACTCACTGAATCTGAATTAACATCTGCCTCACTTCAAGTTAACATTACTTTCATTGGTTATCGTGATTTTGCCAAGTAAGATGACATATTTTTTTGATCCTGGAACAACATTCCTGTCCAGAAATTTAGTCCTAACCCTATACCTACCCCTAAACCTAACCCTACCCATAACTAACCCTACCACCTAACCCTGGTTGTAAGCCTGATCTTGACATAAACTGTAAACTTGTCCCTCAATTCTGATTGGTTGATTTGAATGTTGTTCCACGATCAACAAAGATGTTGATCCAGGAACATGTTGTACTTGGTGAAATCATGTTTACCACTTTGGTCGATGTCTGTATTGTACTTAAGATTTGTGAAACTTAAAAACATATCATTAATGGTTGATGTGTTGAAGATATTTACTAATTTATTTTTATAAACAATATTTTAATAAAAACATTTTCAGTGACTAACAACTTGAAACTTGAAGTAAACAATGACAAAATTTTTGGTTGAATTTTTTCTTATATATATGACCTCTGATTGCACAATTGCAAATCATTTTAAGTCAATACTGAAGCATATAAAAAATTATAAGTTCTCTACCATTCTCTTGATCCAAGAGATTTGCTGTCTCGGGAATGAAGGTTCTGAGAGTTGCGAGGTTCTCTAAACCCAAGCGTGTAAAAGACGTCACAGGTTATTGATGGCTTGGCTCACACTGACTGTCACATTGCTTCACAGATATTTCATTGCAGGCACTGTCTGACAGAATTGTGTTTGATCTGCAGTGCGGACGGAGACTTCGCAGTGACTCACTTGACTAAAGCCCAGGTGTTTTACAACGGCAGGATAAAATGGAAACCACCTGCCATTTATAAAAGCTCCTGCAGCATCGATGTCACCTTCTTCCCCTTCGACCAGCAAAACTGCAAGATGAAATTCGGCTCTTGGACGTACGATCAGGCCAAGATTGACCTGGTCAGTATGGCCAGTGATGTAGACCAGATGGACTACTGGGAAAGCGGGGAATGGGTCATAATAAACGCTGTTGGCACTTACAACATCAAGAAGTACGAGTGCTGTACGGAAATATACCCAGACATCACCTACTACTTCATCATCAGACGTCTTCCACTGTTCTACACCATCAATCTAATCATCCCCTGCCTGCTTATATCCTGCCTGACGGTGCTGGTCTTCTATCTTCCCTCAGAGTGTGCAGAGAAAATCACGCTGTGTATCTCCGTCCTGCTCTCTTTAACCGTTTTCCTCTTGCTAATCACTGAAATTATCCCCTCAACCTCACTGGTCATTCCGCTTATTGGCGAGTACCTACTCTTCACCATGATCTTCGTCACTCTCTCCATCATCATCACGGTGTTTGTGCTCAACGTACACCATCGTTCGTCCCGCACGCACAACATGCCACACTGGGTCCGCCAGTTTTTTCTTCACCTGGTGCCCCGTTACCTGTTCATGAAGCGTCCACCTGCCTCAGGTAAGAGGAACTGTGGGAAACTGATTGAGATGATGCACAAGCCAATGGAGGCACAGTCCATGTTTCTACGGACCAACATTCTGGATATCTCCCCGCAAAGCCCGCTCCATCATTTGGTCACTTCGGTTGACAGGTTGGATCAAATCCCGCAGGACTCTTCCCCCAAACCCATGTTTTTCTGCAGTTCTCCCAGCAGCGAGTATTCCATCCTGAAAGAAGAAACTTCCCAAACACCTCAAACACCGGTCATCGGTTACACGTGTGCATACACAAACAGCATATTCGCCTCCAGCACATCTTCATTTCCAGATACTATCATCGGTACTCTGCTGCACACCATCCCGAAGGATGGAGCCGAGCATACAGACTGTGATATCAAAGGCCACAGTGCTGAGAGTGTCTTCATGGAAGCCAAGGAGAGTGTTCAGGGAGCAGGGAGCTGTCAACACTGTCTTACTTCTGAGGGGACGAGTCTGCAGAAGCATGGTCACGATGAAGTAGGCAGGTGTATCAGACATAACATGCCCAACACTCAGATCTTCAGCTCTAGCAGTGACGGCACTACTGATCTGAATGCCGTGGAGCCGATGAGCAATCTGTCGCAGTCGCTTCTCAGAGCCTTAGAAGGAGTTCAGTACATTGCTGACCATCTCAGAGCAGAAGATTCAGACTTTTCAGTAAGTTTTAAAGGAAAATCATTTACTCACCCTCATGTCATTCCAAACCCAATGGACTTTGTTTTCTTTCATTGGTGGAAGACAAAAAGTTGTTTACGTTGCTCTTTTCAACAAAATAAAAGCAAATGGTGACCAGAGGCTGTGAAGACACAAAAATTACATCATAAAAGTAGTTCATGACTGTTAATTGTTTGACAAAAATACCAACATTTTAAGTAATTTTTACATTTATCATACATTTTTTTTATATTTATCACTGAAAGTAACTTACTAGTACAATATAAAAAAAGTATATGATCAATAGTTATGACAACATGTTTTTGCATTGCTTTTACTCATCAAAATAATTAAGCAATTGTCAACTTTTTTATGTTATACAAGATTCAACAGTTTTTAAGTCAGTTTAATGTAATTTAAGTTGAAATTACTTAAATATCCAAGTTGATTGTACTTAAAAAATTAAGGCAGCAACTTTTTTTTTACAGTTTAATGATTTATTGATTTAATTCAGGGTAATTTATTTAATTCTGGTAACTCCTCTTAACTAATCATTTAAAAAATGGTTCAGTAATTTGCATTGTATATAATAACCAGCTCATAAGGAGTAAAACGAATTGTGTTTCTCGAAAGAAATAAAGTAATGGGTTTGGAATGACATGAGTTTAAGTGGGTTACGGTTTTGTCTTTGGATGAAGTATTCCGGCAAAAATACAGTAAAGATGAAAGTAAAAAAATAAAAACAAAGAGCTCCAAAGGTAAACAGACTGTAAAAAGAAATATGTTTACTTGCAATAAGAACTTTAGATTCCTCTTTAGCAAGAGATTCTCAAGTTCTTCTGAGGCACTTTGAACTGGCCTTTGATACTGGTATTATTTTTTTATCACTGTTCTTGCTATACTACACAAACCAGAAAACACTGTGGTCTCACAGGAAAGTAGTCATCCAAAAAATCAATTCTGAGAGGGAAATACATGAGTGGAAAATATATCATGATATCTGAAACGAATGAATCTCTTTTTTCCTCCACCAGGTGAGGGAAGACTGGAAATATGTTGCCATGGTGATTGATAGAATATTCCTCTGGATGTTTGTGCTGGTGTGCATTCTGGGGACGGTCGGACTGTTCCTCCCACCGTGGCTGGCTGGAATGATCTAGAACGTCGTGCGGAGTCTTTGATTGGCTCTGAGTGGGTGGGGAATGGCCTTGTCTATCACACTTGACTTCAGTGACCTCATTAAACATCCGCTGTCATGGAAATTAAGTGATGTTTAATGTCAGTGCTTCTGAGTGCAACAGGAAGTTAGTATTGGGATTCTGTAGATTTAAAGGACTGTTTTGGGTTAAATGGAAGTTAATGAAAAATGAAATTAAATAAAATGAAACTGTGTTCGTTTACTCACCCTCATTTCTTTTGAAATCTATCATTTTCTTTCATCTGTGGAATAAGGAAAAAGTTTGATTATGATACTGAATCCAATTCAATCCAAATATAAGTTTTAAGACTTAAAAAAGCTGGGTGAGTTGATTCAGTGTGTCATCTTAAGTACTGCAAGAGCAACTTTAATGAATTCTAAACCCACTGATATAAAAACACATCAACTTTAAGAATAAATATAACTTAAATGTTTAACACTGAACAGATTTAAATTATTTACATGAATAATTTTCCCAATTCTAAGTATTGCATCACAGCACGTGGATTTCAGAATGTGCGAATGGCTTACAGGAGATTTCAGCTGTGAAAGGTAACACGGGTGACAGCAGATACAATTCTGCAATAGTGTGTTCAAGTCTGTCTCGAATGTGATAAGAATTCATAAAGAATCCATAATTCCTCAAGGTCTGCTTGCATTTCAGTTAATCATATTTACAAACAATGAAATATATCAAACTGAAGATGCCAAACGAATCAGGTCCATGTTACACTATTTATGTCCAATAATGTTGCAAGATTATTTATTTTCAACAAATCAAATGTTTTTCAGGGGCTATTTATAGCAAGCGAAAAATTATGGTGTTTAAGATATTTACTAAACATCAGTGATGATTTAGTAACTGAATGTTAGGATGCCAATTGAAAAGCCATATGGATGAGTGATGAAATATCTTCAAACGAAAAGAAATAAGTGCAGTTATTGCAAATAAAAACCACGAGATTTGTGTTTTAAAACTGCCTTTTAAGTATTTCATGGGTTTTATATTTTGCTATTAAATGCTGAAATTTCCCAATGACAGGTTTAGTAAGACATGCTCTGTTACCTTCTGAAATACCTGTCAGGGAAAATCTGCTATAATAGCCTTCTCTCCTCTCGTGTGGTGGATGAGTTGACCTACAAGAGAAGAGGTCACAGGTTGAGTTGAATCAGTGGCTCAGGGCAGATGGAAAGCTCAGGCTGTCAGAATGAACCAATGCCGTCGTCCACTTCAAAGAGCATCACCTCACCAATCACGCACTTAAAGCACCGCTATTGGATTCCAGAATCCACAACAAAATGAAACCTGTCAAAAAGTTTTGGTTACCTTTGAAACATATTCCTTTGTCTGTCTTTGTAAATAAATATTTGATTGCACACACACACACACACACACACACACACACACACACACACACACAAAATAACAAGAACACGACCTGCTTGGGTTCATACATATTTAAACAAATGTCCACCAGCCAAATATAAATATTTAGTTCAAATAAAAGCCCCATTTATTGTATATATTTGGTATAAAATAAAATGTAATGATTTATAAATAACTGGAAGTATGTAGCAATAAATGCTGAGATGCTCTGAATGTTGTTACTTATAATGCATTTTGGAAATAACCTCTCAGATCTGATTCTAGGAGATCACTATACCAGGACTGGACTGGATAATCCGCAATTTGAAGAGGGGAATCCCCTTTACCCCGCTGAAAAGACCAGTCTGCTCTCTGTCATGTTTTGGATGAGGGTGTGCTGGTGTCTGACCTTTAGCTTGGCCAAGTTTCACTGGTTATTGTAGGTTTTGCTGGTTAAAAGAATGGCACTGCTGGTCCACAAGGTAATAGAATCATTTAGAAATAGAAGATGTTACAAAAAAGTGGTATACAATATATCAAAAGCAATTTATCATAAAAGAGCCAACATCACTACTGTGACAGGTTCATAAGTTAAAGAAGGGCATAAATTAGAGGAATTTACGCTTAAATAATAGAACATTATTTTGCTATTTTGCTTAAATTAAATGCATAAATTAGAGAAAAAAGTCAACAGGAAATTAGTAAAAGCTACACACTAACTTTTGAATCTAGTGTCTTGCAGAAGAATATTGTTTAGGCTGTGATACTCTGCTCTTCTGTTCACATAAATGAGGTTTGAGGCGCAGATGTACACAAATACAGTGTATGAACATAAATAACAGTTTCCTTATTTTTACAACAAATTCCACAGAGGTTTGCCATTTTGAATGTCCCATGCATGGTCACATTTTCTTGTTTGTGACTATACATTTACATTTAATCATTTAGCAGACGCTTTTATCCAAAGCGACTTACAAATGAGGAGAACAATAGAAGCAATTAAACTAATAATAGGACAATGAAATGGAAGTTGTGATGGATGCGTCTGAAAGCTGCAGCTGACTTATCAGGCAATGAATTGTCTTCAGACGCAGGGTTTGCGAATGAAGGTGTCTCGCAAAACTGATTTCGGACAGGCTTCTGAGGCAGCATAAACAGGATAAAATAAGTGAGCTTTGGTGAAAACTATGAGAATATTCAATTACTACAACAGTAATTTCTTGATAGAAATAACATCAAAAGTGGAAAAAGTGGCCAAAAAACCCCCACGGATTTACACAAACTGAAAACCAACAGCAACGTTCAGATGCCATTTTTTATTTTTTTTCAGCTTAACTATGCACAGAATGGAACACGCTGTGGAATATCATAGGCAGCGACGGATACATCTATGCTGCCAAAAATCAATCAGATGAAGGTATCTCAGAAGACATGAAGTGAAGCTAACATAGGATATTTGGACGTGTCTTCATACCTCCATAAATATAATGGTACATGCACTTTTACAAATTGATTGTACTGAAATGTGTGTTGGCAGTGCCTGTACACAACCATCATAAAATGATAAAAATCCATCTAGTGTTTTTTTTTTAAATCTTCTTATATGTATTCCCCTGCCTCAAAACAAGCCGTTCGACTTTGTGACGTCACAAAATCGACGCCCCTCCCACGACTGTTGATTGACAGCAGCGTTTCAACACAGACCCGCCCTCGCTCGTGAGCGAGCTGTCAATCATAGTCCGCGCGTCATTGTTGATACGCTGGAGCACTGTCTATGAGCAGAATGGCGTCTAAGCGACTGTGGTGTTCTGTTCTTGGGTGCAATAAGGAACACAGCAGTCATTTTGATGTTCCTAAATCCGAACCACTGAAGACGCAGTGGCTGAGTTTTGTTTTTGAAGGGAATATTCACCACGATCGACGTCAAAGGACTTGATTTTGTCGGGAATTGATTGGATCTTGTGGTTTGTTATTGCTGTGATCTCATGTGAGTGACAGCTTGTGCCCTCACACCAGTAAACACGTAATCAGAGAGAAGAGATGTTTCTATAATAGGGAGAGAAGTTGTTTTGATTAAAGGTTATGAGGGCACATGAATTAAAAAAAAAAAAAAATTATATATGTGCATGGATAAATCATTTATTATATAATGGTGACTTTAAATCTAAAAATATTTTAGACATGTCTTCAGCTGTTTTCTTTAAGTTTGTGATATAGTCTCTTATATAAGCTTGTTCTACCACAGAGAGATTGAAAAGTGTAGAAAGCTACAGAAACCAAATAACACATAACAGCCAAATATTTGTTATTCTGGGAGCCAGTTCTTACCGAAATGCTTTGATAATACAAATAGAGGTAGTGTGATAATCATTTTTCAGCATGCAAAAAAAGGAGACCCTGTGAGACTCTAGTGTCTGCCGAAGGACAATACGCTAGGTCAGTGTGAAAAAAGAGGGCAGTGGTTCATTATTTTCGCTCATTCACAGAGACTGTTATCATTTTGAATTCAGTCGTCTTCTGCTCCTGAGCCTTCAGCCTGCAAACACAGCAGAATCCCAAAGGAGAAAAAAGAGGGGGCACAACTCATACTATAGTGTGAAAAGGAACAGCAGACTGAGGAGGAACTGGAAGAAATAATGAGAGTGATAAAGAGAGAGAAAGAGAGGGAAAAAGGAAGAGAGGTGTAATGAAGTCTACCTTTCGTTCCATCTGCTCAGGGACTCGGTGAGCGGCAGGATTCTCTCCACATGAGCGACCTGGAGGAGTCAAGTGTTCAGGGAGCGTCTGGTGTTGTTCCACTCCTGCAGGTGTCCGAGAAAGTAACGGATGACTTTAATGAGTAGGAAAAATCTGCTTGAGCGTTATCACCAAGTTCAAGTTGCTGGGTCTCATTCTAATCACACTAATAATTGCGTGGACTATTCTTATACGCACATTTATAAACACTAATTCGCCACATGTACATATGAGCGATTACTAATTTGATAAATAAAACTTGCCCAAACTATCTCCATACAAGGGCTTTCCGCAAAAACCTTTCCTAGTTTCCCAGCTAACAGTTTCCTAGTTTCCCAGCTAACATTCTCAGAACTCTGGCTAATGTTCTGGAAAGGTTCTCTCAAAGATATGAACAAACCTTCTTTCAGTAACATTAATAGAATGTTCGTTAAAAGTTATCTGGTCTTTAAAAATGTTCTCAAAACGGTAGCACAAAAACATTATTCACACATTTCCTAAAATGTTTTATTTGGAGGCTCGTCCAGCGGTTTTTAATGTTACTGCTTAAGAACGTTCAGAGAACATTCAAAAGTAACGAATGTTCCCTTAATGTTTTTAAAACAATTTTAAAAACTGGACGTGTATAATGTTCAGAGAACATTCAGAAATAATGTTTTCATAACTTAAAGGGGTGGTTGATTATGATTTCACTTTTTTAACTTTAGTTAGTGTGTAATGCTGTTTGAGCATAAACATCTGCAAAGTAACAACGCTCAAAGTTCAAGCCAGTTTGTTCAAAGTACAAACAGCTTGTAGGGACTACAATGAGCTTCTTCAAAATTTACATAAATCCTGTCCTTGGGAAACCGATTTATAGATTATCATGACAGAATATGCAAATCAATGACTAGAAGAGTTAACTCCACATCAGCTACATACATTCATCAACTAACCATTCAGAAATGTCCTGTTGCATTCTACATGCTATCACTTCTTGAGTCTCTCCATCTTTGTCCGACTCCGGTTTGAACATAAAAGGCTAAACGTTTTTAAAATTTTTAGTGCATGTCTGTGTGAGACTGTGAGGTAATCGGAGCTGCTAACACACTTGAAGCTCCGCCCTCTGTGCCGGGAGCAGCAACTAATTTGCATTTAAAAGGACACACACAAAACTGGCACACCCTAAAAAAGTGACAATTTTAACATGCTATAAAAAATATCTGTTGGGTATTTTGAGCTAAAACTTCACATTCACACTCTGGGGACACAAGCTACTTATTTTACATCTTGTGAAAAGAGCATTATAGGACCTCTTTAATGGTTATGGTTAATAACAAAACATCACATAGCCTATATTTTTGTTTGCTTGGTTACAGCCTTTCAGCAAACATATGACAAAGCAAAATCAAGTGTGGAATCTCCTCAAAACCAGTTCAAACACAATAACACCTCTTATACAGACCCGGATTGCAGACCATGATTAGCCAGCTATATATATGCATTTTTATGCATTTTTTAACCATGCAGCTCTAGCTATAACACACCTTTCTTACTCGTTTACTATAGTGAATGAGACTCACTATTATGGCATGTCAGTGTAAAGCTTTAAAGGTGCACATTGTAATATTTATGTTGCACTGGCCGATATGGTCATCTAAATAACATTCACAAATCCCAACTGGACACAAGACCTGCAATAGCTATAAGACTTTGATCAGGTTTGAATGTGTACTAGCATAAATGAGATTTGAGACATACAGGAGACGTACAACATCCCAACACTTATTAATGTTTACTTTTTTTGGGGGGGTGAAACATGACATGGACACTTTCTTGACAGGCTTTGTGAGCTTCACCCACACAGATCTGTGAGGTGCTGAGGTAGGAGGCTGTTATGAACACAAGTGTCAGAGTCTTGAATTAGATGATTTGAACTAAGTCGCACATGTCCAAAAGTGAGCAACCTTGGTTTAAGCCAACTATATTGTTAATTTCTTGCTGTATTTCATGGTTAATTTCACACACACACACACACACACACACACAAAACAATTACAGAAAAAGTAAATACTACAACAAAAATATATATTATTATGAACAATAATTCTGCTAGACATTTCCACTTTTTCTCTAAAAGATTATTACATTTCTTTCCCCATCTGCAAGTTAAATATTTTGCTGTAACATTATAATATATAATTTGACTTTTTTTTTTTTCATAGAGCATAAGCCATTACTTACAGGGTTTATTGTAAGAGAGTACTGGTTAACCTAACATGTTTCATTGTGCAGAGCATTGGATCTAACCTTGTTGCAAGTGGAACGCGTGATAATATTGTCATCAGAGAGACCCTGATCTTCATTTGCAGTTTGTCTGTCTACATACAGGGGGCAGTAGTACAGGGATGAGGAATTACAGCATGAGCTTTTAGAAGAACAGATCCTGTCCTGTTTGCTCTCTACAACACTGACCCAGAGAGGTGGGAAAGGTGAAAGTTTAGGGGATTGAGTGTCTGTAAGAATTCCAGAACCTGGATCCCACAGCGCCCCCTGCAGCTCCAGTCCACACAGACATATTGTCATGGTTCACGAATGCATTGCTTTCTTTTTGTCTCGTGCGTTTGTTATTGTGTATGTGTGTGTGTGTGTCGCGTGTATCTGTGGGTGTGGCCGGAGCAATCACGCTCATTCATCAATCTGCAATCATCATCGGCGCCAGCTGCGACTCATCATCACATCCTTAAATACTCACCGTTTTCTCCTTTCCATTGTCAGATCGTTTGTTGAAGTCTCGTGCTGTTTGGTGTCCTGATCCTGTGTTCCTGTTCCCCGTTCTGTGCTCGTGTGGTGTCTGTTCCTGGAATCCTGTTCGCTGTTCTGTTCTTCGTTCACGTCTGGATTCACCATCACTGCACTTCAGCACCAGCCTAGACTCACCCGTGTTTGACCATCGAGGTCCCTGCGCCACCCGCCTGTGCCTGTTACTTTGTGTGTATCATCCTTTATATAAATAAAGAGTTTATTGCACCTGCTATTGCTTCCTCGTTCTCGCATCATGACAGAACGATCTGACCGTACCAGGGGCTTAACAACACTGGCCGTGCTGTTCAGGCTCTGGTGGCGCAGGTGTCCGAGCTCACCCAGCAAATTCAACAACTGCGAGCTCCCACTGCGCCGTCCACGCCGTTCGTTCCCCCCACACCAATAGCCTCTCTCCCAGTCGGAACCTCGTCTACCTGTGCCTGAGATGTATGCCGGAGAACCCAGTTTCTGTCGAGCGTTTCTGACGCAGTGCTCCATGCACTTTGCGTTGCAACCAAGAACCTTCAACACGGAGCGATCCAAAGTCGCATTCGTCCTCACCCTGCTGACTGGGAGAGCGGCACTTTGGGGAACGGCGGTGTGGGAAAACCAAGACCCATGCTGCGAGTCGTTCCAGGCACTCTCCGCCGCTATGAAGCGAGTCTTTGACCGTGCGGTCGCCGGAAGGGAGGCGGCGAGGATGCTCGCTGAACTTCGCCAGGGAGAGAGGTCGGTTTCTGATTATTCGATCGAGTTCCGGACCCTCGCGGCAGAGTGCCAATGGAACAACGAGGCGCAGTGGGATATGTTCCTGCATGGGCTGGCTGACCGCGTCCAAAGGGAGATCTACGCCCTGGACCTGCCTACCACCTTGAACGAACTGATCGAGTTAGCACTACGAGTTGATGCACGACTGTCAAGAGTCGAGCGACGCGTCCTTTCCAGCCGAGCTCTCGGAAGAGCGGAGAGTCTGCGGAACAGCGGCACGGATGCGGTCAGCCCTACCTACGATCCCGAGCCCATGCAGGTAGGGCGAGCTCGGCTTTCCCGGGAGGAGAAGGAGAGGCGGAGGTCCCAAGGCCTTTGCCTTTACTGCGGCGGAGCTGGACATTTCCTGAACACGTGTCCGGTAAAAGGCCACGCCCGATAGCAGTGAGCAGTAACAGTGAGGCTACTATCGGGTGGGATCTCCGCCGAGAAGACCTCATCGACATCTACCCTCCTCCCGGTAAGACTAAGATGGTCAACACACCAACACGACTGTCGAGCACTACTGGACTCCGGGGCGGAAGGTAATTTTATGGACAGCACTTTCGCACACAACCTTCAGATTCCCCTTCAGCCACTCACACATGACATTTCAGTTCACGCACTTAATGGTCAAGAGCTTCCCATGATTTCACTGTCTACTGGACCCATTACCCTCATCACGTCTGGCAACCACTCGGAGACACTGTCATTTTACATCATGGACTCACCTCTTGCACCCATAGTACTCGGACACCCCTGGTTAACGCAACACAACCCTAGAGTGGACTGGCTCCGGAGGTCCATTACGGAGTGGAGCACTAAATGTCATGAGTCCTGTCTTGTGTCTGCCTGTCCGTCTGTTCCTATGTCTGTGTTACAGGAGGAAGCAGTGGATTTGTCTAACGTGCCTGCAGAGTACCACGACCTGAAGGAGGTGTTCAGTAAGTCTCGAGCTGCTTCTCTGCCTCCGCATCGTCCCTACGACTGTGCCATAGATTTATTGCCAGGTAAATCTCCGCCTAAGGGCAAGTTATATTCGCTTTCTGCTCCAGAAAGGGAGGCCATGGAGAAATATATTTCTGATTCTCTAGCAACGAAGTTCATTCGCCCTTCCTCTTCTCCAGCGGGGGCGGGTTTCTTTTTTGTGGGGAAGAAGGACGGATTTCTGCGACCTTGTATTGATTACCGGGGGTTGAACAGCATCACGGTAAAGAATACTTATCCTTTGCCGTTGATGTCTTCAGCCTTCGAGAGGTTGCAGGGAGCGTCACTCTTCACAAAATTGGACTTGCGTAATGCTTATCATTTGGTCCGCATCAGGGAGGGGGATGAATGGAAGACTGCTTTTAACACCCACAGGGATCATTTTGAATACTTGGTCATGCCCTTCGGTTTGTCCAACTCCCCAGCAGTCTTCCAGGCCCTCGTCAATGACGTGCTGCGAGATATGGTCGATCAGTTCATATATGTCTACCTGGATGACATATTGATTTTTTCTTCTTCTCTCCAGGAACACATGCAGCACGTCCGACGAGTGCTTCAGAGGTTGCTAGAGAATGGGCTTTTTGTCAAGGCGGAGAAATGCGAGTTCCACGCACAGTCGGTTCCATTTCTTGGGTACATAATTTCGTCCGAGGGAGTACGTATGGACCCTGAGAAGGTTAAGGCTGTGGTGGAGTGACAATCCCAGATTCCCGCAAGGCCCTGCAGAGGTTTCTGGGATTCGCCAACTTCTACCAATGTTTTATTCGTAACTTCAGCCAACTAGCTGCACCTCTGACTGCCTTGACCTCCCCCAGAACTACGTTCAGGTGGTCAGACGCGGCTGAGGCCGCGTTTGCCAAACTGAAAGACCGCTTTGTTTCGGCCCCTATTCTGATAGCCCCTGATTCCTCACGTCAGTTCGTGGTGGAGATCGACGCGTCAGAGGTGGGGGTAGGTGCAGTGTTGTCCCAACGTTCTCCCACGGACGAGAAGATGCATCCCTGCGCGTTTTTATCCCATCGCTTGTCCCCAGCCGAACGTAACTATGACATTGGTAACAGAGAGTTATTGGCAGTCAAGTTAGCGTTGGAAGAATGGTGTCACTGGTTAGAAGGGTCGGGGGTACCTTTTATCGTCTGGACCGATCACAAGAATTTGGAGTATATAAGGTCCGCTAAAAGATTGAACTCCAGGCAGGCTCGGTGGGCACTTTTTTTCGGTCGTTTTGATTTTACTCTCTTGTACCGCCCGGGTTCAAAAAACATCAAATCCGATTCTTTATCGCGCATTTTTGATCGTTCCGAATGCCTGGTTACTCCCGAGTGCATTTTACCCGAGACCCTATTTGTCTCCACACTCACATGGGAGGTCGAATCGAAGGTCAAGAAGGCCTTAGAAGGGGTAACGCCCCCGGTCGGTTGCCCACCGAACCGTTTATTTGTGCCGGAGGGATTACGGTCAGACGTTATTCAGTGGGGGCATTGTTCCAACGTAGCTTGTCACCCAGGAGTGACCCGTACTAGTTTTCTGGTTAAGCAACGATTCTGGTGGCCACTCATGGCCCGGGACATTCACGGTTTTGTTTTGGCTTGCTCGGTTTGTGCCATTGGTAAGTCTTCCAATCAACCCCCAGATGGGTTACTCCAATCGCTGCCTGTCCCTTCGAGACCCTGGTCCCATATCACACTAGATTTTATTACCGCCCTCCCGCCCTCCCAGGGCAACACGGTAGTTTTAACCGTGGTGGACCGGTTCTCGAAGGCGGCTCATTTTATTCCCTTGCCCAAATTACCCTCAGCCAAGGAGACAGCAGTGACCGTCGTAGATCACGTCTTTCGTTTACATGGCCTCCCGATTGACGTGGTCTCCGACAGAGGACCCCAATTTGTGTCCAAATTTTGGCAAGAGTTTTGTAAATTACTGGGCGCGACTGTCAGTCTATCCTCAGGGTTTCATCCCCAGAGCAATGGCCAGACCGAGAGAGCCAACCAAGATCTGGAAAGAATGTTGCGGTGTTTGGTCTCCAGGAATCCTTCTTCTTGGAGTCAGCAACTGTCTATGGTGGAGTACGCCTACAATACGTTACCAGTGTCATCCACGGGCCTGTCTCCATTTGAGTGTAGCTTAGGTTTCCAGCCACCAATCTTTCCCAGTCTGGAGTCCGAAGTCGCGGTCCCCTCCGCACACGCCTTTGACCAGAGGTGTCACCGCACCTGGACTAGAGCCCATGAGACTCTACTCCAGGTGGGGGCGCGCACCAAGGCTAAAGCCGATCGCCACCAGTCGAAGCCTCCCGTATACGTCGCTGGTCAAAAAGTGTCCTGATCCTGTGTTCCTGTTCCCCGTTCTGTGCTCGTGTGGTGTCTGTTCCTGGAATCCTGTTCGCTGTTCTGTTCTTCATTCACGTCTGGATTCACCATCACCATCACTGCACTTCAGCACCAGCCTACTCACCCGTGTTTGACCATCGAGGTCCCTGCGCCACCCGCCTGTGCCTGTTACTTTGTGTGTATCATCCTTTATATAAATAAAGAGTTTATTGCACCTGCTATTGCTTCCTCGTTCTCGTATCATGACACATATAGCACTTCGTGGTGGAGAGGATGGTGATAACGTATCGTGTGCGAAAAAAAGAAGAAACAAGCTAGCTAAATCGTATGGCACTTTGCATGATATAGTATACTTTGGTGTACTTTGGTTAGAGGCAAAGTTCCATGTTTGTTTGTTTGTTTTTTAGTCTTGAAAGAACTACAATAACCCGCCACTTTATTAGGTACAATTAACCTATGGCTAAGCCACGCCCCCTCCACTCACTCGGACAAACAGTCAACATTCGGTAACAGGCGCTATGGCAGCTGTCACAGTAGGAGACATTTCACAGGAGGCAATTGATGATTTTTGGAGACAGAAAGATTATATATCATCTCAAAGTCACCAAAAGGGCCTTAACTATGCATTGGAGGGTTATATTAATCATTTTATTTTGAGAAGGTTGATGAAAAGCTTCAGCTCCAGACAAAGATTTAACGTTACAGGTCAGTGTGTAAACGTTATAGTTTGGTGCTATTACGCTTCAAACGCTCGCTTTATATGCGCGTCCTATTCTCTTTGGAGGCGCAAATGGATTCAAAATGTTCAAGCGTCGAAGTAGACGCGATACGCGTGAATTTGACGCTCTATTCGCGTTTGGTGTGAACGCAGCATAATGAACAGGCTGCGATGTCAAGATTGCAATGCTGGAATGTGTGTGTCAGAGAGAGAGAGAGAGAGGCGCGGGCGCGATCGCGATCGAACAGTGGAAACATAAGAAACATAAGTTACTCCATTTTGTTCTACAGGACATCATTAAAACTGCAAAGTGTTTAGCCTACTTATATTTGTGTAAAACACAACATTGTGCTTTTGTCAAACTGTACTCTTGTCAAACTGCAACGCAGCTAGAAGCTAACGTTATAGGCTAACGTTACATTAGAGATGTTAAAGATAACGTTCAAATATGTTGTTGACTTACCTTAGAACAGATGTAGACATCCTTGTTTAATTTATCCACGTTTAGTTGGTGTTGTGGTCTAAGTTACCGCATAAATTAATCCAGAGCAGACACTTATCTCGGTTGAGATGTGGCTTGAGAAAGGGTAAAAAATACACACCGTCGCCCAGCCTCTCAGGATACCTAGTGTTGGAGTTGAATGTACCCCATGCACACCGTTTGACCATTTTAAACTTAAAATGACAAGAAAAAACAGATAAAAACGAATGAAAACTGACTAACATTTCAATGGACGTGGAAGCAGAGAATGTCCGAGTGCATTGGGTTAGCTATGCGCACTGTGATTGGCTCATCGCGTTTGGGGGCGTGGCTTAGCCATAGGTCAATTGTTCAACTGCTCGTAAACGCAAATATCTAATCAGTTAATCACATGGCAGCAATTCGATGCATCATCAGATTAGTTATGTTGGCATGGTCAAGACGATCTGCTGAAGTTCTAACTGAGCATAATGGATGGGGAAGAAAGGTGGTTTATGCTGCCTTCATGTGTAATTGAAACTTCCTACTTCCCACTTCTGAATTTATGGGTTCAAGTTCAAGAGCTGGGATTGTTGTCGGAAAGAACATGGATCATGGAGGACATCAGGTTTGTTCTTGCCTATTTATTGGGAAAATCTTATTAAAGCCAAAATGATATTTAGCGTTCCATTCATTGACAACCATATAAATATTCCGTACAATCTATTGTCAGTGTGCTGACTGTAATTTCGGTTAAATACATGCTATTTTCACTGTGTATAAAACATACAATACACTTAAAATGATTATTCATATATGTAAATATGCACTACTTTAACGACAAAACCAGGGAATGTAGCTGTTGTAGATCGTTCTCCCCTCCGCCAACTTGGTAACTTTGTTATCAAAATTATCCCTGACGTTCCCACTTGTAAGTACGACTTGAAAGGGCATTCATGTCCACATTTTCACTATGAAATTCATATTTCCGATAGCACGTGAAGGCAGCAGTGAGTGACTTTGAACGTGGCATTGTTGTTTGTGGGTCTGAGTTTCAGAAACTGCTGATCTACTGGGATTTTCACGCACAACCATCTTCTACAGGGTTTACATAGAATGGTCCGAACAAGAGTAAATATCCAGTAAGCGGCAGTTCTGTGGGCGAAAATGCATTGTTGATGCCAGAGTTCAGAGAAGAATGACCAGACTGGTTTGAGCTGATAAAAAGGCAACAGTAACTCAAATAACCACTTGTTGCAACTGAGGTCTGCAGAAGAGCATCTCTCTTGAATGCATAACATGTCATACTTTGAAGCAGATGAGCTACAGCAGCAGAAGAAGAGAAGCAGAAGGGAGATTCACATCATGGATAAAGAGCCAACAAATCTGCAGCAACTGCGTGATGCTATCATGTCAATTTTGCTGAATCCATGCCACGAAGAATTAAGGCAGTTCTGAAGGAAAAAAGGAGGTCCAACTACTAGCAAGCTGTACATAATAAAGTGGCCGGTGAGTGTACAGTATATGTTTGATAAACTGTTAAATAACGTGAAGTTAACCTAGCATAAAAAGTAGCTAGTTTTAAACAAATCCAATGTCTGTATTTTGCCATTTTCCATAATATTTTGTTCCATTTTTACACAACTTGAAGTGCTGACTCTATTCGTCAAAGTCATCAGTTACTTTAGTAACAACCCTGTTACTAAATTTACTATGAGGAAAAGTTATAAAACAAATATTTTTATTCAATTCATGGTAAATATAAGTATCAATAATTAAAAACCAATTTATTCCCAACTAGATAGCCCTTATGAGTGATGGCTTAATTTATGATAAATGTGTAACCCTGTTTTTTAACCGTGTTATCCATTCTGGCATTTTTTATTAATAATATTTTCATTTGATACATTTTTCTATTTTATTTTGAAAATCACACAAATCAGAGTATATATAATATATATATATATATATATTATATATATAAAATAATCAACATTTAAATCTCTAGGTTAAGCACCTCTGTTTACCGACAAATAAAAAAACTCTTTTTAAAGAGTTTCAGATTCTATTTTGTACCCTATTTGTGGAATAAATCTGGCTGATTTTTCCAGGCTGTGTTTGAAAAACTGAGATTAACCTTGAAATGCAAAGAGTAAAGACTGATATCCTTCTTTTGGATGTGGACTGCATCTCTGATCAGCGCTACCAGAAAGCCTCTGGGATTGAGAAAGGCAGCCAGTCGATAAACATGAGTTGCAATACTGGATGACTTCTCCCACAGGTATGACCTGAGCAGGTCTGCTTGAGTCTCCAGACATGAGAGAGCTGATGATGTTAGATATGCAGCAGTGGAGCTTGTCATGTTATATTTAACTGGCCGAAAATTGTTTAAAAGGAGGGAAGACACCAGCGAATCCAGACGCCCCCACTCTGAAGAAACAACGCAACGGACCAAGAGAAGCAAATTCCATTCCCATGCCAATGTCCATTTTTCTCAGCTTTTCTTGTAAAGATAGCAACCTTTCCCAAGTCGTTCTATAGTCTGGAATTTCTTGGGGTTGCATTAAAAGACTGGTGTCTCCGGAGTGGTTAGCTTTTGGAAGCATGCCTACATGTTCATGTTTGCCACCGTGGGGCCCCCTAAAGTTGCACTGCCCTAAGGACGGCCCTAGTTTCAAGGAGTTCAGAAATAGTGCTTACTGATATAGAGAATAACTCCCTTTGGAATGGACATTGTGCTTAGACCTTTTTCATGCTCACACATTACAAACTAAAGAAAGTTGAAAATGTAAAAAAGGATAAATAGGTCCTTTTTAAAGCTTGTTTTCCCTTTTTAAAAAAAAATCATTTTGGACCACTTGGAAGTTTCCTACGGCCCCCTAGTGGGTCCCAGGCCCCCTGGCTAAGAACCACTGCTATAAAGTCTTTGGAGATTTAAGTGATAGTGTGTGCTTGCATACCAAATCTTCCTGTAAAGTTAATGATATCTGAAAGAATGTGTTGGCCACGTCCCCGTGATGTAGACGGCTGACTTAGACATGCCCTGACCACACTCTGCACGGGTGCTAGATCAGCATGGTCTGACGTGGCTCCCATAAACCAGGTGACCTGTTGAGAGAACAGATCAACCAACATAATTTGTATTGAACCAAGAAAATGATTTTAAAGCATTTCATGTCCCAGCAGTACCTGCTATGTACTCTAATGCTTCAGTGGGATCACTACTGTGTTTGGTTATGCGGTGATGTGCATCAATCAGAGCAAGTAGATCTTCCTGAGTCCTATGAATGGTATTTGAATGTTTGTCAGCAGGACAGAGTGCAGGATGGCACACTGAATGTGCACAGTGTCTTCGGACGAGAAGAAGAGTGTTTGTTTTACTGAGGACCACAATTCATCCTTCAGGTCCCAGGAAGAATTGCACTAATCCTAACAGCAGCTGTATCAGATAAGGTGTTTGGTGTTTTATGCCCCCAACGGCGCCTTCCAGGCAGCGAGGGGATGGGTAGGTTTAAGGTTGAGGGTAGGGTTAGCTGCCTCTAAGGAGCCATTGGGGGCTTAAAACACCATCGAGCTATCAGATAATAGATTATGTACATCAGAGAGCATTTGTATGCTGTAGACTCCAGAACTGTCTGTAAATCAACCGATTTATTTTCTCTTAAAAGGAACACATGCTTCTTCTTTTTTTCTCTTTTAGACCTGGGGTCCATTCTTCGTACCTCACATAATACATCTGACATGATTTGACAGATGCCAGATCTTAATCGTGAAAATTGACCTCTGGTTATTGGATTTACTGGATTTGATTAAAATATCCAGATTAAGTTGTTTGATATTTCTGCATGTTCTTGTGTTCATTGGAAAGGGCAGATATATCGATACTCGAAACCATGATCAGCAATGCAGTGATTGGCTGCTGTCAAGACTTGTAATGATAAAAAAATCATTATTCAAAACAAAGGCATAGCTTGATGATTCTGTTAATGAGCGTGGATTCATGGGAGTTGTCATCTTCACCTCCACAGCTGATGGAAAGGAATCCAATGGACTTGGGCAGAAATCATGTTCATGGATGAGACAATGAATTACATTTGAACGAGGCCGCAGGAGCGAATCCCAATGAAAGACATCTGCGATACACACGGTTTCGAGGTCAACGGATCTTTTATTATGCACTGCAGTTGGCCACTTCTGCTCTTTTCATTGCGTATGTGGGGTAACACAGTGCTGTTTTACATGGTTAAAATAAAAATAATCACACTAACTTAATTTGAGTGAGTTGCAGTAATCTAGATCGATATTAGAATATCATATTAATAAAAACTGGATGACTTGTGTTGCTAAATGACATGCAATTCATTTAAAAATATATTGTATGATGGAGAAAGATCTCTGATTATGCTATGTTAGCCACTTGACAAAAATGTCTCTGAGGCATGGTAAAAACATTGTACTCGTGGTAAATCAAGAAAACAACTGATTCAAACAATAAGACTAACCGTGTTGAGCTATATAACAATTCGTTTTCTGCTGATAAATGTATCCAAACAGTTGCTCACCTGTTTAATAAAACACGTGTCTTTGGTGATTCCATGGTTTCTACAAAAGTAAAACTGGAAATAGAGGGAAACGCGGATATGATGTCATCGACAGGCGAAGCGTGGACACAGTCCGAGGCCTGGTTAAAATTCCTTATTTCTCTGGATTTAAACACTGCTGGAAATGTTTGGGATACTGTAAGTACACAAGTCAACAAAATATATAACATTGTTCTAGTGATTTTTGGATATTTTAATCTAAAAATCTTACGCATTGTGCCTTTAAGAAATATGACATATGGTTAGTTTTATTTTATGTCAACCTTCAAGATGGCGGCGTGAGTAAGACGGCAGATAGGCCTACCTCTCTCCACTCAAAACGTCACACACTTAACTTTATTTACCTACTGATCGCACTCTAACCCAAATTGGGAATTGAATAAAGGTATTTTGCAAAAATGCCCAAACCATCAAAACAATTGCCCAAAGACCGCGACGTTTCAGAGGACTATAGTGCTACCAACCAGCTAGGTAGCACTGGCGTAGGTGCTAAAGCTAACGCTAGCCCTGAAGGATCTCCTCTCTTGATGTCTGAGGTTCTGCTAAAGAGTATTTCTGCGGCGGTTGCAGAGGAGGGACAGCGTATCCTACGGTCTGTAAACGAGTCGCTTGAGAAACTTGAGATCAAAGTGGATAACATGATGAAGCGCATTGATGATGTTGCGGCTACGACAGCGGCACTTGTTGCATACCAAACCGAGGCTGAAACGCGCATCTCCCAGCTGGAGGATGACATCGCTCTGATAAAAGATCGACTGGACGCGTTGGAGAAAGCGAACAAGGAGCTGAAAGACAAAGTATCTGAACTGGAATGTTGGCATAGACGAAAGAACATCAGGCTGTTAAATCTGAAGGGAGTGACCCGCTCGCGTTTTTCGAGGCATTTATTCCCAAACTCCTGCAGTTACCTGTCCAGAATATATCTATTGACCGTGCCCATCGGGGCTTTGGAGTACCTAAAGAGGATCGCCCACGTGCTGTGGTCATTAAACTCCAACACTCCAGAGACGTCTTGAAGATAACGGCAGCAGTGAAACGCCTTGGAAATCTCCAGTATGAGGGTCGGCCACTGCGTATTGTGCCAGATGTAGCCTACCTCCAGACGTTCGGGCTGCAAGACGTGCGTTCAACACGGTATGCGCCGAACTTATTAGAAGGAACATACGCTTTAGGATGGCTTATCCAGCTACCCTGTTTTTCAAGGCAAATGAAGCGCAGAAGACATTCAAGGACCCAAACAAGGCCGAAGCTTTTCTTTCAACCCTCACCTGACTGGTAAAGTAGCCTCTATCTTATGCCTCGTTTCCACTGAGCGGTACGGTACGGTACGGGACAGAACGGTACGGTTCGGGTCTGTTAACCATGATCTGGCTAGCGTTTCCACTGCCAACAGTACCCTTACTTGATAGGCGTGGTGTTTCGATCGACGTCATTTTCGCGCAAAGAAGAACATAGTAAACTACAATGGATGACATACAGCAGATCTTGTTCTTGCTCCTCGACATGTTTGTCACAAGAAGACAAGCGCCGACATTAGGCTTTTCTCAATATCAAGTATGCAAAGTTTGTAGGCCTACTTGCCATGCGACTCCTACATGGTACAGCGCGTTCTTAAAAGCGTCACTCAGCTCGCTCTGCTACTCCGGTTATCTCTTTTAACTTACTCTGTATGTACATTTTAAGCAACAATAAAACGAAATATGTTATAAAACACCACTCTGCCTCTTTTCGTTTTCGTTTAAATAAATTAAACATTATAGGGACACAAATGTGGTTCATGCGCAACGCATATTGATTATTCACTGCACGTTATACGTTATTCTATTTATAACAAAACGAAATTTAAAACACAACCCTAACGTTACCTCTTTTCGTTTAAAAAAATAAATAAAATAAACATATTCCAGGCAATATATGCATTTGTACAAATGTTGCAATAAACATCAGTGATAATCTTGTAATAAAAAATGACAAGAAACCATATTTCTTTTTGTAAAATTTCAGAAGAAATAAAGCAAACAATTCAGTCAAATATCCAAATGCAGCGCTCTAGTCTAACATTACAAGTAAAGTAATACAAATAACGTTAATATGAAACTAAACTTAGCCCTCAGCCAAAACGATTGACAGGGAACTCAAAGATCGCCCGTTAGGTCTACACAAAAATAATTATATCTTATGTTTAACCTCCACCTTTTAGTACCGTTCCACTGTGCTAGGTACCCCAATGGAAGGGTACCTAAAAAGTGGTACGGTACGGTTCGGCATTTTGGTACCATTCACAACTTTTGATAGTGGAAACGCAAATAAATGCGTACCGTTCCGTACCATACCGTACCGTACCGCTCAGTGGAAACGAGCCATTATTAACGTGACTATGAGTGCTCTATTGCCCCATCTAAGTTCATTACGGACAATTATGCCTGAATGGGGTACAGTGGGTGATATACAATATGTTACATCTTAAATGGAGAGTTGGTAACTGGACATTGTGAATGTTTGGATGTCCAACTTTTTTTCTTTTTTTTTTTACTGTTTTGTTTATCTTTATGTTTTTTTTTTTTTTTTTTTTTTTTTTTTTTTTTTTCTTATACACTGGGTGCCTCAATAAAAAAGAAGAGTATGGTCCTAGGTTTTCTGTATGGCATGTATTTCTGCATCCAAAATTATAATTTTAGTATAAAACAATGGGAGTGATTGACATAAATTACTGAATATGAGAAATTTGAACATTACTTCTGTACCTCTACCAATATAAGCTGTGATTATTACAACCCTGAAGATCTGAAACAAAATAATGACTTTTCCTTTTCTGTAATGCATTTAAATATTATAAGTCTTAGTAAGCATTATGACGACCTCGTTGCACTTCTTGCTAGCACAGGAAAAATTTTTGATATCATTGGTTGTTGTGAAACTTGGATGAGTGAGCAAACCCTTTCAGATATTTATAAAATAGATGGATACTCATTGTATTGTATTAATAAGGAGGATAGAATTGGAGGAGGGGTATGCTTATATGTAAATTCTCATTACTCTGTTAAGGAGCGTCATGATTTGACAGTTGATGATGGCCACACTGATTCATTATTCCTAGAAGTTAAAATGGCGAGTGGTGCACGTATCATTATTGGAGTAATTTACCGACCACCAAACTCTGATTATGAAACATTCAGAAACCACTTTGATAATCTCCTTCTCAGTATAAATCAGATGAACAAAAACAGTATTATTATGGGTGACTTTAATATTGACATTTCTAAAGAAGATATCAAGGGAACTGATTTTTTAAATACCCTTCACTCCTCATCATTCTATCCTACTATTGATAAACATACACGTGTTACAGAGAGAAGTATGTCTACAATTGATAAAATTATAACAAATTTACAAAATACTGGTTGTAAATCGGGTGTAATATTTTCTGACATCTCTGATCATTACCCTGTTGTGTTCTTTACTAACTGGATAAAAAGAGTATCCAATCCATGTACTAATAGGAAGGCAAAAGTTCTTAATAACAAAACACTTGCAAATCTAATTCAACACCTCCAAAGTAAAAGCTGGGATGAAATATACAATGCCATAGACCCCAATTTTGCTTATAATTTCTTAATTGATGGAATAATCGATGCTATTAATGTGACTATTCCTGAAAAGATAATCAAACATAAAAAGGAAACTCATCCATGGATCACCAAAGGAATCCTAAAGTCTATCCAAAAGAAGGATAAACTTTATAAACAATATAGGAAGAATCCGAATAGTAATAACAAAATCTTATATACACGGTATAAAAATAAATTAACTAGCTTAATACGAGACAGCAAAGCGAGTTACTTCACTGATTGTCTCAAAACTGCCTCGGGGGATCAGAAGAAATCTTGGAAGGTGTTGAATGAGATACTTGGCCGCAGTAATAAATCCACAGTCATCCCTGACACCGTTGTGCCAACCCAATCTAATAATTATACAATACAAGATTCATTACCAGACTTGTTTAATAGATATTTTGCCTCTGTTGGAAAGAATTTGTCTCAACAATTTGGTCCACCTGGGGGTGCCAATTATAAAACATTCTTGAGGAATAATTATCCCAGCTCTTGCTATTTTAGACCTAGCTGTAAACTGGAAGTTACTAACATTATTAATAAACTTAAATGCTCTCACACAGCTGGTGCCGATGGAATCTCTAGCATGATCCTCAAAGCCATAGTGAATGAAATAGCTGAGCCACTCGCCTATATAATTAATTTATCATTACAACATGGCATAGTTCCTAAACAAACTAAGGTGGCAAAGATAATACCAATTTACAAATCTGGGGACAAATGTGATTTTCAAAACTATAGACCCATATCAATCCTGCCAACGTTGTCTAAAGTATTAGAAAGGGTGGTTTATTCACGACTTGTAGATTACTTAAATAAACATAACATACTAGAATCTTCACAATATGGCTTTAGGAAGAATAGCAGCACAAGTATGGCCATTTTAGATCTTGTAGAAAAAATAAATGATGCTTTTGAAAGGAAAGAGGCCGGTATTGGGATCTTTCTCGACCTTTCAAAAGCTTTCGACACGATTGATTTTCAAATTTTACTTGGAAAACTGTCGCACTACGGGGTCAGGGGTGTGGCTCTCCAGTGGTTCAGGGACTATGTTTATGGAAGATGGCAATATGTAAACTTAAATGGTATTGACTCTGGATTTCAAAATATAGTATCTGGGGTTCCCCAGGGATCTATTTTGGGGCCTCTCTTGTTCATTGTTTACATTAACGATTTTGTACATTGTTCCAGTGATGTTCATAAAATACTCTTCGCTGATGACACAAATCTGTTTGTATCCCATAAATACTTGTATCATCTTGAAAAACTCTTAAATGACAGATTAGCAGAAATAGACACTTGGTTTAAATGTAACAAACTATCGCTAAACATTAGTAAAACTTTTTATATTGTTTTTCGACCAAGTAGTCATAAGTACAGTGATTGTGACATTAATTTAAATATAGATGGTAGAGCTATTCAAAGAGTGGATGCAATACAATTTCTTGGAATACATATAGATCAGTTTATAAACTTTAAGGAACATATTAATGAGCTAGTTAAAAAACTATCTAAAATTGTGGGCTTGTTCTTTAAAGTGAGACACGTGCTCCCATAAGACGTGCTCTTGTCTCTGTACAGGACTCTGTTTGAGCCTCATTTGACTTATTGTAATATTATTTGGAATAATACTTACCCTACTTATACTGAGAAACTTCTGATATTACAAAAGAAAGCTATAAGAGCTATTACATGGTCCACACGTAACTCTCACACAAATGCTCTCTTCCATAGACATAGCCTACTAAAGCTTCCTGAAAGTAACTTTTATCATAATGCATGTACAATGTACAATGTTGTCAACAGGTTAAACATTAGATTGTGTGAGCTCATTCCACTATACACACCTTCTCACACATACCACACTAGACAAAAACTGCTCTTAAAAGGTAAATGTAGGAACCGAAGTGCTAGGTTTAGTTTATGTTACAGTGGTCCACAATTATGGAATGACCTGGATACTAATTTAAAACAATCTGTTTCATTATTTATATTTAAAAAGAAACTAAAGCAACAACTACTGGAGAGATATAAACCCGAGGGATTTACGACTGAGAGCTAAACCCCTTTCTCTTGGTACAAGGATCAATTCAAATTGAGGTACAAAGGTACAGTGACTGTCATTTTTATTTTTATATATACACTGCTCAAAAAAATAAAGGGAACACTTTTTAATCAGAGAATAGCATCAAGTCAGTTAAACTCCTGGGATATTGATCTGGTCAGTTAAGTAACAGAGGAGGTTGGTAATCAGTTTCAGCTGCTTTAGTGTTAATAAAATTAATAGCAGGTGCACTAGATGGGCAACAGTGAGACAACCCCTAAAACAGGAATGGTTTTACAGGTGGTGGCCACTGACATTTTTTCCCTACTGATCTTTTCGGACGGTTTTTCACCAGTTTTGCATTTGGCTAGGGTCAGTGTCACTATTGGTAGCATGAGGCGGTACCTGGACCCTACAGATGTTGCGCAGGCAGTCCAGCTCCTTCAGGATGGCTCATCAATACGTGCCATTGCCAGAAGGTTTGCTGTGTCTCCCAGCACAGTCTCAAGAGCATGGAGGAGATTCCAGGAAGACAGACAGCTACTCTAGGAGAGCTGGACAGGGCCGTAGAAGGTCCTTAACCCATCAGCAGGACCGGTATCTGCTCCTTTGTGCGAGGAGGAACATGATGAGCACTGCCAGAGCCCTACAAAATGACCTCCAGCAGGCCACTGGTGTGAATGTCTCTGACCAAACAATCAGAAACAGACTTCATGAGGGTGGCCTGAGGGCCCGACGTCTTCTAGTGGGCCCTGTGCTCACTGCCCAGCACCAGGGAGCTCGATTGGCATTTCCCATTGAACACCAGAATTGGCAGGTCCGCCACTGGTGCCCTGTGGTTTTCACAAATGAGAGCAGGTTCACCCTGAGCACGTGACAGACAGGAAAGGGTCTGGAGAAGCCATGGAGAATGTTATGCTGCCTGTAACATCGTTCAGCATGACCGGTTTGGTGGTGGGTCAGTGATGGTCTGGGGAGGCATATCCATGGAGGGACGCACAGACCTCTGCAGGCTAGACAATGGCACCCTGACTGCCAATAGGTATTGGGATGAAATCCTTGGATCCATTGTCAGACCCTATGCTGGTGCAGTGGGTCCTGGGTTCCTCCTGGTGCACAACAATGCCTGGCCTCATGTGGCGAGAGCATGCAGGCAGTTCCTGGAGGATGAAGGAATGATACCATTGAAGGGCCACCACGCTCACCTGACCTACATCCAATAGAACACCTCTGGGACATTGTGTTTCAGTCCATCTGACATCACCTGGTTGCACCTCAGACTGTCCAGGAGCTCAGTGATGCGCTGGTCCAAATCTGGGAGGAAATACCCCAGGACACCATCCGTCGTCTCATTAGGAGTATGCCCCGACGTTGTCAGGCATGCATACAAGCACGTGGGGGCCATACAAACTAATGAGTACCATTTTGAGTTGCTGCAATGAAATTTCAGCAAAATTGACAAGCCTGCTGCATCATTTTTTCACTTAGATTTTCGGGGTGTCTTGGAATTCAATCCTCTGTAGGTTGATTATTTTCATTTCCATCAAACGATGTGGCATCCTTTCGTTCATAACACATTACCCAGTCCATATTAGTATAGATATCCAGCGTGATATTTTTCCCCATTGAGATCTGATGTGTTTTCAAAGTGTTCCTTTAATTTTTTTGAGCAGTGTATATGTATATATATATGTGTGTATATGTATGTGTATGTATATATATATATATATATATATATATATATATATGTATGTGTATGTATATACAGTGAGGAAAATAAGTATTTGAACACCCTGCTATTTTGCAAGTTCTCCCACTTAGAAATCATGGAGGGGTCTGAAATTGTCATCGTAGGTGCATGTCCACTGTGAGAGACATAATCTAAAAAAAAATATCCAGAAATCACAATGTATGATTTTTTAACTATTTATTTGTATGATACAGCTGCAAATAAGTATTTGAACACCTGAGAAAATCAATGTTAATATTTGGTACAGTAGCCTTTGTTTGCAATTACAGAGGTCAAACGTTTCCTGTAGTTTTTCACCAGGTTTGCACACACTGCAGGAGGGATTTTGGCCCACTCCTCCACACAGATCTTCTCTAGATCAGTCAGGTTTCTGGGCTGTCGCTGAGAAACATGGAGTTTGAGCTCCCTCCAAAGATTCTCTATTGGGTTTAGGTCTGGAGACTGGCTAGGCCACGCCAGAACCTTGATATGCTTCTTACAGAGCCACTCCTTGGTTATCCTGGCTGTGTGCTTCGGGTCATTGTCATGTTGGAAGACCCAGCCTCGACCCATCTTCAATGCTCTAACTGAGGGAAGGAAGTTGTTCCCCAAAATCTCGCATTACATGGCCCCGGTCATCCTCTCCTTAATACAGTGCAGTCACCCTGTCCCATGTGCAGAAAAACACCCCCAAAGCATGATGCTACCACCCCCATGCTTCACAGTAGGGATGGTGTTCTTGGGATGGTACTCATCATTCTTCTTCCTCCAAAAACGTTTAGTGGAATTATGACCAAAAAGTTCTATTTTGGTCTCATCTGACCACATGACTTTCTCCCATGACTCCTCTGGATCATCCAAATGGTCACTGGCAAACTTAAGACGGGCCTTGACATGTGCTGGTTTAAGCAGGGGAACCTTCCGTGCCATGCATGATTTCAAACCATGACGTCTTAGTGTATTACCAACAGTAACCTTGGAAACGGTGGTCCCAGCTCTTTTCAGGTCATTGACCAGCTCCTCCCGTGTAGTTCTGGGCTGATTTCTCACCTTTCTTAGGATCATTGAGACCCCACGAGGTGAGATCTTGCATGGAGCCCCAGTCCGAGGGAGATTGACAGTCATGTTTAGCTTCTTCCATTTTCTAATGATTGCTCCAACAGTGGACCTTTTTTAACCAAGCTGCTTGGCAATTTCCCCGTAGCCCTTTCCAGCCTTGTGGAGGTGTACAATTTTGCCTCTAGTGTCTTTGGACAGCTCTTTGGTCTTGGCCATGTTAGTAGTTGGATTCTTACTGATAGTATGGGGTGGACAGGTGTCTTTATGCAGCTAACGACCTCAAACAGGTGCATCTAATTTAGGATAATAAATGGAGTGGAGGTGGACATTTTAAAGGCAGACTAACAGGTCTTTGAGGGTCAGAATTCTAGCTGATAGACAGGTGTTCAAATACTTATTTGCAGCTGTATCATACAAATAAATAGTTAAAAAATCATAAATTGTGATTTCTGGATTTTTTTTTTAGATTATGTCTCTCACAGTGGACATGCACCTACGATGACAATTTCAGACCCCTCCATGATTTCCAAGTGGGAGAACTTGCAAAATAGCAGGGTGTTCAAATACTTATTTTCCTCACTGTATGTGTATATATGTATGTATGTATATATATTATTATTATTTATTTTTTGCTTTTGCTTAAGGTAACTGTATTCTAAATACCCATAATTTAAAGAATGGTTGTCCTGGCATCTAAAGTTGGACCAGTCACTTAATCTTTGCCAGGTGGGTGGGGTGATATTGGTGGTGGGATGGACCCCTATTTATAAGCTATTGCTTTTTGGGAGTTCATTTTTTCACAATAGAACACAATTGTTTTTCCGGAACTGCTGTTTGTCAAGTTACTTTGAACTGTGGTGTGTACTAGTTGTAGCTGCAGTTGAAATGTAATGTGTTTTGTACTGTAAAATTTACACTGCTTCGAAAATGTAGCTGTGCAACTGAGTAACTACTTCAATTGCTTGACACCATTGGCAAGATATGGATTGAAATGGTAGTGATGCCACCGAGCCGAGGTGCAGTTAAAGATTTCCTTTTACCCATTCTCTTATGTTTTGTTTCGACGTTTGGCTATAAGCTCTTGCAGATCTTGTATAACAGTATCCAGCTTGAGTTGGCATGCTGCATCATAATTGTTTGTAACTCAAGTTATTTGTATTGTGATGACCGATATATTATCATATTTTGTGTGGGTAAAGTGTGTAGTCCTTGGCTATTGGAAAAGTAATATATTTTGTACTTGTTACTCTGTGATTGCTACCCCCAACAACTGTTTCTGATGTAGCAACAAATGCAATGTGTGCAATTGTGGAAATAAACTAAACTAACCTTTTCATTACACCATGTTGCAGACATTTCACTGATGTAAATGTAATGCCTACCTGGGACTGAGTGAGGTCTGTCACCTTTAGTTATGAGCCACAGTCTGAACTGGGGATGCACAAGTTTTTCTGCACTTCCACTGCTTAGAAAAAGCCCACCATCTGTCTCCAAATCTGTCAAATGCACAGGTGGTTTACAATGAGATAATGAAGTCTGTGTAGTCTGTATGGTTATTAGAGTCACCTTTTGTAGTGCAGGACACTACTTGTGTTAACTCTGACATCCCAACAGTCCAGCAGATGACAGTTGTTCAGGACTAACCAGTGGCCCTTTTGGACAGCGCTGTCCAGTGCCAAAAAAACAGCATCTCGATGACAACCAGATCCATAAAAAATAACACTACATAATTTAAAGGCATAGTTATATTCATTATAAAATAATGATCACCCCTTCTTGATTAATAGCATGTATGGTCATGGTAACCTAAAGATATATATTTTTCATGAGCCATTTTTCCACCGTCAACGGATCTAAGAACAGCAAGGAACGATTCCAGTTATTTTTCTACTTGAGCTTGGTTCGGCAAGGCATGATTACAAACCCGGCCTGTAATTCTCAGCACGGTTGGTAACCGTAGTAATGTAGTGATGTCGCCACTCAGGATTGGTCACTTGTCTGTTGCCTGGCTACCAGTTTCTCTGTAACTGGCCAAGCTATTTGAGCGAGATAGACACAAGTTAATAATAAAATTAAAAGAAATAACTGCTCATTGTCCATAACGCGGTCACTATTGACCTTATTCAGAGCAGCACCATGACAGTGACATGACTGTGAGGGAGAAAACTTACCGTGTTTTCAATGTAAAAAGCTGTATAAAGCTTCTAGATCACTTTCAATTTTCCACTGACTGCTCATGTTGTCTGGAGTTTTTTTGTCTATTGAAATTTCTTGGAAAGATATCTTTGCAGTGTTCCGTCAGCAGAACAATCCAAAAACACAATAAATAATAGTACAACCCACTGAAGAGACGGCTGTCTATCCCTCTCAGCCTCGCTTTCATTCAAAGGTGGTGCTGCCTTGAATAAGGTCTATTTACATCTCACACCGTCTGTAAACTCTTGCGTTAACAAGGCAACAATTGACATTTATTACATTCAAAAAAGCTCTGTTATCAGCCCCACAGTGGATAATGAAACCATACGGCACGGAATGGAACGGTTAAACAATGAGGATGGTTTGGATCGACGGTAGAAATGGATTGGGAGAGAGAAAGGTCATGAACTGATAAGGAGAGGAGGGGAAATGTCACAAGTTGGATTGAGCAGCACAGGGCACATGTACTAACCACTAGGCCAAAGCTTTGACTTTTAAAAATAGATCTTTTTTATTTCCACATGACTACGCCAGTGAGATTTGTTTCCACGACATTCATAGAACAGTGCCATGACCTTATTAGATTGACAATCCCCCTGGAGTAAATATCTTGCTCAAGGAAACAATGGTTGCTCCTCGAAGGAATCGAACCAGCAACCTTTTGGCTATCAGCCATGAGCCTAAAACATTCATGGGAATTTCTACTAACCAGTGTTACAGTATTTTTAGTAGTGCCTAGCTTTAGTTTTAATTTTTCATCAGATATTTATATTTTATTTTATTTCAAATAACTTACCCTTTGTTGTCCGCTTGGCACTTAGCAACTTGTTTAATTAAATGGAGAGGTTAGATGCTTACTGGCACTTCATTTTTATCTGGTAAATGTACAACTACAGGACCTTCATTCTTGGACAAAAGGTTGGAGATCATTTCCACAGAGCCCATTGGAGGGTCTTCAGCAAATTAATACAGCATATGTCCTTGCGCACAAGTAAGGTCCTTTTCCACTGCTGCTAGCCAATGAGGACACAGCGTCTTCCAGAGAATGGCCCGCTGCATTGTGGACAAATGAGAGTGAGACTGACAAGGGACTGGTCCAATCACTGTGGAGGAAGGAAACCGCACTTATTCCCGCCATAGCTTGGAATAATTTACCAGAGATGACACAAGACCCCTGAAGGGTGCAATCGTCTCTAATAGATAGACATCATCTCGAGAGTGTGTTTGAATCCAGCTTGGCAGCTTGGGGATAGACTGTGTGGATGGTGATAAAAAAACACTCTTGAAGATTTCCAATTGCTTAATCCTCTGAGGAAAGTGACTCGTTCTACTTCAGGGCAGCCCTTATTGTGCACAATAACGGCAACAGATACCAATAATCTGAATAAAGCAGAATGGGTCTGGAAAAAGCGAGGTTTATACTGAGAAGAGACATGAGACACAATCCTGTAAGTAATCTCTGATATGACAGCTCTGGGCACCATCTCTCTGTGAAACCTCATGTCTGGGCTCTCCAGAGCTAAAGCTGACCGTAACGTGAGCAGGAATCCGTGAAGAGTGAAAAGATAACATGGTGAAAGTCGGCCCATGTCCTGGAGAGCGTTGTAAAGGGATAAGGTGAGCTCTGCTATTTGATAAAAATCAACCATCAGGGGTTTGTGCTGATCTATCTCTTGAGATAGCTCCTTGATTTCTGTCTCAAGTTCAAGAGAGACACTCTGTAAACACGTGTGGAAGGAACTCAGGGTCCTGGAGAAGTGGTGCAGATGCATGCATGACATACTCCATCAAGGAAATCTGCGATCATAATAAAATTGAAGTTATGTGCTGTTAAGAATATTTCATAAAGCTTAGCTTTCCAAAAAATATCTAAACTTCTTGACCAGCCAACCTTGTTTTGAAAAAGTTTATGCTGAAGCATCTGTTTTTTTTGTCTGTATTTGGTGATGTTGTTTCCACAGTTCTGAACACTCAGTCTGCATCAGTTCTGTCAAAATAAGGTCCCGAACTTCAGATGTGCTTGGAGAAAGATCAATCATTTGAACCTCCTCCAGGAAAGAAGTGTGAATTTCTAGCAGAAAATGTGGAAAATAGTTGATTAAAAGGCAACACCTTACAGCAGGGGTTTTCAAACTAGTTCATTGGAAACCCAAATAGGTGCTGGGAGTGTATGTAAATATGTGAATGAATATATACACTCACCTAAAGGATTATTAGGAACACCTGTTCAATTTCTCATTAATGCAATTATCTAATCAACCAATCACATGGTAGTTGCTTCAATGCATTTAGGGGTGTGGTCCTGGTCAAGACAATCTCCTGAACTCCAAACTGAATGTCAGAATGGGAAAGAAAGGTGATTTAAGCAATTTTGAGCGTGGCATGGTTGTTGGTGCCAGACGGGCCGGTCTGAGTATTTCACAATCTGCTCAGTTACTGGGATTTTCACGCACAACCATTTCTAGGGTTTACAAAGAATGGTGTGAAAAGGGAAAAACATCCAGTATGCGGCAGTCCTGTGGGCGAAAATGCCTTGTTGATGCTAGAGGTCAGAGGAGAATGGGCCGACTGATTCAAGCTGATAGAAGAGCAATTTTGACTGAAATAACCACTCGTTACAACCGAGGTATGCAGCAAAGCATTTGTGAAGCCACAACACGCACAACCTTGAGGCGGATGGGCTACAACAGCAGAAGACCCCACCGGGTACCACTCATCTCCACTACAAATAGGAAAAAGAGGCTACAATTTGCACGAGCTCACCAAAATTGGACAGTTGAAGACTGGAAAAATGTTGCCTGGTCTGATGAGTCTCGATTTCTGTTGAGACATTCAGATGGTAGAGTCAGAATTTGGCGTAAACAGAATGAGAACATGGATCCATCATGCTATGCCACTGTGCAGGCTGGTGGTGGTGGTGTAATGGTGTGGGGTATGTTTTCTTGGCACACTTTAGGCCCCTTAGTGCCAATTGGGCATCGTTTAAATGCCACGGCCTACCTGAGCATTGTTTCTGACCATGTCCATCCCTTTATGACCACCATGTACCCATCCTCTGATGGCTACTTCCAGCAGGATAATGCACCATGTCACAAAGCTCGAATCATTTCAAATTGGTTTCTTGAACATGACAATGAGTTCACTGTACTAAAATGGCCCCCACAGTCACCAGATCTCAACCCAATAGAGCATCTTTGGGATGTGGTGGAACGGGAGCTTCGTGCCCTGGATGTGCATCCCACAAATCTCCATCAACTGCAAGATGCTATCCTATCAATATGGGCCAACATTTCTAAAGAATGCTTTCAGCACCTTGTTGAATCAATGCCACGTAGAATTAAGGCAGTTCTGAAGGCGAAAGGGGGTCAAACACAGTATTAGTATGGTGTTCCTAATAATCCTTTAGGTGAGTGTATATATATATATATTAAAATACATGATTAACACATTTCTAAAAAAAATGAGATTAATATAAATTTATTCTATTGATAATACTAGTTACTTAATAGTAAGAAATACATTTTGTGAAAAAAAATTATTGCAACTATGGGATGAAAGGCAATATTCTCTGTAGAAATGATTTTTGGACTATATTAATTGTGAAAACACAACACAAATAATTCTGAATTCATCTAAATATGTTGCTTTTCAATAATTTAATTAATATAATATAATTAATATAATATAAGGTTTCACTTTATTTTGATGGTCCCATTAAAACATTCTCTTGACTATAAGTAGCGTTGCACCTACATGTCTACTAACTCTCATTAGAGTGTTAGTAGAGTATTAGTAGACTGGTAGGGTCAGGGTTAGAATAAGTTGACATGCAGTTGCAAAGTTTCTTATAGTCTGTAGAATGTCTGTTGGAGGAGCATCACAATATAGAAATTCTCTAAATATATCGATAAATGAAAATGTACATAGATGCCTTTATTTTTTAGGAAGAGGGTCCTACAATCATCATATTTGGGGGTTCATGGTAGGAAACTTTTTGGAAAATTCCTGCTTTAGAGACTTCTAAAAGGATCATACAATGAGTATCCTGTCTGAATCAACACGATATAACACATCCTAAATCACTCACCATGTATCAGAGTTTGAACTGGAAGGGAAGTGCTCATTACAAGGTGAAAGTCAGGCTCTGACCAGGAGAACTGGCTGGTGTAACAAACTCCTGAAGGATTTGTAGGTTTGATATTGCTCGTTCAGTATGCATCACCAATACTCTTAGACCTGCAGTGGATGAAAGCAAGGTGAGATTAAAATTATTCACAGTGTTTAAAAATGAAACTGAAGATAAAAAACGAAGAAGACATCGCAGATGAGTGATCTTTTTTTGCTCCGTGATTTAGTTTATCAAGTAACTCTGGGTTTCTCAAGTTACTTGATATCTTACTGTATCAAGTAAGTCCATATTTATCCTCCTTATAACCTTTTTCTTCACCTCTTGTATATCGACCTAAAAAGAAATTTCACTATAACTGAAAGATATTTCAAAGCAGTAAGACATATTTTTAAAAAAGACAGATTTTCATACTGACCAGGAGGAAACCATGTCTGAGGTTTCTCATCTTTATGATGATCTGCTAGAAGAGGGCAGCGCTGAGCCCAAGTAATTTGTTCCCCCAGTGAAGAACACTTCGGACCAGATCAGAGGAATCTCCATGGATGCGATGCAGATCTAGTCCATGTATTAGATTTAAAGCAATTTGAAATGTCTTACTGATGGGAATGGCCATGTAGTGTTAACAAGTTGTGATTGGGGCATCATTGAAAAGTGCTGCACTTGGGTATTCCTGTTTCATTTGAATTTCACCAGTCAGACAAAGTTTGTGCCACTTCTGGAACAGCTCTTGTCGAACATCAGGCCCGAACGGACCCAAGTAAGTAACAGCAGCTGCCAAAATCAGGGCGTCACCTGCAATGCATTGTTTAGCCAACTCTGCTTCCTGTAATACACCAAAATATTGAGTCAAATAATGTCTTGTCTAGTTTCATTTGATCAATATGCACATTGCTTGAAAAATTCTGTTGAAATACCCATCGACAACTTTAGCTACCTTTCCTTCTGATGTCCGATATTTAACGTGATGTTCAACCAGTTCGAGTGCAGCACACGACTCTCTCTCTTGAGCCTCTGCGGTACTAAGCTGGGCCTTCAGCAACTCAACCTTCAACCACGCTAGACTCTCAGCCATGAGCTCATCTAAATTGCACTTTTTAGCCTTTTGAGGTGCCATGTGGCGCTGTACGCAAGCATACTTGTATACTGCTGTCACCCAGAGACACAAATATTCACAAGCCCGGCTCACATCTAGCACAGTGCTTGGCTGAAAGGCTGGTGCCTGTGTTATATGACCCAGCTTTTGAATCGTCTCATCAGTAAATTTAGAGCAGTCGAAAGATTCCAGTTCCTGTTGGAGCACAAGAGGAAAATGATACAAATCTCAAAACAAGTATTGCTTCAAACGGTTCAGTAAGGGATTATTTATACCTGAAAGAAGCTGGATTGCACCAAAAGTTGTCTGCTACTGTCCCAGTCACATGGACGATTGAATAACATGCATATTATGTCCACGACCATGACGACTCCATCAGGCGGCATCCTGTCCTTTCCAATGGTCCAATGTTCTGCTTAAAAAGATCCATCTCTGCTGATATCACTCAAATATATCAAGCAATTCATCTGTAGTTAAAGGCAAAAGAAAACAAGAAATTAACATTTCTTAACACCCTCTACTACAATTGTTGACCCCTATGTTGATCTCAAGAATATACCTAGCTTTTGTAAAAGCAGCAGCAGTTTTCCTTAAAATTTTAATTAGCAGTAACTTAAACACTTTGCAGTTTGAATATCCATAAACAAAATTACGTTGTATGTTTTTATGTTTCCACTGTTCGATCGCGTCCGCACCTCACACACGCACACGCACGCACGCACGCACTCACACAAATGTAAACACTTTGAGCCTTTTCGATCGCGCTCGCGCCTCCCTCTCTCTCTCTCTCTGTGGCGCGTGTGCTGGCATGTGTGTAAAAACACTGGCTCTGATTGGCTACCATGAAACACATGACTCTGCCTTAGCCAATCATAATCGCTTAACTCGTTATTAACCCACCTCCTCACTAGCTGTGCGAGCCAGGGGTGCGTTCGGATTACACAGTTTATTCAATCAATGCATAGTAACGCAACGACTTTAAAGTCCAGTAATGTTAACGGCGTTGTAACGACGGGAAAAGTAATTAGTTAGATTACCCCGTTACTGAAAAAATAACGTCCTTACCTAACGCCGTTCTTTTAAACGGCGTTATTCCAAACACTGATAACTACATACCTTCCCAAACTTTAGTAGCTTCCACTCTTGGATTTTTGAGGACGACATGCCCATTAGCTCCCAGAGCCCTTTCCTTGCTTCAATATTCTGCTGTGGTACAGTCACAAAAGTGAGGTCCAGTAGGTGACCTGAAAGAATGAATGAAACCCCTGACATGAAACCATTGCATTAAAACTACTGGAAGAGAGGTGTTTAAGATCCTGAGCGCATTATCTCTCCTCTCAGAATTTCGCTGGCTCTGCTCTGATCATTCAACTGCTCAGCAATCATATAGAATTGACTGCACAATGGTTTCAGCTGGACAAGCATTTCTTTGCCATTCTGGTCAGGGTCGAGATATAGTCCAGAGGTGGCTCTGGAAACCAGGTTGTCTAATTTGTTCACTAATGATGAAACATTACTGTCCAGTGTATCACGCATAGACGGAAGCTGCTGGGTAACTGTCTGCAGCTTTTTTCAGGAGTGGAACAAACTGATTCCACAAGTCAACTACCTGCAGAAATAGTTGGTTGTTAGATTTTGCAACTCAGTTAAATGAATTACATATTTTCAGATGTACCTGCTTCAATGAGAGAACATTGTTTTAAGCTATATGAATATAATTCCTTCTCACAGTTTCTTGTAGAGAGTGGAGGTCTTCCAGCCTCTGCTGCATATCTCCTGACATTCTCTCACTGTGCTTTACCTGCATAAATATAATCATGTTGAATGATTACTCCACAGTTTACACTGATTGACCAATACGACACAGCAGTATGTCAAAGTTAATACCATGTTTGAAAACTGTGAACTTGTGAAAAGTATTTGGCTCAGACTCCATGACTTCCACAGCTCTTTTCAGCTGAGAAGTGAGATTCTCAGAGCGTATCTGCAAATCGTCACACAGTAGCTTTAGCACATCCTCGTCAATGGTGATTAACATGGAACCTTAACACAAAAACAGGACAAGAAATTAACATATGCCTGATACCCATTCATAATCGATTTGTTTTTTAAACTGCACAAGAGACTAACACTTCTGTATAGAAAAATAACATTCATTTTCTTCATTGAGAAATAGACTTTGACCAATAACATACAAACCATTTGAGACAAACCTACCATGAGCTCTGAGGATGTTAAGAAATGGTATATGTTTCTATACCAAGCATCCCAACCATGATCTTATTTTTAATCAATGATTTATAGTACTTTTATTAGAAGGCTATAATTGTGCCATTCACAATGCTTTGTGGAATGAGTCGCTAATTCTAAGTCTTTCCACTACCTTTTTTTTTTTTTACTGAGCACTCACAATGAATCATTACCTCACAAATTTGATCATTACTTCACAAAAATGATACACAGAGATCACACATTTCATTATATTATTGTGTATGTTTTGCAAATGACTGATACTTAAAAGCAAAAAATGTACAAGCCTATGATGCAGTAGGCATCTCAATTTGGTAAAAAGAGAAAAAAAGAGGAATTTAGACACTTGAAAACACACCGATATCCTTTTGGATGTTGGAGAACTCGACAGTGAACAACTTATTTGATGTAGTAAAGAATCTGAGGCATGCTGTGAACTTTGTCCATCCAAAAATGAAGTTTCTTGATTAGCTCCTCATATTTCAGAGGGGAACATCCACGCATGGTCTCTAGAGAGGCTGAACCCCACTGACTGGCGAACACATGAACACCTATCAACCAAGAGTGGCTCTCGCACAGCTGGTGCACCTCTGTAATGGCGTCCTACACAAGAGAATCATGGCATCAGAACTGCAATGTTTGTTTTGTTTTGTGGAGTAGTAAAGCTTCTGAATATATTTGTACTCTTCTAGGCATGGTATTTATTTGAATTTAAAGCTTACACAATGTCAAGATGGAAAAGTCAGAATACCTGTGCAATCTTTTCCTGCTCATTCTAAATCTCTTGTGATCCGACGTGAGCTTTTAGGTTCCACTCCAGCAGTCTCCGTGGCAGAGGCTGATAATGGCCTTGCACTCTTTGTGCCTGAACTCAGAGAGATCATTTTAACTG